>NC_052168.1:24166606-24476434 GCF_902713615.1 Scyliorhinus canicula | reverse complement strand
CCCGCGCATGCGGGGTTGGAGCCGTCCAACCCGCGCATGCGCGGCTGACGTCATCGTGCGCGTCAGCCGCCGTGACGCTAGGCGCACGGGCTTAGCGACGGTCGCTAAGCCCGCAATGCCGTTCTTCACGGGGCCTGCTAGCCCTGACCGGGGGGGAGAATCGGGTCCCGGGAGGGGGCGCGGAGGCTGCCGTGAAACACGGCCAGTTTCACGGCAGCCTTTACGACTCACCGCATTTGCGGAGAATCGCGCCCTTGGTGTTTCATGTATGAGTTAAAAGTGATGAAGTGAGGCTCATAATCTTGAGAGAAGAAGTTATAGAGCAGGACTGTTACAGTCTGTGGAACAGTTTCATCTGGCCTATAGTGTGCAGTCCAATCTCCTGTGGGGAATAACAAAAAGACCATTTCCAATGCTGAGAGGCTCGAAGAGATTGTGGGAAAGACTCAGGGTTTTCATTGCATGCGTAGAGCCTATGTGCCCTGATTTTACATCACATTACATTGGGGAGGTTTTAAACTAATGTGGCAGGGGGATGGGAACCAGATTAGGAAGTTAGAGGTCAGTAAAGAAGCAGCAACTAAAGCCGGTAAGGTACGAGATAATAACTCCATGTGACTAAGGGGAAGAGTCGACAGGGAAGAGATGATGAACGCAAAGGGACAGGTGGTCTGTCGTGCATTTGTTTTTAATGCGAAAAGTGTAGCAGGTAAGGCAGATGAACTTAGGGCTTGGATCAGTACCTGGAATATAATGTTATTGGTATTGCTGAGACTTGGTTGAGGGAAGGACAGGACTGGCAACTAAATATCCCAGGGTATAGATGCTTCAGGAGGGATAGAGAGGGAGGTAGAAGGGGTGGAGGAGTTGCATTACTCGTCAGAGATGATATCACAGCTGTGATTAAGGAGGGCACGATCGAGGATTCGAGCACTGAGGCAATATGGGTGGAGCTAAGAAATAGGAAGGGTGCAGTAACATTTTTGGGACTTTACTACAGGCCTCCCAAAAGTGAGCATGAAGTAGAGGTACAAATATGCAGACAGATTATAGAAAATGTAGGAGCAATAGGGTGGTTGTGATGGGAGATTTTAACTTCCCCAACATTGAATGGGATTCGTGTAGTGTTGGAGTAGATGGAGCAGAGTTTGTAAGGAGCATCCAGGAGAGTTTTTAGAGCAGTATGTAAATAGTCCAACTCGGGAAGGGGCCATACTGGACCTGTATTGGGGAATGATCCCGGCCAGGTGGTTGATGTTTCAGTCGGTGATTACTTTGGGAATTGCGATCGCAATTCCGTAAGTTTTAGAATACTCATGGACAAGGACAAGAGTGGTCCGAAAGGAAGAGTGCTAAATTGGGGAAAGGCAGAGTATAACAAAATTCGGCAGGGAGCTAGGGAATGTGGATTGGGAGCAGCTATTTAAGGGTAAATCCACATTTGAAATGTGGGAGTCTTTTAAGGAAAGGTTGATTAGAGTGCAGGATTGACATGTTCCTGTGAAAATGAGAGATAGAAATGTCAAGATTAGGGAACCATGGATGACGGGTGAAATTGTAAGACTAGCTAAGATGAAAAAGGATGCATATGTAAGATCGAGCGACTCAAAACTGATGAAGCTTTGGAAGAATATTGGGAAAGTAGGACGAATCTCAAACGCGCAATAAAAAGGGCTAAAAGGGGTCATGAAATATCTTTGGATAACAGGGTTAAGGAAAATCCCAAAGCGTTTTATTCGTATGTAAGGAGCAAGAGGGTAACTAGGGAAATGATTGGCCCACTCAAAGACAAGAGAGGGAATTTATGCGTGGATTCAGAGGAAATGGGTGAGATTCTTAATGAGTACTTTGCATCGGTATTCACAAAGGAGAGGGACAAGACGGATGTTGAGGCTAGGGATGGATGTTTAAATACTCTAGGTCAAGTTGTCATACGGAAAGGGGAAGTTTTGGGTATTCTAAAAGACATTAAGGTGGACAAGTCCCCAGGACCGGATGGGATCTATCCCAGGTTTCTGAGGGAAGCGAGGGTCGAAATAGCTGGGGTCTTAACAGATATCTTTGCAGCATTCTTGAGCATGGGTGAGGTCCCGGAGGACTGGAGAATTGCTAATGTTGTCCCTTTGTTTAAGAAGGGTAGCAGGGAATATCCAGGGAATTATAGACATGTGAGCTTGACGTCAGTGGTAGACAAACTGTTGGAGAAGATACTGAGGGATAGGATCTATTCACATCTGGAAGAAAATAGACTTATCAGTGATAGGCAGCATGGTTTTGTGCAGGGAAGGTCATGTCTTACAAACCTAATAGAATTCTTTGAGGAAGTGACAAAGTTAATTGATGAGGGAAGGGCTGTAGATGTCATATACATGGACTTTAGTAAGGCGTTTGATAAGGTTTCACATGGCAGGTTGATGACAAAAGTGAAGTCGTATGGGGTTCAGGGTGTACTAGCTAGATGGATAAAGAACTGGCTGGGCAACAGGAGACAGAGAGTAGTGGTGGAAGGGAGTGCCTCAAAATGGAGAAGGGTGACTAGTGGTGTTCCACAGGGATCCGTGCTCGGACCACTGTTGTTTGTGATCTACATAAATGACCTGGAGGAAGGTATAGGTGGTCTGATTAGCAAGTTTGCAGATGATACTAAGATTGGTGGATTTGCAGATAGCGAGGAGGACTGTCAGAGAATACAACAAAATATAGAAAGATTGGAGAGTTGGGCAGAGAAATGGCAGATGGAGTTCAATCCAGGCAAATGCGAGGTGATGCATTTTGGAAGATCTAATTCAAGAGCGGACTATATGGTCAATGGAAGGGTCCTGGGGAAAATTGATGTATAGGGAGATCTGGGAGTTCAGGTCCATTGTACCCTGAAGGTGGCAACCCAGGTTGATAGAGTGGCCAAGAAGGCATACAGCATGCTTGCCTTCATCGGACGGGGTACAAGAGTAGGCAGGTCATGTTACAGTTGTATAGGACTTTGGTTAGGCCACATTTGGAATACTGCGTGCAGTTCTGGTCGCCACATTACCAGAAGGATGTGGATGCTTTGGAGAGGGTGCAGAGGAGGTTCACCAGGATGTTGCCTGGTATGGAGGGTGCTAGCTATGAAGAAAGGTTGAGTAGATTAGGATTGTTTTAATTGGAAAGACGGAGGTTGAGGGGGGACCTGATTGAGGTCTACAAAATTATGAGCGGTATGGACAGAGTGGATAGCAACAAGCTTTTCCCAAGAGTGGGGGTGTCAGTTATAAGGGGTCACGATTTCAAGGTGAGAGGGGGAAAGTTTAAGGGAGATGTGCGTGGAAAGTTTTTTACGCAGAGGGTGGTGGGTGCCTGGAACGCTTTACCAGCGGAGGTGGTAGATGCGGGCACGATAGCATCATTTAAGAGGCATCTAGACAGGTAAATGAACGGGCGGCAACAGAGGGAAGTAGACCTTGGAAAATAGGAGACAGGTTGAGATAAAGGATCTGGATCGACGCAGGCTGGGAGGGCCGAAGGGCCTGTTCCTGTGCTGTAATTTTCTTTGTACAGAGTGAGACAAAAGAGGGCCAAGTATGGGCTGCCAGCAACCCAGAGTAACTTAGTGAGCAAATGTAAAAAGCCTCATGCAGGAAACCGATATGCCACAAAACAGGTAAAGGACATAACCAGTTTCTATCCTCATGTTTCCAAATAGCTTCTGCTCAATGTGGTCCACACCATGTACCCGGGTGTTTTGACACCCTGTTACAGAGGTATACAAGATACTTAATGGAATAGAGAAAGAAAACCCAGCATATAATGATGGCTCACAGCAGGATTATAAATAGCAAATTTAAGATGTACTACCGGGATTATTTTTTTTACACAGGTGGAGCTGAAATGAGTCACAAGAATCATAGTTAAGAACCAAACACTACGCATTCATTATTCACTCCTACATACGAACATACAAAATAGGAACAGGAGTAGGCCATTCTACCCCTCCAGCCTGTCTTGCCATTGAATAAGACATAGCTGATCTATTTGTGTTGAGTTCCACACTCTCCATCTGCCCCCAATAATATGAATCTGTCTACCTCCGCCTTCACAATATTCAGTGACCCCGCTTCGACCGCCTTTTGAGGTAGAGAGTTCCAAAGTCACACAGCTCTCAGAGGAAAGAAATCTCCACATCTCTCTCCAATAAGGGCGATCCCTAATTTTGAAAATGAAATGAAAAGGAAAATCGCTTATTGTCACAAGTAGGCTTCAAATGAAGTTACTGTGAAAAGCCCCTCGTCACCACATTCCGCCGCCTGTTCGGGGAGGCTGGTACGGGAATTGAACCGTGCTGGTTCAAAGCCAGCGATTTAGCCTTGTGCTAAACCAGCCCCATTTTAAAACAGTGCCCCTAGTTCTGGACTCACCCACAAGACGAAATATCCTTTCAATGTCCACCTTCGCATAGAATCCCTATAGCGCAGAAAGAGGCCATTCGGCCCATCGAGTCTTCAGTGACCCTCTGAAAGAGCACCATACCTGGGCCCACGCCCTTACCCTAATCCCAGAAACACAGTAACCTCATCTAATCTTTTGTGAACTAAGGGGCAATTTAGAATGGCCAATCCACCTAAACTGCACACCTTTGGACTGTGGGAGATAAACCAGAGCATCCGGAGGAAACCCAGGGGAGAGCATACAGACTCCACACAGACAGTCACCCAAGGCCGGAATTGTACCCGGGACAGTGGAAGCGGTTCAGCGAAGGTTCATTAGGATGATCCCAGGTATGGAGGGATTAATTTATAAGCAAAGGTTAAACAGGTTGGGACTCTATTCATTGGAATTTAGAAGAACGAGAGGTGACCTCATTGAAATGTATAGGGTTCTTAAGGGGCTTTCAGGATAAATGCTGAGAGGATGTTTCCCCTCATGGGAGACTCTAGGATCAGAGGGCAGAGTCTCAGAATAAAGGGGTGCCAATTTAAGACTGAGATGAGGAGGAATGTCTTCTCTCAGAGGGTTGAGTTTGGAACTCCTTGTCACTCGATGGAGGCAGAGTTTTTGTGTATATTTAAGGCTGAGATAGATAGATTCTAAATTAGTAAGGGAATCTAGGGTTACGGGGAAAGGGCAGGAAAGTAGAGGTGAGGAACGTTGGATCAGCCATGATCCTACTGAATGGTGGAGCAGGCTCAAGGGGCCAAACGGCCTCCTCCTGTTCCTATTTCTGATGTCCCGATTGTCCCGAAGCGTGGTACATTGGCGAGACCATGCAGACACTGCGACAACGAATAAACGGGCATCGTGCGACTATCAACAGGCAGGACTGTTCCCTTCCAGTTGGGGAACACTTCAGCAGTCAAGGACATTCAGCCTCTGATCTCCAGGTCAGCATTCTACAAGGAGGCCTTCAGGAGACGCGACAACGCAAAATTGCTGAGCAAAAACTTATAGCTAAGTTCCGCACGCATGAATGCGGACTCAACCGGGATCTGGGATTCATGTCGCATTACATTCGGCCCCCACCAACAAGCCTGGACCTGCAGAGGCCTACCGACTGAACTGGCTTGGGACAATTCACACCTCTTTAACCTGGAGTTACCTCTCTCTCTGCATCTTTGATGATTTGATTGCCTGCAGGTGCTCGCATTCCGGGGCATCTCTGACTGTGTCTATATAAACATTTCTGGAACAAGCCTTTCCATTCACCTGAAGAAGGAGCCGTGCTCCGAAAGCTCGTGTTTGAAACAAACCTGTTGGACTTTAACCTGGTGTTGTAAGACTTCTTACTGTGCTCACCCCAGTCCAACGCCGGCATCTCCACATCATGGCTACCATTGACACCGCAAACTGCCGGCTCAAAGTGGAGAGGATCTCCAGGAAGATCGCGCATATAGACACTGACATTCAGTTTCTACAAAGATGCAAAAAAGCAGACAAGATCCCGAAAGGACTACAGATCAAAACCCACTCAAGTCGACTTACAACACAGACTACGCTGAAAGACTCTGCCACCGCACCTCTGTCACACTCCTCAAACACCTCGTACACCAACTCTACAGCAGTCGACGCAACCTGGAAACCAAGAGAGAGGCCATATTCTCAACTTGCGCTCAGGACACAGCAGACCAGCTGCGGAACACCGCCAAACAGATGAGACAGCAATACTATGCCACCTACATGCACACCAAGAACAGGAAGCTTGAGAAACTTGGCATCACCACCAGCAGCAATCAAGCTTCTCCCGGTACAACAGTCGAAAACAATACAGGGAAATCCATTGTCAACTTGTCAGACTACACCCTTCAACCAGACGAAATCGAAGTCCTCAGCAGAGGGCTCAATTTCTGCACCACCACCAAAATGGACCCCATCAGTCTCGCGGCAGATACGGAGGAATTCATCAGGCGAATGAGGCTCCGGGAATTCTTCCACAGACCCCAAGAGGCCGACAGCGAACCCAGGGACACGACCAATGAACCGGAACAGCAGACCGCGAGATCTGCAGTGCAGCAACCGAAAAGGAAAGAGTCAAATTGGACCCCTCCGGAAGGCCGCTGCCCTAGACTCGACATGTATGCTCAAGCCGTCAGAAGCCGTGTCAATGCCAGATTCATCACTCGCAATCACAAGGCAGCCTCAAACGTCACCCAAGCACAACGCAACGCCATCCGCACTCTCAAGACCAACCGCAACATCGTCATCAAACCAGCAGACAAAGGAGGGGCCACCGTCATACTGAACAGAACAGACTACTGCAAAGAAGTATACCGACAACTCGACAACCAGGAACACTACAGGCAGTTACCCGCAGATCCAACCAAGGAACACATCCGCCAACTCAGCAGACTGATCAAGACCTTAGATCCAGACCTTCAGAACACCCTACGTGCTCTCATCCCACGTAATCCCCGCATTGGAGATCTCTACTGCCTCCCGAAAATACACAAGGCCAACACACCAGGCCGTCCTATCGTTTCAGGCAATGGGACCCTGTGTGAGAACCTCTCTGGCCACATCGAGGGCATCTTGAAACCCATCGTACAAGGTACACCCAGCTTCTGTCGCGACACGACGGACTTCCTACAGAAACTCAGCACCCATGGACCAGTTGAACCAGGAACATTCCTCGTCACAATGGATGTCTCGGCACTCTACACCAGCATCCCCCATGACGACGGCATTGCTGCAACAGCCTCAGTCCTCAACACCGACAACTGCCAATCTCCAGACGCAATTCTGCAACTCATCCGTTTCATTCTAGACCACAACGTCTTCACCTTCGACAACAAATTCTTCATCCAGACGCACGGAACAGCCATGGGGACCAAATTTGCACCTCAATATGCCAACATCTTCATGCACAAGTTTGAACAGGACTTCCTCACCACACAGGACTTTCAACCGATGCTATACACCAGATACATCAATGACATTTTTTTCCTTTGGACCCACGGCGAGACATCACTGAAACGACTACACGATGACATCAATAAGTTCCATCCCACCATCAAACTCACCATGGACTATTCTCCAAAATCAGTTCCATTCTTGGACACACTCGTCTCCATCAAGGACGGTCACCTCAGCACCTCGCTTTACCGCAAGCCCACAGATAATCTCACGATGCTCCACTTCTCCAGCTTTCACCCGAAACACATTAAAGAAGCCATCCCCTATGGACAAGCCCTCCGTATACACAGGATCTGCTCAGACAAGGAGGAGCGCAACAGACACCTACAGATGCTGAAAGATGCCCTCGTACGAACGGGATATGGCGCTCGACTCATTGATCGACAGTTCCACCGCGCCACAGCAAAAAACCGCACCGACCTCCTCAGAAGACAAACACGGGACACCACTGACAGAGTACCCTTCGTCGTCCAGTACTTTCCTGGGGCGGAGAAACTACGACATCTTCTTCGCAGCCTCCAACACATCATCAGCGAGGATGGACATCTTGCCAAGGTCATCCCCACACCCCCACTACTGGCCTTCAAACAACCGCGCAACCTCAAACAAACCATTGTTTGCAGCAAATTACCCAGCCTTCAGAACAGCAACCACAACACCACAAAACCCTGCCAGGGTAATCTCTGCAAGACATGCCAGATCATCGACATGGACACCACCATTACACGTGGAAACACCACCCACCAGGTACGCGGCGCATACTCGTGCGACTCGACCAATGTAGTCTACCTCATACGCTGCAGGAAAGGATGTCCCGAAGCGTGGTACATTGGCGAGACCATGCAGACACTGCGACAACGAATAAACGGGCATCGTGCGACTATCAACAGGCAGGACTGTTCCCTTCCAGTTGGGGAACACTTCAGCAGTCAAGGACATTCAGCCTCTGATCTCCGGGTCAGCATTCTACAAGGAGGCCTTCAGGAGACGCGACAACGCAAAATTGCTGAGCAAAAACTTATAGCTAAGTTCCGCACGCATGAATGCGGACTCAACCGGGATCTGGGATTCATGTCGCATTACATTCGGCCCCCACCAACAAGCCTGGACCTGCAGAGGCCTACCGACTGAACTGGCTTGGGACAATTCACACCTCTTTAACCTGGAGTTACCTCTCTCTCTGCATCTTTGATGATTTGATTGCCTGCAGGTGCTCGCATTCCGGGGCATCTCTGACTGTGTCTATATAAACATTTCTGGAACAAGCCTTTCCATTCACCTGAAGAAGGAGCCGTGCTCCGAAAGCTCGTGTTTGAAACAAACCTGTTGGACTTTAACCTGGTGTTGTAAGACTTCTTACTGTGCTCACCCCAGTCCAACGCCGGCATCTCCACATTATTTCTGATGGTAATGATGAAACTGTGTAAAACACCGGTTAGGGCACAGCTGGAGTTTTGAGTACAGTTTTGGTCACTACATTACAGGAAGAACATAATTGCTCTGGAGAGAGTACAGAGAAAATTTGCAAGAATGTTGCCAAGATTTGAAAATTGCAGCTATGAGAAGAGATTGGCTAGGCTAGGGTTGTTTTTCTTATAACAAAGGAGGCTAAGAGGTGAACTAATTGAGTTGTGCAAAGTTATGAGAGGCCTAGATAGGATAGACAGTTCAGACTTGTTTCTCCTGCTGGCCAGGGGCGAGCAGTCGATGGGTTATGGCTAGTCGGCGGGGGAGGGGGGCGGGGTGCCCCCTGATCCGGCTGATCACGTGGAACGTGAGGGGGTTGAATGGGCCGGTTAAGCGGGCCCAGGTGTTTTCGCATCTGAAGGGGCTGAAGGCGGACGTGGCCATGCTTCAGGAGATTCACCTGAAGGTGGTGGACCAGGTTCGTCTGAGGAAGGGGTGGGTGGGGCAGGTTTTCCATTCAGGGCTCGACGCGAAGAACCGGGGGGTGGCGATCCTCGTGGGGAAGAGGGTGGCGTTTGAGGCGTCTGAGGTGGTGGCTGATAGTGGCGGCAGATATGTGATGGTGAGCGGTAAGCTGCATGGGGAGAGGGTGGTGTTGGTAAATGTATATGCTCCAAATTGGAATGATGCTGGTTTCATGAGGCGTATGTTGGGCCGCATTCCTGACCTGGAGGCGGGGGGCCTGATCATGGGGGGGGACTTAAATACGGTGCTGGATCCCCCACTGGATCGTTCTAGTTCTAGGACAGGCAGGAGGCCGGCGGCGGCCAAGGTGTTGAGGGGGTTTATGGACCAGATGGGAGGGGTGGATCCCTGAAGGTTTGGGAGGCCGAGGACTCGGGAGTACTCTTTTTTCTCCCACGTGCACAGGGTTTATTCCTGTATTGATTTTTTTGTCCTGAGTAGGGGGCTGGTCCCGAGGGTGGAGGATGCCGAATATTCGGCTATTGCGATTTCGGACCATGCTCCGCATTGGGTGGATCTGGAGATGGGGGAGGTGCGGGACCAGCACCCGCTTTGGCGTCCGGACGTGGGGTTGTTGGCTGATGAGGAGGTGTGCAGGAGGGTTCGGGGGTGTATTGAGAGGTACCTCGAGGCCAATGATACTGGGGAGGTCCGGGTGGGGATGGTGTGGGGGGCTCTGAAGGCAGTGATTAGGGGGGAGCTGATTTCCATCCGAGCCCATAGGGAGAGGGGGGAGAGGAGGGAGAGGGAGAGACTGGTGGGGGAGCTGCTGAGTGTAGATAGGAGGTATGCGGAGGCCCCGGAGGAGGGATTGTTGGGGGAGCGGCGTAGCCTGCAAGCCAAGTTTGATTTATTGACCACCAGAAAGGCGGAGACACAGTGGAGAAAGGCACAGGGAGCGGTCTACGAATATGGAGAGAAGGCGAGCAGGATGCTGGCGCATCAGCTCTGCAAGCGGGACACGGCTAGGGAGATTGGTGGAGTGAAGGATAGGAGAGAGAATGGAGGGAGAATGGAGAGCTTCTTGAACAGGCTGCGATTTCCAAGGGTGCAGGAGGAGCAGGTGGAGGGACTGGGGGCGCCGATCGAGGTGGAGAAGCTGGTTAGAGGGATTGGCCACATGCAGTCGGGGAAGGCGCCGGGACCGGATGGGTTCCCGGTTGAATTTTATAAAAAATATGTGGACCTGTTGGGCCCCCTGCTGGTTCGGACCTTTAACGAGGCATGGGAGGGGGGAGTTTTGCCACCGACGATGTCACGGACGCTGATTTCCCTGATCCTGAAACGAGATAAGGAGCCCTTGCAGTGTGGAGCATATAGGCCAATTTCACTGTTGAATGTGGACGCTACGTTCCTGGCGAAGATCTTGGCCACTAGAATAGAGGACTGTGTGCCAGGGGTGATACATGAAGATCAGACGGGTTTTGTGAAGAGGAGGCAGCTGAACACTAACGTGCGAAGGCTGCTAAATGTGATAATGATGCCGGCGGCAGAAGGAGAGGCGGAGATTGTGGTGGCATTAGATGCGGAGAAGGCCTTTGATAGGGTTGATAGGGGTACTTGTGGGAGGTGTTAGAGAGGTTCGGGTTTGGGGAGGGATTTATTAAATGGATGAGGTTGTTGTACGAGGCCCCGATGGCGAGTGTAGCGACAAATGGGAGGAGGTCCGAGTACTTCAGGCTCTACCGTGGGACGAGGCAGGGGTGCCCTCTGTCCCCCTTGCTTTTTGCGTTGGCAATTGAGCCTCTGGCCATGGCGCTCAGGGAGTCGGAGTGGTGGAGGGGTCTGGTGCGGGGTGGGGAGGAGCACCGAGTGTCACTTTATGCAGATGACTTGCTGCTGTATGTAGCAGACCCGGTGGGGGGAATGCCAGAGGTGATGCAGATTCTTGCTGAGTTTGGGAGTTTCTCGGGCTACAAGTTGAACCTGGGCAAGAGCGAGCTCTTTGTTGTACACCCGGGAGATCAGGAGGAGGGGATTGGTAGGCTCCCGCTAAAAAGGGCAGTGAGGAGTTTTAGGTACCTGGGGGTTCAGGTGGCTAGGAGTTGGGGGACTTTGCATAAGCTTAATTTTACTAGGTTGGTGGAGCAGATGGAGGAGGAGTTTAAAAGGTGGGTCATGCTGCCGCTGTCGTTGGCGGGTAGAGTACAGTCCGTTAAAATGACGGTGCTCCCAAGGTTTTGTTTTGTTCACAGTGCCTCCCCATTTTTATTCCGAGGGCCTTGTTTAGGAGGGTGAACAGCAGCATCACGGGATTTGTTTGGGCGCACGGGACTCCGAGGGTGAGGAGGGTCTTTTTGGAGCGGGGCAGGGATAGAGGGGGGCTGGAGCTGCCCAACCTCTCTGGGTACTATTGGGCGGCTAATGTCTCAATGGTACGCAAGTGGGTAATGGATGGGGAGGGGGCAGCATGGAAACGAATGGAGATGGCGTCCTGTGGAGGCACGAGCCTGAAGGCACTGGTAATGGCGCCGTTGCCGCTCCCTCCAACGAGGTACACTACGAGCCCGGTGGTGGCGGCTATCCTCAAGATTTGGGGGCAGTGGAAGCGACACAGGGGGGAAGTGCGGGGCTCGGTGGAGGCCCCGCTGCGGGGGAACCACCGGTTTGTCCCAGGGGACATTGATGGCGGGTTCCTGGGGTGGCACAGGGCGGGCATAAGGAAGTTGGGAGACCTGTTGATTGACGGGAGGTTTGCGAGCCTGGTTGAGCTGGAGGAGAGGTTTGAGCTCCCACCTGGGAATATGTTCAGGTACTTTCAGGTCAAGGCATTTGCGAGGCGGCAGGTGGAGGCATTTGCTGCCCCCGCGGAGGGTAAGGGATAGGGTGCTTTCGGGGGTGTGGGTCGGGGATGGGAAGGTGTCTGACATCTACCAGGTGATGCAGGATGTGGAGGAGGTGTTGGTAGAGGAGCTGAAGGCTAAGTGGGAAGCGGAGCTGGGGGGGGCAGATTGAGGGGGGGACATGGGCGAACGCCCTGGAGAGGGTGAACTCCTCCTCTTCATGTGCGAGTCTTAGCCTCATCCAGTTCAAGGTACTGCACAGGGCTCATATGTCCGGGACAAGGATGAGCAGGTTTTTTGGGGGTGAGGACAGATGCATTAGGTGTTCGGGGAGCCCAGCGAACCATGCCCATATGTTTTGGGCATGCCCGGCACTGGGGGAATTCTGGCAGGGGGTGGCGAGGACGGTGTCGATGGTGGTAGGGTCCAGAGTCAAGCCAGGCTGGGGACTCGCATATTTGGGGTTGGGGTGGAGCCGGGAGTGCAGGAGGCGAAAGAGGCCAGTGTTTTGGCCTTTGCGTCCCTAGTAGCCCGGCGGAGGATCTTGTTGCAATGGAAAGATGCGAGACCCCCAAGCATGGAGACCTGGATCAATGACATGGCGGGATTCATTAAGCTGGAGAGGGTAAAATTCGCCCTGAGGGGGTCGGTACAAGGGTTCTTTAGGCGGTGGCAGCCTTTCCTCGACTCTCTGGCTCAATAATAAGGAACTAGGTCAGCAGCAGCAGCAACCCGGGGGGGGAGGGGGGGAAAGGCGGGGGGGGGGGTTTCAGGGGGGTATTGTTTATGTTAATTTAATTATTGTTAATTTATTTTGTTGTTTATTGGGTTTGGGGTGGGTGGGGGGTTCGTTATATGCGTTGTTACGGGTGTCGGGGGGTGTTTATTATTGTTATTATTATTATTGTTCTGTTGCTATACATTTTTCAAAAAATTTCAATAAAAAGTATTTTTTTTAAAAAGAGTAAAAGATGAACATATAAGGAGGCGAAAGAGGCCGGTGTTTTGGCCTTTGCGCCGGTGTTTTGGCCTTTGCGTCCCTAGTAGCCCGGCGGAGGATCTTGTTGCAATGGAAAGATGCGAGACCCCCAAGCGTGGAGACCTGGATCAATGACATGGCGGGATTCAATAAGCTGGAGAAGGTCAAATTTGCCCTGAGGGGATCGGTACAAGGGTTCTTTAGGCGGTGGCAGCCTTTCCTCGACTTTCTGGCTCAACGATAGGGAACTAGGTCAGCAGCAGCAGCAACCCGGGGGGGGAAAGGGGGGGGGGGGGAAAGGGGGAAAGGGGGGGGGGGGGAAAGGGGGGAAAGGGGGGGGGGGAAAGGGGGGAAAGGGGGGAAAGGGGGGGGGGGGGAAGGGGGGAAAGGGGGGGGGGGGAGGGGGGGAAAGGGGGGGGAGGGGGGGAAAGGGGGGGGAGGGGGGGAAAGGGGGGGAGGGGGGAAAGGGGGGGGAGGGGGGGAAAGCGGGGGGGGGGGAAAGGGGGGGGAGGGGGGGAAAGCGGGGGGGGGGAGGGGGGAAAGCGGGGGGAGGGGGGGGGAAGGGGGGAAAGGGGGGGAAAGGGGGGGAGGGGGGAAGGGGGGGAGGGGGGGAAAGGGGGGGAAAGGGGGGGAGGGGGGAAAGGGGGAAGGGGGGAAGGGAGGGGGGGAAGGGGGGGTGGGGGGAAGGGAGGGGGGAAAGGGGGGGAGGGGGTTTCAGGGGGGCATTGTTTATGTTAATTTAATTTATTTTTAATTTATTTTGTTGTTCATTGGGTTTGGGGGGGTGGGGGCTTTGTGATATGCGTTGTTACGGGTCTGGGGGGTGTTTATTATTGTTATTAGTATTATTGTTCTGTTGTTATACATTTTTCAAGAATTTCAATAAAAATTATTTAAAAAAAAAGACTTGTTTCTCCTAGCTGATGTTTATAATGATTAGCAGAAGGGATTAGGGAGGAGGTGAGGAAAAACCTTTTCACCCAGAGTGTACTGGGCATCAAGAATTTGCTGTCTAAATTAGTGATTGAGACTGAAATCCTCAACTCATTTAAAATTCATCCTCCATCTCAAGTACGGTAACCTACAAGGCTATGGCCTTGGGTGGGAGGTGGAAGGGAGGGAGGAGTTTGGAATGAGGAGGACCTTTTGAACTTGCATGCCTATCTCCAAAATAGAGCAGGCTAGATATCGGCTTTTGACAGGAACCAGGCTGCACCCTTTAAAGGCACTCCCTAAAAAGACAACTCTGGGATGGGTTTGGGAATCGCGGAATCAAGACAGACCTGCATTTTTAAAGGGCCCTCAAGTCATCCTAACTCAGTGAAAATCCAAGTCAGCATTTATTCTGAAAGGATGAAATTAATTGGGCTGAAGAGCAATTATCTTCTAATACAGGTCATATAACTGTAAACAGCATCTCAATTCTCCTCCCATAGTATATGGCATTGGGTGCAATGGATCGAAGAGTTGGCAAACAAGTTACAAACTAAGGTCAATTTGCCTAGTTCTTACATAAGACCGAGTACAAGTTGCAATGTTGGGGAGAGGCAGGGGGGAAAGGGAGGGGGTTCTAACCCTACTTAATGTGATAAAGGTAAAGCACAGGGCTAAATCGCTGGCTTTTAAAGCAGACCAAGGCAGGCCGGCAGCACGGTTCAATTCCCGTACCAGCCTCCCCGAACAGGCGCCGGAATCTGGCGACTAGGGGATTTTCACAGTAACTTAATTTGAAGCCTACTTGTGACAATAAGCGATTTTCATTTCATTTCATTTCACC
The DNA here is from genome assembly GCF_902713615.1 of Scyliorhinus canicula. Taxonomy (NCBI): domain Eukaryota; kingdom Metazoa; phylum Chordata; class Chondrichthyes; order Carcharhiniformes; family Scyliorhinidae; genus Scyliorhinus; species Scyliorhinus canicula. Next base: position 24,461,580 of record NC_052168.1, on the reverse strand, counting down.
GATAAACATGCAAGGAGAATGAATTCTGTGAACGTTCAGCTTAGCTCCCACCCCCAAACAAAAAAACCTCCAGATATAAATCTAATATTGCAGTCTATGGTATTCAATTCCATAACTGAATTTCCATGATCATACAGAACTGGAATCATTGAGTATTTTATCAGTTTTATTTCCATATTTATTCACGTAATGTTAAATCGTGCTCTTATTAAGGTATTCATTCGGCTCCCTTTCTTTAATTCAAAAATGTTTCTCCCTTAATTGTTCACCTCTTAATGGACAGAGAGTTATTGAGCTAAAGTAGTAAAAGATCCTTTTGACACAATATTATTTGACTTTCTACATTGTGTAGACTAGTTTATACTTGCGTTTACTTTGGCTCAGAAACATCCCTAGTCTTTAATCTTACCATAAATGGTGTGGCACTTTGAAAAGAAATGTTTTTCCTCAGTCAGCAGGAGAAGACAACTGTACACCGACCACACTAATATCTCATCCGTACTGCAGAGTCGCTCAAACAGGAATTCTAGAGGAGACAGCAGAATGAGGAAAAAATCAGTTCAAGTACAACATACAGATGCTGTAAATCTAGAATTAGAAACAGAAAATGCTGGAAGTACTCAGTAGATCAGGCATAATTTCTGAAGAGAGAAACAGAAATATCAGCTCCGTCTTTCTCTCTATACATGCTGCCTGGCCTGTATTTACCTGCAGTGCAAAGTTTGATATTCAATCCAGAGGAAAATTACATTTGAGGCTAACTAATGATGAGCTTCAATAGCTAACTCAGCATCAGGTGGAGCGTTTTGGTCAGTCCAACTCTCCACTGCAGGGAAAGCAAAAAGGAAGTTCTTTTAACTACCATATACAGGCATTCAGAGATTTCATATGGTGGCCTGTCATTTGAATCCACTAACTAGCTTTTGTAGTTCTCAGTTACACTGTCACTTAACATGTTTCACTATTATCTAATTATTGACATTAACCAAAAACTTACGCTTTGAAATTGGACTTTTCAAATATTCGTGCAAAATCAAAATGGCCCCAATAGAGAACCAGTTTTAGCAATAAACTTTCGGTCCCCGTAATTATTCAGGGCAGTAAAAGGGTGGACTAGATTTCTGAACCTATCTTCCAGGATACAAGGGTTTCAACAATTGTGGTGAATGTAGTTCACACTGTAATATATATACCATATTATTGTAAGCGCAGTTGCGTTGCCCGACCACTGGGGGAGTAGCGCTGGGAATGCATAGGAGTTTGTACAGGGCTCCACCCTTGGCTCCGCCCACAGCTCCTCCCCCTGGACTGCTGTATAAAGATCGATGCCCAGAGCCAGCCGACCAGTTCATCCAGGGTTCATCGTGTTACAGGCTGGCTCTGTTGTTAGTAGATTAAAACCACTGTTCATACCTTAAAGCACGTGTCTCGTGAATTGATGGTCTGATCAATTTAATCTACTTTTTTTTAAATATTTTTTATTGAGTTTTCATATTTTATATCCAACAAATTACAAATTATTAGAAAAAAAACCACGCAAAAATTAACATGTATATTTACAGGTAAGCACCTTCATAATAACAACTGTGGCCGCCCCCTTTAACCGGCATACATATTTTGCATTCCCCAATATGGCCGAGGCACATGTTTATAGGCATTTGTTTACAGTTTGGTTTTGGGCCTTAGCTTGCCATCAAACCCCCATAACGAACCCGTAGCCCTCCCCCCCCCCCCGGCTACCTTCCCCTGATTCCCGTCCATTTTCCCCTGATTCCCGTCCATTTTCCCCTGATTCTTGGCCACCCGACTATTCTTCCTCTTGTTCGTTAGCTACAAACAGGTCCCAGAATGGCTCCCACGTTCTGTGGAAGCCGTCGTCTGACCCTCAGATGGCGAATTTGATTTTCTCCATTTGGAGAGATTCCGAGAGGTCGGACAGCCAGTCTATAGCTCTGGGCGGTGCTGCTGACCGCCAGCCAAACAGGATTCTGCGGCGGGCGATCAGGGAGGCAAAGGCAAGGGCATCCGCCCTCCTCCCCAGGAATAGATCTGGCTGGTCTGAAACCCCGAAGACCGCCACTATCGGGCATGGCTCCACCCTCACCCCCACCACTTTGGACACAGCCTCGAAGAAGGCTGTCCAGTACTCCACAAGTCTGGGGCAAGGCCAGAACATGTGGGCGTGGTTGGCCGGGCCTCTTTGGCACCGTTCACATCTGTCCTCCACCTCTGGGAAGAACCTACTCATACGGTTTCTTGTTAAGTGGGCTCTATGTACCACTTTTAGTTGCGTCAGGCTGAGCCTTGCGCAAGTGGAAGTGGAGTTGACCCTGTGCAGTGCTTCGCTCCAGAGTCCCCACCCTATCTCAATCCCCAGGTCGTCCTCCCATTTCATTCTTGTTGCGTCCAGTACGGTGTCGTCCCTTTCTACCAGTCGGTCATACATGAGGTTACAGTTCCCTTTCTCTAGGATACTTGCGTCCAGTAGGTCTTCCAGTAGTGTCTGTCGTGGTGGTTGTGGGTATGTCCTTGTCTCCTTTCGTAAGAAGTTTTTGAGCTGCAGGTACTGTAGCTCGTTCCCCCCGGCTAGCCGAAATTTCTCTGTCAGTGCGTCCAGTGTTGCGATCCTGTCGTCCGTGTATAGGTCCCTGACTGTCAATGTTCCCCCGTCCTGCCTCCACCTTTTGAAGGTGGCGTCAGTCAGTGCTGGTGTGAACCTATGGTTGTTACAGATGGGAGCCTTGTCCGACATTTTGGTCAGGCCAAATTGCTGCCGCAGTTGGTTCCAGGATTGGAGGGTGGCTGTCACCACTGGGCTGCTGGAGTGTTTTTTGGGTGGGGATGGGAGTGCTGCCGTGGCGAGGGCCCGGAGGGAGGTCCCCATGCAGGAGGCCTCCTCCGCGCGCACCCACTCGGCTTCTGGCTCTTGGATCCATCAATTTAATCTACTTAAGAAACAGTCAGGATCGATCATGGAATCAGCCCTCAAGCCTGAGCGACTAGAACTCGACCCACAGGATGCAGAGGCAAAATAAATTTTTTCTCATTGGCTCCGGTGTTTTAAAGCCTACCTGGCTGAAGCAGGCACAGCCGAAACAATGGAGGAGCAGAAACTGAGCCAACTGCACGCGAGGGTGAGCCACAGAATTTCTACTCAACTAAATTGAATTCCTATACTGAAGCCCTAGCGCTACTCGACAAAATGTATGTGAGGCCTGTTAAAGAGGTCTATGCACGACATGTGTTTACTACTCACCGACAGCGGCCTACGGAATCGCTAGCAGAATTCCTGAGAGAGCTAAAAACTTTATCTAGTGACTGTAACTACCAGGCGGTAACCGTGGCAGAACATTGAGAACTTGCTGTACACGATGCCTTTGTTGCGGGCCTTAGATCGAATTACGTGCGCCAGCGACTGCTGGAAAAGGGGGCCTTAAAACTTGAAGCGACTGTTGAACTTGCTACAACTATGGAGGTCTCCTTCCGCAGCCTCACCTCGTTCCCCGCGGACCCCGCGACACCGTCATGGGCCCCCGACCAGCGACTCCCCCAGGCCTGCGCCGCGCGGCCACCCTACCACTTTTGCGGCCAGAATCATCACTCGCGGCTGCACTGCCCGCAATGCGACCTGGAGCAGCTGCGGGCGAAAAGGACACTATGCCAGAGTGTGTCTGGCGAAGAAAGCCCCAGCCTCTAACCCTCCCATGGCTCAAAGCACTCGTTCCGCCCCAGCCTCTAACCCTCCCATGGCTCAAAACACTCGTTCCCTGAATTCACAGGCCTGCAGGCCCCGAAATGCTGCAGCCTGTATGCCGACTCCGCCCCCACCTGACATGTGCGACTCATGGGGGCGGCCATCTTGGCAATCCTCCTCCATGCGGCCGGCCATGTGCGACTCATGGGGGCGGCCATCTTGGCAATCCTCCTCCATACGGCCGGCCATGTGCGACTCATGGGGGCAGCCATCTTGGGATCCATCCCCTTCAAACTCTGAAACTCACCTCGACGACTATGAACTCAGAAGGCAGTCATCACGGGGCCACTCCAGCACAGCTGATCGAGCCGCCGACTACCCGCAACTCAGCGCAGTCACACTGGACCAATCACGTCCGAAGCATCTCCGCAACTCGATGGCGACGGTCCAAATCAACGGGTACAGCACGCCGTGCCTTTTCGACTCCGGAAGCACTGAGAGCTTCGTACACCCAGATCTGGTAAGACGCTGTTAGCTCCCCGTTTTCCCTGCGCAGCAAACTATCTCCCTCGCTTCGGGCTCCCACTCTGTCCATATCCAAGGGCGCACCGCCGTGACGCTCACAATCCAAGGCGCTAGCTATGCCAAATTCCAGCTCTACGTCCTGCCCGAACTCTGCGCCCCGCTCTTATTAGGCCTTGATTTCCAGTGTAATCTCAAGAGTCTGACCGTCAGTTTCGGCGGACTCGTACCCCCACTCACTATCTGCAGCCTAGCCACGTTGTGAATCTCCCCCCCTCCTCTTTGCCAACCGCACCCCGGACTGTAAACCCGCAGCCACTCGCAGCAGGCGGTACAGCCTGCAGGATAGGGTGTTCATCCGATCGGCGGTCCGAAGGCTCCTCAGTGAGGGGATCATAGAGGCCAGCAACAGCCCCTGGAGAGCTCAGGTGGTGGTCGTCAAGACCGGGGAAAAATTCCGCATGGTTGTAGACTATAGTCAGACCATTAATAGGTTTACACTCCTCGACGCGTACCCCCTCCCCAGGATTGCAGACATGGTTAACCAGATCGCCCAGTATCGGACTTTTTCCACGGTGGATCTGAAGTCTGCATACCACCAGCTCCCAATCCACCCGGAGGACTGCCACTACACGGCATTCGAGGCCGATGGCCGGGTTTCCTTCGGCGTCACAAATGGGGTTTCGGTGTTCCAACGAGCAATGGACTGAATGGACAGTACGGGCTGCGGGCCACGCTCCCGTACTTGGATAAAGTTACCATCTGCGGCTATGACCAGCAGGACCACGACGCTAACTTCTACCGTTTTCTCCAGACGGCTCAGAAACTAAATCTAACATATAACAAGGAGAAATGCGTTTTCCACACGACCAGACTAGCCATCCTCGGCTATGTCATGGAAAACGGAGTCCTGGGCCCCGACCCGGACCGTATGCCTCTCCCTCATTGTCCCAAGGCACTCAAACGGTGCTTGGGATTCTTTTCCTACTACGCCCAGGGGGTCCCTCAATATGCGGACAAAGCCCGCCCACTCTTTAAGGCCACACCATTTCCCCTGTCAGCTGAGGCGTGCCAGGCCTTCAACTGCATCAAGGAGGATATCGCCAAAGCAGCCATGCGGGCGTGGATGAATCCACCCACTTTCCGGTTGAGAGCGATGCCTCAGAGGTAGCTCTTGCAGCCACATTAAATCAGGCAGGGAGACCAGTCGCATTCTTCTCCCGAACCCTCTCTGCTTCGGAACTCCGACACTCGGCAGTCGAAAAGGAAGCACAAGCCATTGTGGAGGCTATTCGTCACTGGAGGCACTACCTCGCAGGTAGGAGTTTCAATCTCATCACCAACCAAAGATCGGTTGCCTTCATGTTTGACAACTCGCAAAGGGGCAAAATTAAAAATGATAAAATTCTGCGGTGGAGGATCGAACTCTCCACCTATAGCTACGATATTAAGTATTGACCGGGGAAGCTCAACGAGCCCCCAGATGCCCTATCCCGAGGGACGTGCGCCGGCGCACAGAGCGACCGCCTAAAAGTCATCCACAACGACCTCTGCCACGCGGGGGTCGCCCGGCTCGCCCATGACATCAAAGCCCGAAATCTGCCTTTCTCCACTGAGGAGGTAAAAGCTGTCACCAGAGACTGCCAGATCTGTGCAGAGTGCAAACCGCACTTCTATAGACCAGACAGGGCCCAACTGGTCAAGGCTTCTAGGCCCTTTGAACGCCTCGCGATCGATTTCAAAGGGCCACTTCCCTCAACTAACAGGAACGTTTACTTCCTAAACGTATAGACGAGTTCTCCCGCTTCCCCTTTGCTATCCCGTGCCCCGATATGACCTCCCACACAGTCATTAGGGCCCTGTATAGTATCTTCACCCTGTTTGGTTTCCCCAGCTACGTACACAGCGACCGGGGTTCGTCCTTCATGAGCGACGAGCTGCGTCAGTAACTGCTGGACAAGGGCATCGCCTCGAGCAGGACTACCAGCTACAACCCCAGGGGGAACGGGCAGGTGGAGGGGGAGAATGCGATGGTCTGGAAGACGGTCCTATTGACCCTCCGGTCCAGGAATCTCCCAGTCTCCCATTGGCAGGAAGTCCTCCCAGACGCGCTCCACGCTATTAGGTCCCTCTTATGTACCGCGACCAACCAGACACCTCGCAAGCGGCTCTTTAGTTTTTCCAGGGGCACTACCACGGGGGTCTCTCTCCCGGCATGCCTGAAGTCACCGGGCCCTGGACTCCTCAGGAATCACGTCAGGGCGCACAAAACTGACCCCCTTGTAGAGAAGGTGCGCCTGCTTCACTCAAACCCCCAGTACGCCTTCGTAGAGTTCCCTGACGGCCGTCAAGGCACTGTATCCCTCCGGGATCTAGCACCCGCAGGCTCCAGCACCCCCACTATCACTGCAGAGGTACCCCTCACTCTACACCCCACCCAGCCGCCCCCTCGCGCTCCTGAGCCCACTAGCTCGCTACAATTGTTTTGCGCACCCACACCGGCTAGCTCCCAGCGACCCCAGTCCCCAGTCGAACCAGACGGGTATGGAGCTCGGACGCAATCGCCCCCGGAATCCGCCATCGTACCCCAACCCACAACACCCATCCAGCCACCACAAGAGGCTGCAACCCCGGTGCTCCGCAGATCGCAGCGGACGACTCGACCACCGGACAGACTCAATTTGTGAACCACCACCCCCGCCGGACTTGACTTTTTTGTAGGGGGTGAATGTGGTGAATGTAATTCACACTGTAATATATATGATACCATATTATTGTAAGCGCAGTTGTGTTGCCCGGCTACTAGGGGGAGTAGCGCTGGGAATGCATAGGAGTTTGTACAGGGCTCCACCCTTGGCTCCGCCCATGGCTCCTTCCCTGGACTGCTGTATAAAGATCGATGCCCAGAGCCAGCTGACCAGTTCATCCAGGGTTCATCGTGTTACAGGCTGGCTCTGTTGTAAGTAGATTAAAACCACTGTTTATATCTTAAAGCATGTCTCGTGAATTGATGGTCTCATCAACAATATCATGTAGAAATTAGAAGCAAGCTTAGAAGCTGGTCTAAGACTTCTTGTGGCGGCCATGGTGTGAGTGGTCACACATATGGTGGCTCCCACTTGTGGTGGAATTTTTGGACCTATTCCCCGGCTAACGGGTGGATTTTGTGACTGGAAAATGGTGCAGGAGGGGTGGTAGGAGACAGTGGCCAGCCGGTGGCCTAAAAAAAGGCAACAGTTGGTGAAAGTTGGAGTGGTGCCTGCGACACGGGTGAAGATGGCGGAAGGTCAGGGACCGGTCCTACCCACCAAGTGGTCAACGGAGCAGCTGATGGGCTTCCTAAACGAGAAGTTCACCCAGCAGAGGAAGGAGAATTTGGAGGACATGGCCAGGGTGGTGGACCCGATAAAGGCAGGGATCGAACACATGGAGACGAGATTGGAGGCCCAGGGTCAGGTGATCCAGAAGGTGGAAGAGTCAGTGGGGGAGCACGAGGAGCACCTTGCCTCGCTGGCAGTGGAGATGGGGATGTTGCGGGACCAACAGAGGTGGCTGCAGGAGAAAGTGGAGGACCTGGAAAATCAGTCTCGCAGGCAGAATTTGAGGATCGTGGGTCTGCTGGAGATCAGTGGGGGAACAGATGTCGACGTATATGTGGCTCGGATGTTTTGGAAGCTGCTGGGAGTGGGGAGATTTGAACGACTCTTGGAAGTGGACCGGGCGCCCAGGGCGCTAATGAGGAAGCCGCAGGGGAACCAGCCGCCGAGGGCGATGGTGGTGCGACTGCACCGATTCTTGGATAAAGAACGGATTTTGAGGTGGGCCAGGCAGACGAGGCGTTGCACCTGGTAGTGCAGTGAGTTCCGTGTGTACTGCGTGTTAGGGGCCTCACGGTAGCATGGTGGTTAGCATCAATGCTTCACAGCTCCAGTGGTCCCAGGTTCGATTCCCGGCTGGGTCACTGTCTGTGTGGAGTCTGCATGTCCTCCCCGTGTGTGCGTGGGTTTTCTCCGGGTGCTCCGGTTTCCTCCCACAGTCCAAAGATGTGCGGGTTAGGTGGATTGGCCATGCTAAATTGCCCGTAGTGTAAGGTTAATGGGGGGGATTGTTGGGTTATGGGTATACGGGTTTTGTGGGTTTAAGTAGTGTGATCATTGCTCGGCACAACATCGAAGGCCAAGGGCCTGTTCTGTGCTGTACTGTTCTATGTTCTATCTACCAGAACCCGAGTACGCAGCTGGCCAAGAAGAGGAACAAGCTTCAATAAGGTGAAGGCAGCCCTCTTAAAATAGGGGGTGAAATTTGGAATGCTATAACAGGCACGACGATGGGTGACCTAGAAAGGTCAGGAGCTGTATTTCGGGACCCCAGAAGAGGTGATGGATTTAGTCAGGGACAGTGAACTGGCAGGAGAAGGAGGACATTGAACTCTGGAGGGCATGTTCCCTTTCTGTTCCTTTGGGGTTTGTTTAGTTGATGTTTGGACTGTTTGGGGCCATTGTTTTGGGTTTGTTTTTTCTTGGTGGGGGATGGTGAGTTGCTCTTTTCTTTTTGTTTGGTGGGGTTGTTAAGTTTGCACTGAGAGCTTGTTAGAAGCGCAGTGGTGGGTGAGCAGGTGGTTAGACTGAGAGGGCCTGGGGCTGGGATTGTGTGGTGGGGGGCAGGGGGAGGACTGCTGACAAGGGAGGGGTTTCTAAAAGGTGGTACGGGGAGGGTGGGGAAGGGGTGCTGGTCGGGGTGCCCCCCGACCAGGCTGATCACATGGAACGTGCGAGGATTGAATGCGCTGGTCAAGAGGGCCTGTGTGTTCACACATTTGAAAAGCTTGAAGGCAGATGTGGCTCTGCTACAGGAGATACTCTTGAAGATGGTTCAGTTCAGACTAGGTTGAAGAAAGGGTGGGTAGGGCAGGTATTTCACTAGGGATTAGATTCTAAAACAGTGTGGGGGGGGGGGTGGCGAATTTGATCAATAAGCATGTGGCGCTCGAAGTGGGGAGTATAGTGGCTGACTCGCGGGGGGAGATATGTGATTGTGAGTGGGAAATTGGAAGGGTTGACAGTGGTGCTGGTGAATATTTATGCTCCGAACTGGGACGATGTAGAGTTTATAAGACGGGGAAGATCCCCGATTTGGACTTGCATCAGCTGATTATGGGGGGAGAATTTAATACGGTTCTGGATCCGTGGCTGGATCGGTCGCGATCGAGGTCAGGGCGGGTGTCGGTGGCAACGAAGGCGCTAAGGGGGTTTATGGAGCACATGGGGTGGGAGGGATCTGTGGAGGTTTGGGAGGCCGAGAGCGAAGGAATTTTCATTCTTTTCTCATGTGCACAGGGTGAACTCCCAAATTGACTTTTTTGTTTTAGATAAGACGTTGCTGGCGGGGGTGGTTGATGTGGAATACTCACCTGGGGGGACCTGGTTTTGGACCCGGTGGGGGTGAATGGGGTGTTTAGGGATTTCTAGAGTAGGCTGAATGAGTTGGAATCCCCAACTGGGGTGAAGGGGATGAGGTGGTTTTTAGAGGGGTTGGAGTTCCCGAGGGTTGAAGAGGAGCTGGTGGAGGTCCTGGGGGCCCCAATTGAGCTGATAGAAGTGGTGGAGGGGCTGGAGGCGATGCAGTTGGGCAAGGCCCGGGGTCCAGACGGCTACCCAGTGTGCGGGGGTTCTGGGGCCCTTGTTGGTAAGGGAGTGGGGGGTGCTTGCCCCGACAAAGTTGCAGGCCTCGATCTCTCTGATCTTAAAGCGGGGACAAGGATCCGGAACAATGTGAGTCGTATAGGCCGATCTCCCTGTTAAATGTGGATGCCACGTTATTGGCCAAAATCATGGCCTCGAGATTTGAGGATTGTGTGCCGGAGTAATGGGGAGGGCCAGACAGGGTTCGTTAAAGGGAGGCATCTGGCTGCGAATTTCAGCAAGTTGCTAAACATGATGATAATGCCCCCCGAGGGACGAGAGGTGGAGGTGGTGGTCACCATGGACCCCGAGAAGGTCTTTGATCAGGTGGCGTGGGACTATTTGTGGGAGGTCTTGGGGCACTCCGGCTTGGGCAGGGCTTTGTGGGCTGGATCCGGCTGCTATCGCAGGCGTCGGTGCGAGTGTTGGACGAGCCGGGTGAGTTTGGGTTCTTTTAGGCTGAACCGGGGGTGGGGGAGGGGAGGGGGGGGGGGGGTGGCGACAAGCAAGGAGGTCCAATCTCCCCGCTGCTTTTTGCCTTGACTATAGAGCCGTTGGCAATGACACTGAGAGCATTGAGGGCCTGACAGGGGATAGTACGGAGGGGGTGGAGCATAGGGTCTCACTTTACACGGACGACCTGTTATTGTACATTTCGGACCTGCTTGGGGAGGGGGGGATCATGGGGATCCTAGAGGAATTCGGCCGGTTTTCGGGGTACAATTTGAACATGGGTAAGAGTGAGGTCTTTCCGATCCAGGCGAGGGGGCACGAGAAGAGATTGGGGGTGATGCCGTTCAAGGTGGTGTGGGGTGGGGGGAGCTTACGGTATTTGTGTATTCAGGCGGCGCGGGGGTGGGAGCAGCGCAGCGGCGGCACAAGCTGAATCTGGCTCGGTTGGTGGGGCAGATGAGAGGTGGACCTTAGAAGGTAGGTTGTGCGGTGAACGTATTATGGTAACCATTCACCACTGTACTACATTGTACCACGCTTTTGCCCATGTGGGCTCCACCTATGGACCATTGTACTGTACTACACTGGTTGTATCATGTGGTGCCCTTGTGGGCTCCGCCCCTGGCTCCGTCCCCTTGAAGGGAGGTATAAAGAGCAGCTGCCCTGTAGGCGGCTCTCACTGCAGAGCATTCGCAGGCAGGCACTGTTCTAGTTGATTGCAATCCTACCAACTGTCCTGGCTAGAGACAATTCACACCTCATTAACCTGGGATCACCCCCTAACTCTGGATCTGCAATGATTAGATTACCCGCAAATGCTCGCATTCCAAGCATTGTCTGGCATCTTTGACTTTGTCTATATAAATGTTTCTGGAACATACCTCTCCATTCACCTGAGGAAGGAGCAGTGCTCCAAAAGCTCGTGTTTGAAACAAACCTGTTGGACTTTAACCTGGTGTTGTAGACTTCTAGTTGATTAAAGCCACTGTTCACTTCAACTCTCTGCCTCGTGTGAATTGATGGTCGCATCAGGATGCACTCCCGTTGTCATTGGCGGGGAGGGTTCATATGGTGAAGATGACAGTTCTCCCGCAGTTCTTGTTTGTTTTCCAGAGCCTTCTAATCTTCATCCTCAAGGTGTTTTTCAAGAAAGTGAATGCGGTGATCTCAGGGTTTGTTTGGACGGATAAAACGTCGCGGGTGAAGAAGGTGCTGCTGGAGCGGGGTCGAAGGGAGGGGGGGCTGGCCTTCCGAACTTTATAAATTATTACTGGGCGGCAAAATAGCGATGGTCAGGAAGAGTGGATAGTGGGGATGGGGTCGGTGTGGGAGCGGGTGGAGGCAGCCTCATGTCGGGACACGGATTTAGGGGCACTGTTAACAGCGCCTCTGCCGTTCCTGCCGGCCAGGTGCTCCACAAGCCCGGTAGCAGTGGCTGCCCTGAGGGTGTGGGGACAGTGGCGGCAGCACATGGGGCTGGAGGGGGCAACGTTGTGTAATCTGTGGTAATCACCGGTTTGTTCCGAGGGGGGTTGGATGCGGGTTCCGGGGGTGGTAATGGGCAGGGATCGAGCGTTTGGGGATGTGTTTATTGACAAATTTCGTGTTGAATAAGTTGGAGGTGGGGTTTGAGCTGCCTGAGGGGAATGGGTTCCGCTACCTGCAGGTGAGGGACCTTGTGCGGAGGCAGGTAATGACTTTCCTACACCTGCTACCTGAGGAGTTACAGGACAAGGTAGTGTCGAAAACAGGAATGGGGGAGAGGAAGGTATCGGAGATTTCTAAGGAGCTGATGGAATGTAAGTGAGCCCTGATAGAGGAGGTGAAGCAAAAGTGGGAGGCAGAGCTGAGTGCGGAGCTGGAGGCTGGGTTGTGAGAGGATGCCTTGAGGCGAGTGAATGCATCCTCATTGTGTGCCAGGCTTAGCCTGACACAATTTAAGGTGGTCCACAGGACATGCATGACTGTGGCCCGGAAGAGCAGGTTCTTTGAAGGTGTGGAGAGCAGGTGTGGACGGTGTGCGGATGGGCCTGTGAATCATGTCCTGGGCTGGGATTCTTCGACTCCCTGCCGGGTCGGAGAATCCCCGGGGGGAGGCGTGAATCCCGCCCCGCCGCCACAAAGCCGGGAGCCGTATTCACCGGCGGCGTCTTTCAGGCAGCGGCGGGATTCCCGCCACGCCAGTCAGGGGCTGTTGACAGCGCCCCCCACCCAACGATTCTCCAAGCTCCGAGCAGCCGTCCATTTTTGGCCAGTCCCACCGGTGTGAAATACTCACCTCACGCATGGCGAGACCTGGCAGGTGAGTATGGGGGGGGGGGGGATCCGACACCGGGGGGGGGGATTGCGAATGGTTGCCTGGCTCGCGATCTGGACCTACCGATCTGCGGGCGGGCTTGTTCCATGGGGGCACTTCTTTCTTCTGCGCCGGGCCTCTGTAGGGCTCCGCCATATTGCCCGGGGCCGGCGGGGAGAAGAGAACGCATGCGCAAAAATATGCCGGCTGATCTGAGCATGTGCAGAATCACACCGGCCGCTCCACACATGCGTGAACTCGCGCCGGCCCTTCGGCACCAGCTGGTGCGGCGCCAACCCCTCCGGCGTCCACCTTGCCCCCGAAAATGCCGGAGTGGTTGGCACTGGTTTTCTAGCCGCCAGAAGGGAGAATCCCGCCCCATATGCTTTGGGCACGTCCAAACTTAGAGGATTCTGGCAGGGGTTCGCTGATGTCGGAGGTATTGAAGGTACGGGTGATTTCGAGTCCAGAGGTTGCGATTTTTGTTATGTCAGAAGACCCAGGAGTCTCGGGGGCGGGAGAGGCCAATGTCTTCGCCTTTGTCTGCCCGGAGACGTGTTTTATTGACATGGAGGGACTCGGAGCCCCCAAAATCAGGGATATGGGTCAATGACATGGCAGGGTTTATCCGGCTCGTGAAGATTAAGTTTGCCCTGAGGGGACCGATGTTAGTGTTTGCCCGGGTGGCAGCCATTTATCTACTTCTTTGGGAAAAATTAAGCTGTCAGCAGGGGGAATGGGTGGGGGGGGGGGGGGGGGGGGTGTGGTGGTATGAATGGAAGCACTGCCATTGGTACAGAGCATTAGTTTCCCATTGGCTCTGACTGGTCATGTGCCTCTCGTCTGATTGGCTGGGACTAGTCATGTGACTGCTCACCAATTGGTCGAGAGGCAAGTTGACTCCGCCTCTGAGGCGGGGTATAAGTACCCAGAGTTCCCGGCGGTCGGCCTTTCTCTGTACTGTAGTCGACTACCGGGCTAACAACTAGCTGATTAAAGCCTAAGTTTGGACCTTCATCGTGCCTCGCATCCAATTGATGGTACATCAGGGGGAAGCATTGGGGAGTTGTTGATGTAAGCCATGTTGGCTGGGTTTTGTTGTTGGTTGGTTGTATGTTATTAATTTTGCTGTTTTGTTTTTCGTTGTTAAAATTGTTAAAATTATAATATAAATGCCTTAATAAAAATATATTTTTTTAAAGAAATTAGAAGCAAGACGTCTTTTAAAATTTTCAAGCAAGGTTCCCACCAAAACCAGCAGTACAAGGCCGCAGCTGGGTTAGATCATAGGAAAATAAAGCAGTAGGCCAATTGTCCACTCGAGCCTGACCCACCATTCAACTAGATCAGTATTTTTCTGCACTATTTCCAATATCCCTTGATACCAAAGAATAAAGAACAATTACAACATAGGAACAGGCCCTTTGGACCTCCAAGCCTGCGCCAATCATGTGTCCTATCTAGACCACCCGCCTGTATCCTTCTATACCCTGTCTGTTAATGTGTCTATCCAGATAAGTCTTAAAGGTTGCTAACGTATCTACTTCAACCTCCTCACTTGGCAGTGCATTCCAGAGCACCACCACTCTCTGTGTAAAAAACTTCTCTCGCACATTTCCACTGAACCTTTCCCCCTTCACCTTGAACTTGGGGCTCCTTGTAATTGTCATTTCCACCCTGGGAAAAAGCCTCCACCCTATCTATACCCTCTCATAACTACTATCAGATTGCCCCATAGCCTCCGTCTCTCTAGGGAGAACAATCCCAGTTTATTCAATCTCTCCTCATGGCTTATGCCCTCCATACAAGGCAACATCCTGGTAAACCGTTTCTGTACTCTCTCCAAAGCCTCTACGTACTTCTGGTAGTGCGGTGACCAGAATTGGACAGTATTCCAAATGTGGCCTAACCAGCGTGCTGTATAATTGTAACATATGTTTCGAGCTTTTATACTCAATACCTCATCCTATGAAGGCAAGCATGCCATATACTTTCTTTACCACCATTTCCACCTGTGCTGCCACTTTTAAGGATCTGTAGACCTGCACACCCAGATCTCTGTGTGGCTCTATGCTCCTGATGGTTCTGCCATTTATTTCATAGCTCCCACCTGAATTGGATCTACCAAAATGCATCACCTCGCATTTGTCCGGGTTAAATTCCATCTGCCATTTCTCTGCCCAATTTTGCAGCCTATCCTGTTATATTCTCTAACAATCTTCATCACTATCCGCAACTCCTGCAATCTTAGTATCATCCGACAAACTTGCTATTCAGACCGGTTACGATTTCTTCCAAGTCATTTATATATATTACAAAGAGCAGAGGTCCCAGAACTGATCCCTGCAGAACACCACTAGTTACAGACCTCAATTCGGAAAAACACCCTTCCACTGCTACCCTGTCATCTGCGGCCAAGCTTTAATATTCATAGCTTTAATATCTAGAAATCTACTGATCACTAACTTGAACATATTCAACAATGGAGCCTCGGAGTAAAAAGATTACTCCTCATCTCAATCTTAAATTCTGAGATTGTGTCCCCTGGTTCTAGACACCCCAGTCAGGGGAAACATCCTTCCTGCATCTTTGACAAAAAGTCATCCAGACCGGAAACGCTAGCTCAATTCTCTCTTCACAGATTCTGTCAGACCTGCTGAGATTTTCCATTTTCTACCTACATCCACCCTATCAGGCCCTGCAAGAATTTTGTATACTTCAATGAGATCACTTCTTATTCTTCTAAACTCTAGAGCAGTGCATCTCAAACTATCTGATGTGGCGTACCGGCAGTTTTTTTTTTCAATGTGCCAGGGACCGGTGAGCGAAACAAGCCAATCCAGGATTACTGTCTCTTTCTTTTCTGGAAACACTCCAAGTACCGGCAGACGATGGCTCGCGTACCGGCACCGGTACGCGTACCACACTTTGAGAAGCACTGGTCTAGAGAATATAGGCCCAGTCTCCTCAATCTCTCCACATAGGACAGTGCTGACATCTCAAGGACAGTGCTGTCATCTCAGGGATCAGTCTGGTGAATCTTTGATGCGATCCTTCTCGGGCAAACAAGTCCTTCCTTAGATAAGGAGATGAAAACTGTACACAATATTCCAGATACAGTACTCAAATCTTGCAATAAAACACTCAAGTCTCTTTGCACATCAACACTACCCAATCTCTCATCATTTAAGAAATTCTCCGCATTTCTGATTTTCCTACCAAAGTGGATAACTTCACATCTTTCCGTATTAAATGCCATCTACCGTGTTGCTGCTCACTCATTTTCCTGTCTTAAACCCCTCGGAGCCTCTTTGCAACCTCCTGAAGAACTTGTGCTCATGGAAACCAGGAGGTCACAACAGAGGAAGCTTAAACTTTACTTACATGAGCATTCCAGGCCCCAGAAAGAAAATGAAAAAACAAAACACAGCATGCGTCGATTGCGAAAGGTTCCTGTCAACTTTTATTGTCATCGAGCAGGTGCAAAGCCTGGCAGGTCAGTTCTCAAAAACTCCAGGACAGCTAAGTGAACTGGGTGATTCTAACCATCTCTGTCCCACAACACCAGTTTTCAACTGAACAGGCAGGGTTAAAAGCAAATTATTGCGGATGCTCGAATCTGAAACTAAAAGAGAAAATGCTGGAAAATCTCAGCAGGTGTGGCAGCATTTATAGGGAGAGAGAAGAACTAATGGTTCGAGTCCAGATGACCCTTCGTCAAAGCTTGGGTTAAAATCTGCTACGTCTGAAATTTCCCTTCATGCGCTATTTAGGACTGAAATTAAATAATTAATTTCTCTATCTTAACAGACAAAGGAACCCATTATGGTAGTAAGGAGTGGGTTTGTGCAGGAAAAGACGACAAGGACCACGATTGTAACTTTACCAAAGCGAATGGATTTTGAGTGAGTTAAAATCAGAACTTCTTAAGAATTCTGGCAGTGAATCAACATGGATCGCTGAGTTTGGATGAAATGGACAAGCTGGATGTGTTATGAAATAGGATATGAACAGCAGAAGTCAGACAAGCTGTAGTTTGGGGGTAAAACGGAAGCAGCCAAACAGAGCATTAGAATAGTCATACTTGCAGACGACAAACACAACCAAGGGTGTCAGCAGCAAATAGGCACACAATGGCGCAGAGACAAGACATCGAGATAAATCACTTCTAAATATGCAACCACCTTTCACAATGAAACAGACAGAAAATACATCCTGGTAAAACAAAAGTACCTGGAATATCTGCATATACTACTGCAGGAGCGTATTGCACTGGAGAGTGGACCAGTATGGAAGTCATACATTGCACACTTGCAATCTGTAGTGTTTCATCTCTGCTGAGCAACAACTGAAAGAAAACAGAATAAAATCTGATTTTCCTATTGTTTCACTTGTCAGTGTTGTTACTCCTTGATATATCAATGATATACAATTCCTGATTCTTTCTGTCAATTTGCCTAAATGTTGCAGTTGCTGCAGGATTGCCCTTTGGACCTACTACAAAGACAAAGGGGCCAAGAGAAAATGAAGAGCAAAGAAGAAAATAGCAAAGTGTGAAACAGTCAAATTAGCCAACAGCAGGAAATAGAGAAATACAGCACAGAACAGGCCCTTCGGCCCACGATGTTGAGCCGAACTTTTGTCCTAGGTTAATCATAGAATTTTGGACAATTTTTCATGGCCAATCCCATCAACCTGCACATCTTTGGACTGTGGGAGGAAACCGGAGTACCCGGAGGAAACCCACGCAGTCACGGGGAGGATGTGCAGATTCCACACAGACAGTGACCCAAGTCGAAATCGAACTTGGGACCCTGGAGCTGTGAAGCAATTGTGCTATCCACAATGCTACCGTGCTGCCCTTAAGAAGTTAACCTACACTCCATTATTCTACCCTAATCCATGTACCTATCCAATAGCCGCTTGAAGGTCCCTAACGTTTCCGACTCAACTACTTCCACAGGCAGTGCATTCCATGCCCCCACTACTCTCTGGGTAAAGAACCTACCTCTGACAACCCCTCTATATCTTCCACCATTTATCTTAAATTTATGTCCCCTTGTAATGGTGTGTTCCACCCGGGGAAAAAGTCTGACTGTCTACTCTATCTATTCCCCTAATCATCTTATAAACCTCTATCAAGTCGCCCCTCATCCTTCTCCGTTCTAATGAGAAAAGGCCTAGAACCCTCAACCTTTCCTCGTATGACCTACTCTCCATTCCAGGCAACATCCTGGTAAATCTCCTTTGCACCTTTTCCAAAGCTTCCACATCCTTCCTAAAATGAGGCGACCAGAACTGCACACAGTACTCCAAATGTGGCCTGACCAAGGTTTTGTACAGCTGCATCATAACCTCACGGCTCTTAAATTCAATCCCTCTGCTAATGAACGCTAGCACACCATAGGCCTTCTTCACAGCTCTATCCACTTGAGTGGCAACTTTCAAAGATCTATGAACATAGACCCCAAGATCTCTCTGCTCCTCCACATTGCCAAGAACCCTACCGTTAACCCTGTATTCCGCATTCATATTTGTCCTTCCAAAATGGACAACCTCACACTTGTCAGGGTTAAATTCCATATGCCACTTCTCAGCCCAGCTCTGCATTCTATCTATGTCTCTTTGAAGCCGACAACAGCCCTCCTCACTATCCACAACTCCACCAATCTTCGTATCATCTGCAAATTTACTGACCCACCCTTCAACTCCCTCATCCAAGTCGTTAATAAAAATCACAAACAGCAGAGGACCCAGAACTGATCCCTGCGGTACGCCACTGATAACTGGGCTCCAGGCTGAATATTTGCCATCCACCACCACTCTCTGTCTTCTATCGGTTAGCCAGTTTGTTATCCAACTGGCCAAATTTCCCACTATCCCATGCCTCCTTACTTTCTGCACAAGCCTACAATGGGGAACCTTATCAAATGTTAAAGGTTTGCTCATAGTCATCTGTGAATATAACGTTTGAATGTATTTTAAGAGGCTCCAAAATACCAAAGTATTTACTTCACAGCCGGTGTCTTGCAATCATCTCAGATTATTAGACAGGAAGACAATTAGGGAAGATGCATCTTTTGGGAACAATGCTAATTCAAATTTGCTTAAATAACTTAAACGTTCACAACAGCTATGTGATGTTACTAAAAACCCTGAACAGACAGGATTCAAAGTGATATGGCTGGGCCTCATGTGTCTGAAATTAGCATGCATGGGTGAACACTGTTCAGGAATGATGGATTGGATACCAATGTGCTGTGGGCAGCGATAGCGCAGTTAAAATAATAGCAATAAGCTTACTGCCTTGATTCCAGTTGATGCAATTTTCCTTCTTATACATTAATAGAAATCAGACAGGAGTCGCATCAATCCATACAAATGACAAATGTTGACTCAAAAGCATCATTAAAACTTGGTGATATAGGTTGTGAAGAGGGTGGTGCTGTCTATTTCTTTTAAAATATGGTTCTGCCAGTAATCTTTGCTTTTGAAATAGGTTTTTATAAGACATGATTGCAAGTAATATTTATAAAATATACTAACAATTTAGAAATATATAAATCCTTTATTCATTTGAGCTTAAGAGTAGTTAATAAGAAGAATTGTTCATGTTATTTATTGCATATGGCTTCAAGATCAATTCTATCAAGCCAGGGTGCACAGGTATAATAAAATGGCCATTTTAAAGCCATATATTCTGTCCCTATATTTATACAGAACTTTGATTCTGTATTGTTTATAGCTAGATAACAAAACATACAGCAATTTAGACAGAAGAAAAGTTAAATTATTTGGAGTATACTAACTTCTGCAGCACAGGCTGGTGAACTGTGAGACCCTTACCTGAGGCCACAGTACCACCAATGGTGCGATGGTGGAGTATCAAGTGTGACAAATTTTCACGAGCTGTTTAAATTACATATGTAGGATCACTGAGGGGTTACACACAAAATCAGGTCTCGCAGCCCAACAGGTTTGATTGTGTTTATGTTCCACAAGAACCTCTTCCCATCCTACTTCATATCATCCTGTCAGCATATGCTTCTATTTCCTTCTCCCAAATCTAGCTTACCTCTAAATATATCTATGCTATTTACCCTATCTACTTCCTGTGGTACTGAATTCCACATTCAAACCACTCTGGGGGTAAAGAATTTTGTTCTGAATTCCATATTGGATTCATTAGTATCTCATTGTTCATGACTTCATTTTGGACCTGCCCCAAACCTCACCCCAACGTACATGGATGTAAGAATTCTTAATGGTAGAATTTGACAAAGCGCACATAAATAGATTATTTTTAATATCATAATCTGTAAACTCAGAATTGCAAGGTATGTGCTCTTCTTCATCTCTCAATATAATATTCATATTCAAATACCATTCTGCATTATCCAAAAAGCAATGCATGTAAATAAAAGTGCATGTTGCATTGTGTGTATTTTACCTTTGTTTTGTGGATCTTGGTTATGTTTTACGTTTTTTGGCTCACTTCCAGCAACGTTCACTGACAATACGTGTCAATATTGATTTGTTCCATTATTTTCCTCTGATGTGAGATTCAACTATAATTATCTGGAGAGCTGCCTTGATGGCAAAATAGGTTGGGGCGCAGTGCCCTATTAATCCAGGGTCCTACAAATTCCTGCTGCTTCAGGGTTTTATCATTTAGTTCGACCCATTCATAGCAGATGAAGACTAGCAGACCGCCTGCCTCACCATCATGATGATAATAGCACCCCACCATTGCACTTCCCATTTTCTCAGGAGCATGAATGGAGGCGGGCACGTTTCACGAAGCCAGCTAGCCATTTAAATCATCAGCTGCCTCCATTAAAGTCGGATTTTGATAGCCCAGGAGAGTAAATAGACCTGGGGGCGAATTACGACCTCGTCCCCCCGATTTGGTGCGGGACAAGACCGTTCCTCTCGCAGGATTTGCGAAGCTCAAAACGCCTTGCAAAATTTAACAAAATATCAGGAGATGGCGTGATCTGATTATCGCCCTTGCTGGGCGTGATCCAGATCTGCATTTTTAAGAGCCATTAGGCTCATTTAAATATGCATTTGTGGGATTCTTCTATCAACTGGGCCTGGGAAACCTTTCCAGGGTGCCGTTTAATACTGGTTTCCACAAACGTGGACCTGGAGAGGGGGGGGGGGGGATCTCCCAGGCCATTAGAGATCACTAGGTGGTTGGGGCAGGGTGGCACCTTGGCACTCCCTCTGCACCTGGGTAGCTTCACATTGCCAGCCTGGCACCCTGGCAGTGCCATCCTGGCACAACCTACCATCAAATAAAAATCAAAATGTTGGACAGCCAATTTTAAAGGCTGATTTCCCAGAGTTATTCTGGGAATTCTTCCGTCTCTGTGCACCCAACCTGGAGGCAAAAATCTGGAGCGAAGACTTGCTTGAAGATCACAAATAGAAGAGTGGCATTCACACCACCTGGATGGACAAGGCTTCCTACTGAGGACCGTTCTCATACTTTTCTGCAGCAGCTTAAGGCTGCTCTACTTGGCCTCATTTCCTCCTCAATTGCAACATGCAAAGCAAGGAAGACTGCTAGCAAGATGCCTCAAACTCAGCACTCTTTCTCCTGGTGACTCTTTTAAGATGTCCGATGGAGTAGTACACCATTCAATCTTTTTGGTTAAATCCTGGAGATTATCCATGGAAAAATGTTGATAGAATGTTGGCGAAGCCCAATTGACAAAGTGTTCAAGAAATTCGCCCAGGTATTCCAAAGGCCCTCTTCAAATGCAGTACCATCAGTCAATCTCAATTATCAAGTCAACACTGACAACTGAATATATTTTTAATTAGTGCTTGAAATTCTCAGCAAAGCCTTCTATATACCAATCAGCTGGTAGCTATTGGAGAGGATAAACAAATTGTTGTGCGCTAAAATGTTGTGCAGCTTTTCTAATGGTACAATCATACAATTTAATCCTGAATTGGCCCCATAACAATTCTCCACATGACTGTCCCAAGCACATGCTTCAACTCATTTACCAAGATGGTGTTTGACACTAAACATGGACTAAATCGTCACTGTAACGTAAGACCCCATCTTGGTCACCACAGACCCATATTAGCACTTAAAAAGTATTCAACCAAATCCAACCCTCAGATCTCTTGGAGAAAATACATTTAAATATAGAATTATATATATACAGGAGACTGTAAGTTAATCAAGAACTTCAAACACTTCGGACGCGATTCTCCGGAAATGCGGCGAGTCGTAAAGGCTGCCGTGAAACTGGCCGTGTTTCACGGCAGCCTCCGCGCCCCCTCCCGGGACCCGATTCTCCCCCCCCGGTCGGGGCTAGCAGCGCGGCACCGTGAAGCACGGCATCGCGGGCTTAGCGACCGTCGCTAAGCCCGCGTGCTAAGCGTCACGGCGGCTGACGCGCACAATGTCAGCCGCGCATGCGCGGGTTGAACGGCCCCAACCCGTGCATGCGCGGATGACGTCATCACGCATATGCGTCAAACCCGCGCATGCGTGGGCCGTCATGCCCCTCAGCCGCCCCGCGGACTGATCCTGCGGGGCGGCGGAGGAACAAACAGTGCACGGGTATCGGACCCGCTGCCCGCGATCGGTGCCCACTGATCGCAGGCCCTTGCCACCCTTGGCACGGCCGGGGTGCGACCGTGCCAATCGGTACCATGGTTGTTCGGGACGGCACTTTGCGGCCGTTTTCATGAACGGTGAGAGCAGGTGTGTTTGCGTTCGTGAAAACGGCCGTAAAGGCCTGGGAACTCGGCCCATCGGCCTGGGGAGAATCGCTGTTCGCCGTAAAAAACGGCGAGCAGCGGTTCATGTCGTGGGGCGGCCGTGGGGGGGGGGGGGGAGAATAGCGGGAGGGCGGGAAAATGTCGGGAAGGCCCTCCCGCTGTTCTCCGACCTGTCGTGGGCAGCGGAGAATCGCGCCCTTCATATTTGGGCAGCACGGTAGCACAAGTGGATAGCACTGTGGCTTCACAGCGCCAGGGTCCCAGGTTCGATTCCCCACTGGGTCACTGTCTATGCAGAGTCTGCACGTTCTCCCCGTGTCTGTGTGGGTTTCCTCCAGGTGCTCCAGTTTCCTCCCACAGTCCAAAGACGTGCAGGTTAGATGGATTGTCCATGATAAATTGCCCTTAGTGACCAAAAAGTTTAGGAGGGGTTATTGAGTTACGGGGATAGGGTGGAAATAAGGGCTTAAGTGGGTCGGTGCAGACTTGATGGGCCGAATGGCCTCCTTCTGCACTGTATGTTCTGTCTATATGACATACTGGAAAGTTGGAAGTAATTATAAAATTGAATCCAAGGAGATTATGCAACACATTTGGATTTTTTTTTATCTTTGAGGGTGATGGGTAAATGTTATTCTGTTTCCAGTCAAATCTTATACCTTAGGGGGACACTGGTGCAGGTTTTAGTTCATTTTACAGCCCTGCAATTATATTCACACAAAAGGATTAACTACTTTGACCTAATTATTTATTGTTTGAAAATAAATCATTTACATCTGATTGAAGAACTATACAGGCAAAACACGGATCTGGACTACAGAATATACACATCTACAACCGTAGAGAATTTGGATTCCACGACTCAAGACTCTTACCTTTTTTAACAGTAACAGTAGCGAATTTCCACCTAAAAAACAGAAGGTCCTTAATAATGACTTACTCAATAAATTGATTTTGTTTATACCAATCAAAGACCTATCTCACTCAGATTTAAAGGAATGTTGACTTTAATTATTTTACTACATTCGTTGTGACTAGAGTGTCGCTGCTCTAATTCTATATTTAGGCACGAGGCTAACTTCTGAGCTCTGGTGTAAAGTCTGAACCAGATTTACTACATAAAATCCCTTCTAACCATTGAAAGTGTCCTGTATGAAATACATTAATTCACTTCTCGGGCCGATACTCATCTTCTGGTGAGGGTGCAAATCGGGTCGCTTGAAAAACAATTCCCGTGTCTTCTTCACGCCATTTTCATGTGGCCGTTTGGAGGTCATGAAGGCCTTGGGTGCAAAATGCATACACACGCCTTATCCAAGGTCAGGGTCCCCTTGAGAGGACCACAGAAAAATTGTATCTCCACCCGCACACTATTTTCATGCACTGAGGTGGATTTTGTGAACAATAACCACTGGATGAGCCTGCTGAGGAGTCAGGAACATTCTGAAAGGTGTGTAAAATGTTTAGAAACTTTTAAATGTCACTGTTAGATGCTGGATTGTAAAGTGGATGTGTTTTTAATATAGTGATTCATCATAGGGACCTATCCTGCAAAGTTAAGTTGACTCTTACGTTGACCAACATTGTGTAATTGTCATCACATTACAGTGGTGTTTCAATTGTCTAAAGTGTCATAATACATTAAAAAGTGTTAAAATATGTTTTGTCGGACTCTGCTGTCACGTTTTGTGTTGTGATTTAAATCGGCAGGCAGCTCAGGCTCTTTAAAAAACACTTTTGCAAGTTTAAACTAAACCAGCACTTTGTTTAAACCTCCGTAAACTAACTAGCACTCTCAAAATGGAAATCGGACATCATTCTGTTCTGAGAGTTTCAGTCAATGTAACTGGGAAGTTCTTGTTCTGACAAATATAGCCATTATGAATACTTGGTTGGTGTCCAAACCTTATCATGGTTTCAGCTCAGCAAATGATCTATTGATTCAAGAACAACTGAAACTTTTAAAAGGGTGTAATAACAGAATACACCTTTGATATGGTTTCTTGTTTGATAACAAACCTAATAGGCAATTAAAGGATTACAATTTTTTTGTACTGGAATATTTTTTATCCCAGCATATAACAATGTTCAATTCAAGGTTTTATTATATTATTACAGGCTTAATTTTTTCCATGATTTCAAAATAATTTCATGGCTCCTGACGACTAAACATGGCTCATACTGGGTGAGTGGCTATGGAAAATACATGGAGATGGTGAAGGATATGAAGGGGTTATGGGGATCTGAGTGGGGCATAGGTGGCATGGAGGTGAGTTAGGGAATATGGAGGTGACATGGGCAATCTGAGAGGGCATGGGGTGAAGAGGCATGGAGTTGGCATGGGTGATTAGGTGGCGGAGAGTATAATGGATGATCTGAGGGGCATGGGGTAGCATAAGAGGTGGGTAGGGAGTGAGTGGGTGATGTTTAGGGAACAATTATGGTGTGAACTGTACGACTGCATTGGAGAACCAAGGTAGATCCTCCAACTGGCCCAACACTGCACCTACACACCTCACGCACTCCACTGCGGCTCACAAAATGCATTGCACACATGACCCCTTTGTGAAAGACAGAACCTCAGGCACAGGTCAGATGTGCATTTTTAAAGACGCAAAAGGTCAGGTTTTCCTACAAAAATATGAGCCAACATCTAAGAACAAAGAACAACACAGCACAGTAACAGGCCCTTCCTCCAAGCTTGTGCCGACCATGGTACCTGCCTAAACTAAAACCGTATGCACTTATGGAGTCCGTATCCCACCCTATTCATATATTTGTCTAGATGCCCCTTAAATGTTACCACCTCCCCAGGCAGCGTGTTCTATATATTTACCTCTCTGTGTAAAAAACTTCCTCGCACATCTGTTCTAAACTTTTCCCCACGCACTTTAAACCTAAGTCAACTTGGTTTGTTCCCAATGGTACGAAGGAGGTTGAGGGGCGACCTGATAGAGGTCTACGAAATAATGATGGGCATAGACAGAGTGGATAGTCAGAGACTTTTTCCCGGATTGTGGGCAGCACAATTGCTTCACAGCTCCAGGGTCACTGTCTGTGTGGAGTCTGCACATCCTCCCCGTGTGTGCGTGAGTTTCCTCCGGGTGCTCCGGTTTCCTCCCACAGTCCTAAGATGTGCAGGCTAGGTGGGTTGGCCATGATAAATTGCCCTTAAGTGTCCAAAATTGTCCTTAGTGTTGGGTGGGGTTACTGGGTTATGGGGATAAGGTGGAGGTGTTGACCTTGGGCAGGGTGCTCTTTCCAAGAGCCGGTGCAGACTCGATGGGCCGAATGGCCTCCTTCTGCACTGTAAATTCTATGATGATATCTATGAGAGGGATGACTTACTAAGGGGCATAGGTTTAAGGTGCGAGGGGCAAGGTTTAGAGGAGATGTATGAGGCAAGTTTCTTTACACAGAGGGTAGTGGGTGCCTGGAACTCGCTGCCGGAGGAAGTGGTGGAAGTAGGGACGATAGTGACGTTTAAGGGGCATCTTGACAAATATATGAGTAGGATGGGAATTGAGGGATACGGACCCCGGAAGTGTAGAAGATTTTAGTTTAGACGGGCAGCATGGTCGGCGCAGGCTTGGAGGGCCGAAAGGCCTGTTCCTATGCTGTACTTTTCTTTGTTCTAAGTCCCCTAGAACTTGATTCTCCTACCCTAAGAAAGAGCATCTGACTATCCACTCTGCCGATGCCACTCATAATTTTGTAGACCTCTATCAGGTCGCCTCTCAACCTCCGTTATTCCAGTGAGAACAGACCGAGTTTATCTAACTTCTCCTCATATCTAATGCCCTCCATACCAGGCAACATCCCAGTAAACCGCTTCTGTACCCTCTCCAAAGCATCCACATCCTTATGGTAGTGTGGCGACCAGAATTGTACACTATGTTGCAAATGAGGCCTAACTAAGGTCCTGCACAGCTGCAACATGACTTGCCAATTCTTATATTCAATGCCCCGATCGATGAAGGCCAGCATGCCCTAAGCCTTCTTAACCACCTTATCCACGCTACCTCACGGTAGCATGGTGGTTAGCATCAATGCTCCACAGCTCCAGGGTCCCAGGTTCGATTCCTGGCTGGGTCACTGTCTGTGTGGAGTCTGCACGTCCTCCCCGTGTGTGCGTGGGTTTCCTCCGGGTGCTCCGGTTTCCTCCCACAGTCCAAAGATGTGCGGGTTAGGTGGATTGGCCATGCTAAATTGCCCGTAGTGTAAGGTTAATGGGGGTATTGTTGGGTTACGGGTATACGGGTTACGTGGGTTTAAGTAGGGTGATCATTGCTCGGCACAACATCGAGGGCCGAAGGGCCTGTTCTGTGCTGTACTGTTCGATGTTCTATGTTGCTACTTTCAGTGATAAGCGGACATGCAGATCTCTCTGCCCGTCAGTACTCGCAAGAGTTCTACCATTTATTGCCTAATTCCTACATGCAATGGACCTTCCAAAGTGCATTACCTCACACTTGTCCGGAATAAATGCTATCTGCCATTTCTCCGCCTAAGACTCCAACCAGTTTATATCCTGCTGTATCCTCTGGCAATCCTCTTCACCATCCCCAAATCCACAAATTTTTGTGTCATCTGCAAACTTACTAATCAGATCAGCTACATTTTCTTCCAAATCATTCATATACACCACAAATAACGAAGGCCCCAGAGCTGATCCCTGTGGAATGCCGCTAGTCACAGCCTTCCATTCAGAAAAGCACCCTTCTAGTGATACCCACTGTCTTCTGTGCCCAAGCCAGTTCTGTATCCAACTGTGCGAGAATGGATTAAAAAATATATTTTGGGAGGGATATTGTGTTATTCTGTAAAGAAGGATGTGTATAAATGATTTAATTAAGCTGGGAATAGGTTAAATGGTGTCAGTTTGTCGGAAGAATTGAGATGAGAAGGAGTATAGGTATTAAATGCATGCATTTGTAATGAAGTTATGGTCAAATGTTTTTCTAAGTAAATACATAAAGACAGCGCCGGCTCTAGGGTTGCTGGCGCCCCGGGCAAGCTGAACTTCGGCGCCCTTGGGGGGGGGGGGGCCGGGGGGGGGGGGGGGCGGGGCCGAGGCCGAGGCCGAGGGGGCGGGGGGGGGGGGGGGCCGAGGCGGGGGGGCGGGGCCGAGGGGGCCGAGGCCGAGGGGGCAGGGGGGGGCGAGGCCGAGGGGGCGGGGGGGGCGAGGCCGAGGGGGCGGGGGGGCGAGGCCGAGGGGGCAGGGGGGGCGAGGCCGAGGAGGGGAGGACCCGAGGGGGGGGCGGACCCGAGGGGGGGGGGGACTGAGCGGGGGGGCGGACCGAGCCGGGGGGCCGCCCTGTTCGGGCGGCGAAGTTCAGCTTGCGGACACGCGGGGGGGCGGACGCGGGGGGCGGACCCGAAGGGGGGGCGGACCCGAGGGCGGGGCGGGGGGGCGGACCCGAGGGGGGGCGGGGGGGACTGAGCAGGGGGGCGGACCGAGCCGGGGGGCCGCCCTGGGAGCGGGCGGCCACCGCGCATGCGCTGGTTGGCACCGGCCCAACTGCGCATGCGCGGGACCCGAGTCTGGCGCCCCCGAGCACATGGCGCCCCGGGCGACAGCCCGAGTTGCCGGTGCCTTGAGCCGGCCCTGCATAAAGATTAAGAATTTCGATTAGGGACCCGGCTTATCAGCTGTTGAATTTTAAAGTGAAGTAAAAAGCTTTTACAACTTGCAACTGTTCCTAAGTGAACAAGGGAAGGTTATTAAATTTTATTTGACCCAAAAGTGGGGATGAAAGGAAGACAGGAAAGATTTTTTATTTTGGAAAAGTTGAGTTCAAAGAAGTGCTGAGGACAATGGAATTGTAGATGAAAGAGAAAAAGGATATTTAAGGGACAATGTTGAGAGGATTTGTTGCTGTCTGTGTGAGCAAGACCTCCTGATGAAAACAGCTCTGGGCTGGGAGAAGGTGAAGTTTGAATCAGGTAACTTATTAGCTTGGTGTAGTAATCCACGGGAGGCAGGAGTTCCGTCACCACACCAATATTTATTTACAATAACGATATTACAGGAGCAGCTCCAAACAGTACGGCTAGCAGTCCAGTCAACTTAAGACTGGCTCACAAAGCCTACACAGGTGCTTATATGGGCCCCCTCAATGAGCTATCAATGAGGGAGCTCATACTCCAATTGGCCAACCAATAAAGCCAATTGGAGTTCATTACACTTGGATAGAAGACTGGCTGACGAAGAGGAGACAGAGAGTCGGGATAAATGGGTCTTTTCTGTAAGGCAAAAACACGTTCATGGGGTGTACTGTTAGTTGCGGTGCACAGTAGCGACCGAATGGAATGGAGCGCGTCAGGGAGGACCTGCTGCCAGCGAGTGGCTGGGAGGTTCCTGGACCGTAGGGCCAGCTTGACGGCCTTCCATACCGTCCCGTTCTCCCTCTCTACCTGCCTGTTTCCCCGGGGGTTGTAGCTGGTCGTCCTGCTGGAGGCGATGCCTCTGCTGAGCAGGAAATGACGCAGCTTATCGCTCATTAACGAGGAACCCACTTTCACTGTGGATGTAGTCGGGGAAACCGAACAGGGCGAAAATGGAATCCAGGGCCTTGATGACGGTGGCAGCCGTCATATCCGGGCATGGGATGGCGAAGGGGAACCTAGAAAATTCATCGACCACACTAAGGATGTAGGTGTTGCGGTCGGTGGAGGGGAGTGGCCCTTTGAAGTCCACGCTGAGGCGTTCAAAGGGGCGGTACGCTTTCACCAGGCCCGCACGATCTGGACGGTAGAAGTGCGGCTTGCACTCGGCACAGATCTGGCAGTCTCTGGTGACTGTCCGTACTTATTCGACGGAGTAGGGCAGATTGCAGGCTTTGATTAGATGGTACAAGCGAGTGATCCCCAGATGGCAAAGGCTCTCGTGTAAGGCACAGAGCTGGTTCACTTGTACGCTGGCACATGTACCTCGGGAGAGGGTGTCTGGGGGCTCGTGGAGCTTGCCGGGGCGATACAAGATCTCGTAGTTGAAGGTGGAGAGCTCGATTGTCCATCGCAAGATTTTGTCATTCTTGATCTTGCCCCGCTGCGTGTTGTTGAACATGAAGGCTACCGACCGTTGGTCAGTGAGGAGAGAGAATCTCCTGCCGGCCAGGTAATGCCTCCAGTGCCGCACCGCTTCAACGATTGCCTGGGCCTCCTTTTCAACAGAGTAATGCCGAATTTCGGAGGCGTGGAAGGTGCGTGAAAAGAATGCCACAGTTCTGCCTGCCTGATTCAGCGTGGCGGCAAGTGCGACATCTGAAGCGTCGCTTTCTACTTGGAAAGGCAGTGTCTCGTCTACTGCGTGCATCCCGGCCCTGGCTATGTCTGCTCTAATACGGGCGAAGGCCTGTTGCGCCTCAGCCAAGAGGGGAAAATGTGTGCACTGGATAAGTGGGTGGGCTTTGTCCGCGTATTGTGGGACCCACTGGGCGTAATAAGAAGAACCCAAGACAGCGTTTGAGGGCCTTGGGGCAGTGGGGGAGGGGGGGCTCCATGAGGGGGGCGCATGCGGTCGGGATCGGGCCCCAGTAGTCCGTTTTGGACTACGTAGCCGAGGATGGCTAAGCGGTCTGTGCGGAACACGCACTTCTCCTTGTTGTACGTGAGATTAAGGAGCGACGCGGTGTGGAGGAATTTAGAAAGGTTGCCATCATGGTCCTGCTGGTCATGGCCGCAGATGGTGACATTGTCGAGGGACGGGAAGATGGCCTGCAGTCCGTACCGGTCAACCATTCGGTCCATTTCTCGTTGAAATACCGAGATTCCATTCGTGACGCCGAAGGGAACCCTAAGAAATTGGTACAGACGACCATCTGCCTCGAAGGCAGTGTAGGGACGGTCCGATTTACGGATGGGGAGCTGGTGGTAGGTTGATTTCAGGTCAATAGTAGAGAAGACCCGGTACTTTGCAATTTGATTGACCATATCAGAAATGCTGGAGAGGGGGTAAGAGTCGAACTGCGTGTACCGGTTGATGGTCTGGCTGTAGTCCACGACCATCCTGTGCTTCTCCCCGGTCTTAACCACTACCACCTGAGCTCTCCAAGGGCTGTTGCTAGCCTTGATGATACCCTCCCGAAGAAGCCGCTGGACTTCGGACCTGATGAAGGCCTTGTCCTGGGTGCTGTACCATCTGCTCCTGGTGGCGACGGGCTTGCAGTCTGCGGTCAAATTGGCAAAGAGTGAGGGAGGCTCGACTTTGAGGGTCACGAGGCCGCAAACGGTGAGGGGAGGTAGGGGTCCGCCGAATTTGAGGGTGAGGCTCTGGAGATTGCACTGGAAATCCAGGCCTAGTAAGAGTGACGCGCAGAGGTTGGGGATAATGTACAGACGGAAACGGTCGAATTCCACGCCATGTACAGTAAGTTTAACCAGGCAGAAACCCCGGATCGGGACGGAGTGGGACCCGGAGGCGAGAGACATCTGCTGGTTGGCGGGATGGACCGCAAGGGAATAGCGCCTTACCGTGTCTGGGTGGACGAAGCTCTCGGTGCTCCCGGAGTCGATGAGGCAGGAGGTCACGTGGCCGCTGACCAGCACCGATGTGGAAGAGAGTGCCAGGTTGCGAGGACGCGACTGATCGAGCGTAACAGAGGCGAGTAGCGGGCGATCGGTGTTCGGGTCAGATGAGTCCGGCGAGGAGCGGTAGTGACCCGTGTCCCA
This sequence comes from Scyliorhinus canicula, assembly GCF_902713615.1. NCBI lineage: Eukaryota > Metazoa > Chordata > Chondrichthyes > Carcharhiniformes > Scyliorhinidae > Scyliorhinus > Scyliorhinus canicula. Next base: position 24,430,514 of record NC_052168.1, on the reverse strand, counting down.
TTCCGGGGGAGGACAAAATGCCGGCGTCTGGAGTACCTGTGGGTAAAATGGCGGTACCCATGGAGCGCACGTTGTGGGGTTGGAACAAAATGGCGGCGCTCATGGAACGCACATGGCGGTGGAGGATGAAGATGGCGGCGCCCATAGAGCGCACGTGGCAGGGGTGGTGAAAAATGGCGGCACCCACTGATCGCACGTGGGGTCGGGGGAAGCGGACGACGGGGCCCATTGAGCGAGCGGCTGAGGCGAGGGGACCGGGGGCGCGATAGCGGCAACCGTCCGGGACTGACACACTGCTGCAAAATGGCCTTTCATGCCACAAGCTTTGCAGGTCGCGGTGCGGGCCGGGCAGCGCTGGCGGGGGTGCTTCTGCTGGCTGCAGAAGTAACAGTGGGGACCCCCAGGGAGCGCGATGCGGCGAGCAGCGTAGGTGTAGTGCGCGGGGGCGGCTGCTGGGGGGGCTGTTTGCGGGGTCCACGAGGGGTAGGACGGGTGGGCCGAGTGGCTAGTGGAGTAAGATCGCGCACTACAGGAGGCGGCCGTCATGGAAAGCGCCAGGGCCCCGGCGGCCGCGAGGTCTGGAGAGAGGCCCCTTCCAGCAGTCGTTGCCGGATGGGGTCCAATGCAATGCCTGTAACAAAGGCATCGCGCATGAGTAAGTCAGAGTATTCCATGGCTGTGAGGGCCCGGCAGTCGCAGTCTCGTACCAGAGGTATAAGGGCCCTCCAGAAGTCCTCAATCGACTCACCCGGCTGTTGCACGCGAGTAGAGAGTTGATGCCTCGCAAACAGGGTGTTCGCCGACTGTGCATATTTCTCCTTGAGCAGTTCCATAGCTGTGGTGTAGTCAGTCGCATCTCGAATTAGCGGAAAGGCGCTGGAGCTAAGTCTCGAGTACAGGAGTTGCTTTTTCTGAGCCTCCGTCATGGGAAGGTCCGCTGAAGAGATGTAGGCCTCGAAGACTGCCAGCCAGTGAACAAAGTCTTTTCTGGTTTGAGGCGACTGCGGATCCAGCTGCAGACGGTCAGGCTTGATTCTGATGTCCATGGTGAACGGAAAATCACACAGCAATAAATTGTGGCGCTAACAATTATACTCAAAGACGAGAGACAAGTACAATAGAGGCTTTATTGTTGTGCGATGCTATTCCTCCATCTGCAACTGTAGACTAGGCTCTGAGTGACTCACACGCATATTTATACACAAGCTCCCTGTGGGCGGAGCTAGCCGGCAGGGGCTTACCGGAGGAACATGTATTACAGGTACAGGCATACATCTCCCTACTGCAAATACACATCACTACAGTGGTTATATCACCACATCCGTATTAGCCTTCAGCGAGTCTAGCAGCTCCACTTTTAGCTCCCGAAAACAGCACTGGAGAGTCTCCTGCTGCTCCTGCACTCACTGCCTCCATTCCTTGAGGCCTCTGCCGGCCGCCATCTTGATTTTCTTACCCGGCTTTTTCTTAGGCGCTGCCACCGCTATTTTGCTGGCCCCACTCCTGGTCCAAAGCATAGACCACTGGGAATCCGCTGCAGACACCTTCCCATGTTGGGAATCGTCGAGCAAGTACTGCTGGGGGCCCTTAAAAGGGCCCAAAAGTCAGTTCCTGGCGGGAGCTGCCGAACGTGCGGCTTAGCTCCGCATAGCCGCAACCAGAAGTAGTTAATATTCTTCTAATGGTCAGTTGGCCTGTGCATTGCATTGCTATATAATCTTCGCAGATTCTGAAAAAAATCTGGGAGTTAGCAGTGCCATTTTCAACTGGCCTTGAACACCACTACCTACATGCCAATCTTCCCAAACTCCTAGTTCTATCCCAAACCAAGATTTGCACATTTATCATTCTCTTTGCCGAACTGACCCTCTTACTCCATTGTATTTTATTCTTGATGTAATCCTTCTCCTTCATATAATATTGGGTGCAGGCCACGCTGCGCTTGGCTAGCTCACTCCGTGGCCATTTTTATTGGATTGAGGCGGGAATTCCGTGTCCATGAGAAAGTACATCCTGCCTCCAAGAGCTGCTGGCCAATCAAATGTCGCAATCCTTTGTCCCAGCAGCATCACTGGGAACAATGGCCAAAGATGGGGCGGCATCCAATCTGAAGAAAAGATGCCAAATGAACCCGGGGTTATGTCAGGGTCTTTCCCAGGCTAGGCTGACAGACTTTGGCGAGGTGGGGTGGAGGCCTAGGAATAACAGGGTGGAGGGGTAGGAGAAATGCAGGGAGGTGGGAGAATACCTTGGGTGCCCAAACACCCATCACCCCTGGCCCAATCAGGTTTCACGGAACAGCCTGGACAATTGGCGTGGTGCTCCCCTGGTAGAGAAAAACCCTAGTGGTGGTAAGGTGGTCAGCCATTAATTGACCACAAGTGAACAAACAGGTGACAGGCATGGTGCCACTACCATGGCTCCTATGCCTAATTTTATACCCCATGGTCAGGGTGGAGGTGGGAGGGAAGAGGTAAAACTCAAGTCTCAAATCTTTGCGACTCCAATCTCATGTGCAGTCACCTTCTGTTCTTGTGATGTTGGCTTCCTGTGTTTTCCTCCCTCCAACTTTAGCGAAGCCTTTAGTTGGATTAGCCCTGCTATCATTTCCAAACTTGTTGGACTTTAACCTGGTGTTGTAAGATTTCTTACTGTGCCCACCCCAGTCCAACACCGGCATCTCCACATCATTTCCTAAACCCCTCTGCCTTGCTACCATGAACCACTATTCATATTGAAAAACCTGCTCAAACCTCCCTCAACAATCATGCCTTCAGTCAACTCTCAACATTTTATCACCTCTGTTCAGCATCATTTTCTTCTCCATTAAGTGTTTGGAATGCCTGCACTGCAGCATTACTGGTACTTGCCAAGAACTCTGTTCTTCTAATTAAAAATCCACACCAATCCGTAGTCTCTCAATGATCCCCATTCATCAATAACTCCGGTCCTTGCAGACTTATCACCTCACTCACTATCCTCTAATGCATTAGAATTTAAACTTCTTGGCCGGGATTCTCCCCTCCCCGGCGGGACGGGAGGTCCTGGCTTGTCGGAGTGGTGTGAACCTGTGAAAGGTTCGGAATTGGATTGGATTGGATTGGATTGGATTTGTTTATTGTCACGTGTACCGAGGTACAGTGAAAAGTATTTTTCTGCAAGCAGCTCAACAGATCATTCAGTACATTGGAAGAAAGGGAATTGAACAGAATTCAAGAAAGTACATGAGAATACATAATAGGGCTACACAATATATACAATGTAACTACATAAGCATTGGCATCGGATGAAGCAGACAGGGTGTAGTATTAATGAGGACAGTCCATAAAAGGGTCGTTTAGGAGTCTGGTGACAGTGGGGAAGAAGCTGTTTTTGAGTCTGTTCGTCCGTGTTCTCAGACTTCTGTATCTCCTGCCCGATGGAAGAAGTTGGAAAAGTGAGTAAGCCGGGTGGGAGGGATCCTTGATTATGCTGCCTGCTTTCCCCCGGCAGCGGGAGGTGTAGATGGAATCAATGGATGGGAGGCAGGTTCGTGTGATGGACTGGGCGGTATTCACGACTCTCTGAAGTTCCTTGCGGTCCTGGGCCGAGCAGTTGCCATACCAGGCTGTGATGCAGCCCGAGAGGATGCTCTCTATAGTGCATCTGTAAAAGTTGGTAAGGGTTAATGTGGACATGCCAAATTTCCTTAGTTTCCTGAGGAAGTAAAGGCGCTGTTGTGCTTTCTTGGTGATAGCGTCGACATGAGTGGACCAGGATAGATTTTTGGTGATGTGCACCCCTAGGAATTTGAAGCTGCTCACCATCTCTACCTCAGCTCCGTTGATGCTGACAGGGGTGTGTACAGTACTATGCTTCCTGAAGTCGATGACCAGCTCTTTAGTTTTGCTGGCATTAAGGGAGAGATTGTTGTCATTGCACCACTCCACTAGGTTATAGAACATAGAACAGTACAGCACAGAACAGGCCCTTCGGCCCTCAATGTTGCGCCGAGCCATGATCACCCTACTCAAACCCACGTATCCACCCTATACCCGTAACCCAACAACCTCCCCCTTAACCTTACTTTTATTAGGACACTACGGGCAATTTAGCATGGCCAATCCACCTAACCCGCACATCTTTGGACTGTGGGAGGAAACCGGAGCACCCGGAGGAAACCCACGCACACAGGGGGAGGACGTGCAGACTCCACACAGACAGTGACCCAGCCGGGAATCGAACCTGGGACCCTGGAGCTGTGAAGCATTTATGCTAACCACCATGCTACCCTGCTGCCCCTATTCTCTATCTCCCTCCTGTATTCAGACTCGTCGTTGTTCGAGATCCGGCCCACTATGGTCGTATCGTCAGCAAACTTGTAGATGGAGTTGGAACCAAGTTTTGCCATGCCGTAGTGTGTGTACAGGGAGTAGAGTAGGGGGCTAAGTACGCAGCCTTGCGGGGCACCGGTGTTGAGGACTATTGTGGAGGAGGTGTTGGTGTTCATTCTTACTGACTGTGGTCTGTTGGTCAGAAAGTCAAGGATCCAGTTGCAGAGTGGAGAGCCAAGAGTGGAATTCTCCGCACCTTTAGGGGCTAGGCCCGCGCTGGAGTGGTTTCCACTCCGCCGGCTGGCGTGAACGGCCTTTGGCACCACGTCAGCCGCAGCCGAAAGGACTTTGCCGGCCGGCGTAAGTCCGCGCATGCGCCGGTGCGTCAGCGGTGCTGACGTCATACCGGCACATGCGCAGGGGAGGGGGTCTCTTCCGCCTCCGCCATGGTGAAGGCCATGGCCGGGGCGGAAGAAAAAGAGTGCCCCCACGGCACAGGCCCACCCACCGATCAGTAGGCCACGATCGCGGGCCAGGCCACCATGGGGGCACCACCTGGGGCCAGATCGCCACGCGCCCCCCCAGGACCCCGGAGCCCACCAGCGCCGCAAACCCCGCCGGTACCATAGGTGGTTTAAACCACGCCGGCGGGAAAGGCCTGTCAGCGGCGGGACTTCAGCCCATCGCAGGCCGGAGAATCGCCGCGGGGGGCTCTCCAACCGGCGCGGCGCAATTCCCGCCCCGCCGAATCTCGGGGGGCGGAGAATTCGGGACACGGCGGGGGCGGGATTGACGCCCCTTGTCTTAAACTGCATCCATGTCCTTTCTTTATCCAAGGATCATCACAGATTATTCTCATACTGTTTAGGCTATTAGGAAAACTAGATCTTAGTTTGCCCTCTCCTTCGTAATGGAATTTTCAACAGGAATGCCATACTGTCTTTGTAGAAAACAATAACTAGGCCTCAGGTAGACTGCTGTGTCTATTTTTGGTGTCCTTCCTGGGTGATACTGAGGCTTGGGAAAAAGTGCCAAGAATGGCCATTAGATTAATTTCCAGTTTTAAGCACCTCATTTATCAAGAAAGGCTCAAATAAGTGGAACCCTACACTTTAGAGAAACATAGTGAGCAGCACAGCAGTTAGCCCTGCTGCCTCACAGTGCTAGGAACCAGAGTTCAATCCTAGCCTTGGGTCACTGTACTGAGTTTGCGCGTTCTCCCCGCGTCTGCGTGGGTTCCCTCCGGGTGCTCCGGTTTCCTCCCACAGTCCGAAGATGTGCAGATTAGGTGAATTGGCCATGATAAATTTCCCCTTTGTGTCCAAAAGGTTAGGTGTGGTTACTGGGCTACAGGGATAGGGTGGGGGCGTGGGCCTTGATAGGGTACTCTTTCAGTGGGTCAGGGAAGACATCGATGGGCCAATAGCCTCCATCTGCACTGTGGGGATTCTATTCTATAGACTTAGAGATGATTTGACCAAATGTACAGGACAATAAGCACAAACTTTGTTTATGTGGACATATTTTGTCACTTAAAGGTCAGGGAGGACTAAGGATCACAATTTCAAATTATAAGAGGCCAGAACTAGACTGCATTTGAAGAGGTGCTTTTCCCAAGGAATATGGAATATGGAACAGGCTGCTGGCTCATGCGGCGAACACAGGATTTCTTCCATTGGGAGCTGGACGTGTTTCTGAATGGGGTGCATTTAACATCGTAAAAATGGTAGGTACAACAAGACATGAAATCAATGTGACCTACTAGACTAGTTTCAATCAATTAAGGCAGTTGCAGAGAATTACTCTATAAACTGGCCTCAAGATGTTCATCTTATTTCACCACTTCCTTAAGATCACATGGTTTTCGGGCAAGGTGGAGAGTATATATATTTTGATGCAAAAGACATCATAGTTCTGTAGCACAGTTTTTCTGTCATTGTTCATGTTATTTTCCCCAGCCACCCTGTATGTAAAGGCTTTGTGGTACCATACCTTGAGAAATTGCTTCATCCTCAGGGACAATTTCTTCAGTCCCAAATGAACCCATCATAACAGTCACAAACTGTCTAAACTGCAGGAGATGTTTCAGGAGCCCTATATTTATGAGAAAAGAACAACGGTGTGTTCAGAACAAAGGTTTGTTTATTTTTAGTAAGAACATAATAACAAATAGGAACAGAAGTAGATCACTTGGCTCATTGAGCCTGGTCTGCCATTCAATTTGATCATGCTTGATCTTCTGCTTCAGTTTTCTTCCCCCACACTTCCACAAATCCCTTGTTCCATGAGAGACCAAACATCTGCCTCTCTCAGCCTTAAATATACCAAACTATGGAGTAACTGCAATCTTCTGAGTTGAAGAATTGCAAAGATCCGTAATCGCCCCCCCCCCCCCCCCCCCCCCCCCCTCCCGTGACTGTGTTCTCATGTTCTAGATTCCCCAGCCAGGGGAAACAACCTTCCTGTTAAACCTTTCAGAATCTGTATGCTTTGACAAAATCAGCCCTCTTTCTTCTAAGCTCCATAGAACATAGACTCCATTTCCTCAGCCTTTCCTCATAAGACAACCCTCGCATCACACAGTCCAATCCAGTAAACTTTCATCTCCAAATCAAGTGCATTCTTACCTGGCATGGAGATTAAAGCTGCACACAGTACTCCATGTGTGGTCTCACCAAATTGTATAATTAGTCGTAAGATTATCTTATTCTTATACAAACGGGAGTACTCGTCAACGACGTTGAGAAAGTACACATTGTGGTCAGTAGAGGGAAGGGGCCCTTTGAAATCGACGGTGAGGCGCTCAAAGGGGCGGGAGGCCTTCACCAGGTGGGCCTTGTCTGGCCGATAGAAGTGCAGCTTGCACTCCGTGTAGACATGGCAGTCCCTGGTCATGGCCCTGACCTCCTCGGTGGAGTAGGGCAGGTTGCGAGCCTTGATGAAGTGGAGAAGCCGGGTGACCCCCAGGTGACAGAGGTCATTGTGGATGGCCCGAAGTCGGTTATCTTGCGCGCTGGCACATGTGCCGCGGGACAGGACATCTGGGGGCTCATTGAGCTTCCCAGGACGATACACGATATCGTAATTATAGGTGAAGAGTTCGATTCTCCACCTCAAGACCTTATCATTCTTGATCTTGCCCCGCTGTGTGTTGTTAAACATAAAGGCTACCGACCGTTGGTCGGTGACGAGGGTGAACCTCCTACCGGCCAGGTAGTGCCTCCAATGTCACACAGCTTCCACAATGGCTTGAGCTTCCTTTTCGATAGAGTGTCGAATCTCGGAGGCGTTGAGAGTACGGGAAAAGAAGGCCACGGGCCTGCCTGCCTGGTTAAGGGTAGTGGCCAGGGCGACGTCTGACGCATCGATCTCCACCTGGAAGGTGTTAGACTCGTCCACCACGTGTATCGCGGCCTTGGTAATGTCTGCCTTGATGCGGCTAAGGCCAGGCAGGCCTCAGTTGTCATGGGAAAGATGGTGGCTTTGATAAGTGGGCGGGCTTTGTCCGCATAGTTGGGGACTCACTGGGCATAATATGAGAAGAACCACAGGCATCTTTTCAGGGCCTTGTGGCAGTGGGGAAGGGAGATTTGCAGGAGAGGGCACATGCGGTCGATGTCGGGCCCTAGGACTCCATTTTCCACGACATAGCTGAGGGCAGCAGAGCAGAGCTACTGATTGGCTGTTCTGGGGAAATTTGCATACATGCAGTGCGGTCAGCCTAATTTGAAGGTGTACCTGCGAAGGAGACCCGAGGAGTTTGAGTGAAGGCAAGCATCCAGCAGAGGGCAGCAGAGCAGAGCTACTGATTGGCTGTTCTGGGGAAATTTGCATACGTGCAGTGCGGTCAGCCTAATTTGAAGGTGGTTTGTGGAGGGGCTGTTGTCAAGTGACAGTTACTTTTCAGCAGGAGCAGGGTTTGAGGGAATATCAGGTAAGCTCTTCCTTTCTTTTTCTTGTTTTTTTTAAATCTAGAGGTGATGTCAGGGAAGGCAGTACAATGCTCCTCCTGCAGAATGTTTGAGGTGAGGGACGCCGTCAGTGTCCCTGATTTCATCTGTGGGAAGTGCACCCAACTCCAGCTCCTCAAAAACTGTGTTAGGGAACTGGAGCTGGAGCTGGATGAACTTCGGATCATTCGGGAGGCAGAGGGGGTCACGGATAGAAGCTTCAGGGAGGTAGTTACGCCAAAGAATAAAGATAGATGGGTGATGGTGAGAGGGGCTGGGGGTAAGCAGTCAGTACAGGGATCCCCTGTGGTTGTTCCCCTTAGTAACAGGTATACCGCTTTGGATACTGTTGGGGGGGGGACTTACCAGGGGTCAGCCACGGGGTACAGGTCTCTGGCACAGAGTTTGTCCCTGTTGCTCAGAAGGGAAGGGGGGAAAGGAGTAGAACATTACTCATTGGAGACTCCATAGTTAGGGGGATAGATAGGAGATTCTGTGGGAACGAGAGAGACTCGCGGTTGGTGTGTTGCCTCCCAGGTGCCAGGGTCCGCGATGTCTCAGATCGTGTTTTCAGAATCCTTAAGGGGGAGGGGGAGCAGCCCCAAGTCGTGGTCCACATAGGTACCAACGACATAGGTAGGAAAAGGGATAGGGATGTAAGGCAGGAATTCAGGGAGCTAGGGTGGAAACTTAGAGCTAGAACAAACAGAGTTATTATCTCTGGGTTGTTACCCGTGCCACGTGCTAGCGAGTCGAGGAATAGGGAGAGAGAGCAGTTGAACATGTGGCTGCAGGGATGGTGCAGGAGGGAGGGTTTCAGATTCCTGGACAATTGGGGCTCATTCTGGGGTAGGTGGGACCTCTACAAACGGGATGGTCTACACCTGGACCAGAGGGGTACTAATATCCTCGGGGGGAGGTTTGCTAATGCACTTCGGGAGTGTTTAAACTAGTTCAGCAGGGGATTGGGAACCTGAATTGTAGCTCCAGTACACAAGAAGCTGAGAGTAGCGAGGTCATGAGTAAGGTTTCAAAGTTGCAGGAGTGTACCGGCAGGAAGGAAGGTGGTCTAGAGTGCGTCTACTTCAATGCCAGGAGCATCCGGAATAAGGTGGGTGAGCTTGCGGCATGGGTTAGTACCTGGGACTTCGATGTTGTGGCCATTTCGGAGACATGGATAGAGCAGGGCGAGGAATGGTTGTTGCAGGTGCTGGGGTTTAGATATTTCAGTAAGTTCAGGGAAGGTGGTAAGAGAGGGGGAGGGGTGGCATTGTTAGTCAAGGACAGTATTACGGTGGCTGAGAGGACATTTGATGAGGACTCGAATACTGAGGTAGTATGGGCTGAGTTAAGAAACAGGAAAGGAGAGGTCACCCTGTTAGGGCTTTTCTATAGGCCTCCGAAAAGTTCCAGAGATGTAGAGGAAAGGATTGCAAAGATGATTCTGGATAGGAGCGAAAATAACAGGGTAGTTGTTATGGGGGACTTTAACTTTCCAAATATTGACTGGAAACACTAGTTCGAGTACTTTAGATGGATCCGTTTTTGTCCAATGTGTGCAGGAGGGTTTCCTGATGCAGTATGTAGATAGGCCAACAAGAGGCCTTTTTGGATTTGGTACTGGGTAATGAACCAGGACAGGTGTTAGATTTGGAGGTAGGTGAGCATTTTGGTGATAGTGACCACAATTCGATTACGTTTACTTTAGCGATGGAAAGGGATAGGTATAAACCGCAGGGCAAGAGTTATTGCTGGGGAAAAGGCAATTATGATGCGATGAGGCAAGACTTAGGATGCATCACCTGGAGAGGAAAACTGCAGGGGATGGATACAATGGAAATGTGGAGCATGTTCAAGGAACAGCTACTGCGTGTCCTTGATAAGTATGTACCTGTTAGGCAGGGAGGAAGTGGTCGAGTGAGGGAACCATGGGTTACTAAAACAGTTGAATCACTTGTCAAGAGGAAGAAGGAGGCTTATGTGAAGATGAGACGTGATGGTTCAGTTGGGTCGCTTGAGAGTTATGTTAGCTAGGAAGGCTCTAAAGAGAGAGCTAAGAAGAGCCAAGCGAGGACATGAGAAGTCTTTGGCAGGTAGGATCAAGGATAACCCTAAAGCTTTCTATAGGTATGTCAGGAATAAAAGAATGACTAAGGTAAGAGTAGGGCCAGTCAAGGACAGTAGTGGGAAGTTGTGGGTAGAGTCCGAGGAGATAGGAGAAGTGCTAAATGAGTATTTTTCGTCAGTATTCATACAGGAAAAAGACAAAGTTGTCGAGGAGAATACTGAGATACAGGCTACTAGACTAGAAGGGCTTGAGGTTCATAAGGAGGAGGTGTTAGCGATTCTGGAAAGTGTGAAAATAGATAAGTCCCCTGGGCCGGATGGGATTTATCCTAGGATTCTCTGGGAAGCTAGGGAGGAGATTGCTGAGCCTTTGGCTTTGATCTTTAAGTCATCTTTGTCTACAGGAATAGTGCCAGAGGACTGGAGGATAGCAAATGTTGTCCCCTTGTACAAGAAGGGGAGTAGAGATAACCCCGGTAACTATAAGCCAGTGAGCCTTATTTCTGTTGTGGGAAAAGTCTTGGAAATGTTTATAAGAGATAGGATGTATAATCATCTGGAAAGGAATAATTTGATTAGAGATAGTCAACATGGTTTTGTGAAGGGTAGGTCGTGCCTCACAAACCTCATTTTCTTCGAGAAGGTGACCAAACAGGTGGATGAGGGTAAAGCAGTTGATGTGGTGTATATGGATTTCAGTAAAGCGTTTGATAAGGTTCCCCACGGTAGGCTATTGCAGAAAATACGGAGGCATGGGATTCAGGGTGATTTAGCAGTTTGGATCAGAAATTGGCTAGCTGATAGAAGACAAAGAGTGGTGGTTGATGGGAAATGCTCTGACTGGTGTCCAGTTACTAGTGGTGTGCCACAAGGATCTGTTTTGGGGCCGCTGCTGTTTGTCATTTTTATAAATGACCTGGAGGAGGGCGTAGAAGGATGGGTGAGTAAATTTGCAGATGACACTAAAGTCGGTGGAGTTGTGGACAGTGCAGAAGGATGTTACAAGTTACAGAGGGACATAGATAAGCTGCAGAGCTGGGCTGACAGGTGGCAAATGGAGTTTAATGCAGAAAAGTGTGAGGTGATTCATTTTGGAAGGAATAACAGAAAGGCAGAGTACTGGGCTAATGGTAAGATTCTTGGTAGTGTGGACGAGCAGAGAGATCTCGGTGTCCATGTACATAGATCCCTGAAAGTTGCCACCCAGGTTGAGAAGGTTGTTAAGAAGGCGTACGGTGTGTTAGCTTTTATTGGTAGAGGAATTGAGTTTCAGAGCCATGAGGTCATGTTGCAGTTGTACAAAACTATGGTGTGGCCGCATTTGGAGCATTGTGTGCAGTTATGGTCGCCACATTATAGGAAGGATGTGGAAGCATTGGAAAGGGTACAGAGGAGATTTACAAGAATGTTGCCTGGAATGGAGGGAAAATCATATGAGGAAAGGCTGAAGGACTTGAGGCTGTTTTCGTTAGAGAGAAGGTTAAGAGGTGACTTAATTGAGGCATACAAGATGATCAGAGGATTAGATAGGGTGGACAGTGAGAGCCTTTTTCCTCGGATGGTGATGTCCAGTATGAGGGGACATAGCTTTAACTTGAGGGGAGATAGATATAGGACAGATGTCAGAGGTAGGTTCTTTACTCAGAGAGTAGTAAGGGCGTGGAATGCCCTGCCTGCAACAGTAGTGGACTCGCCAACACTAAACGCATTCAAATGGTCATTGGATAGGCAGATGGACAATAAGGGAATAGTGTAGAGGGACTTTAGAGGGGTTTGACAGGACGGCGCAACATCGTGGGCCGAAGGGCCTGTACTGCGCTGTAATGTTCTATGTTCTATGATGGCTAGTCGGGTTGTGCGAAAATGCATTTCTCCTTGTTGTAGGTGAGATTAAGGGATTGGGCGGTTTGGAGGAACTTCTGAATGGTTGGCATCATGGTCCTGCTGATCATGGCCGCAGATGGTGACATTATCCAAGTACGGGAACGTGGCCCACAGCCCGTGCTGGTCAACCATTCAGTCCATCGTTCTTTGGAAGACCAAGACCCCATTGGTGACGCCGAAGGGGACCCTGAGGAAGTGGAAGAGGCGGCCATCTGCCTCAAAAGCAGTGCAGTTGCGGTCTTCCGGGAGGATCGGAAGCTGGTGGTATGCAGACTTTAGATCGACCTTGGAGAAAACCCGGTAGTGTGTAATCTAATTAACCATATCCGCTATGCGGGGAAGAGGGTACGCATCAAGTTGTGTGTACCGATTTATGGTCTGACTGTAGTCTACAACCATTCGGTTCTTTTCCCCGGTCCTGACGACCACCACTTGGGCTCTCCAGGGGCTATTACTGGCCTCGATGATCCCATCCCTCAAGAGCCGCTGGACCTCCGACTTGATAAAAATCCTGTCCTGGGCACTGTACCGCCTGCTCCTGGTGGCGACGGGTTTACAGTCGGAGGTGAGGTTCGCGAAGAGCAAGGGAGGGGCGACCTTAAGGGTCACGAGGCTACATACGGTGAGAAGAGGTAGGGGTCCGCCAAACTTCAGGGTCAGGCTTCTGAGGTTGCACTGGAAATCCAGTCCTAACAAGAGAGGACGCAGAGATGGGGAAGGACATAGAGTTTAAAGTTTGCATACTCGGCACCCTGTATCGCGAGGTTCATGACGCAGTACCCCTGGATCTGCACTGAATGTGATCCAGAAGCATGGGAGATTGTTTGGAACGCGGGGGAAATCCAGAGGGAGCAGCGCCTTACCATGTCCGGATGGATGAAGCTCTCCGTGCTCCCGGAGTCAAACAGACAGGGCGATTCGTGCCCATTGACCCGGATGGTCATCATGGAGTTCTTGAGGTGCTTGGGCCGTGACTGGTCAAGAGTAACTGCGCCGAGCTGCGGGTAGCCGGCGTGGTCGTTGGTAGCGAGGTGGTCCCAAGCTGGCGGCCAAGATGGCAGACCCCGTCGGTCACACGTGTCGGGCAGCGTTGAAGATGGCGGCCAAGATGGCGGCCCCTATGAGTCACACATGGCGGGCTGGGCTGAAGATGGGGGCCCTAGCAGATAGCACGAGGCGGATGACACGTCAGAAGGAGGCGGTACTGGCTGGCACACAGCCACGCTACGGGGTCTGTGAGCCTGTGGGTCTGTGAGTCGGGCCTGCGATTTTGGAACTTTGGGTCGGGCCAAGCAGACTTTGGCAAAATGACCTTTCTTGCCGCAGTCGCTGCAGGTCGCGTTCCCAACTGGGCAACGCTGTCTGGGGTGCTGGTTCTGACCGCAGAAATAGCAAGAGGCCCCCCGGGTTGGGCGGGCAGCCGCGCGGCACAGGCCTGGGACACCCTCGGGTCGGGTGATGGCTGCGCCTCCTGCGCCCACGAGGAAATCGCGTGGTCAGAGGGGAAAGCATTTAGGCTCTGGAAGGATAGTTTTACCGTCTCTTCTAGGTCGAGGGCGCCCTTTTCAAGCAGGCGCTGTCTGACATAGCTGGACCGGACTCCAGCCACATAGGTGTCCCGGATGGCGAGTTCCATGTGCTGCGAGGCAGTGATGTCATTGTAGTTAGTTGGGGCAGCACAGTGGCACAGTGTGTCAGCCCTGCTGCCTCATGCTGCCGAGGTCCCAGGTTCGATCCCAGCTCTGGGTCACTGTCCGTGTGGAATTTGCACATTCTCCCCGTGTTTGCATGGGTTTCACCCCTACAACCCAATGATGTGCATGCCTGGTGGATTGGCCATGCTAAATTGGCCCTTAATTGGAAAAAAATTAATTGGGTACTCTAAATTTACATATTTTTTTAAAATTGTAGTTACTGTTCCGAGCGAGTACCCTCAGGTCGCGTAGATATTCCTCCAGCAATTCCCCGGGACGTTGACGACGTGTGGTGATGAGATGCCGTGTGAACACTTCGTTCACTCATATAATGTCTTTTCAGGATCGCGACCGAGTCTGCGTACGTGGTCACGTCATCGATTAGTAAAAAGATTCTGTGGCTCACCCGGGCGTTGAGGAGACTCAGCTTATGTGCCTCGGTGACGGCGGGCAAGGAGGAGGAGGCGAGGGAGGCCTCAAAGCAGCGGAGCCAATGTGAGAAGATTCCTTTGGCTTCAGCTGCCTGTGGGTCGAGTTCCAGTCGATCAGGTTTGAGGGCGGCTTCCATTGCGGTATCTTAGCTTATTAAATTGATGCGACCATCAATTCACACGAGACGGTTAGCAGAAGTGAACAGTGCTTTTAATAAGCTAGATCTGTGCCTGCTTGCGACTGCTCTGTACTGAGTGCTGCCTACAGGCTTCAGGTTTATATACCACCGCCGAGGGGGCAGAGCCACAGGTGGAGCCCACAGGGGCATCAACATAATACAGTACAATACAGAGGTGAATTGCAGTAGCAATACGTTCACCACAATAATTAGTAGTAAGATTATCTTATTCTTATACTTCAGTTCCCTTACAATAAAGGTCAACATGCCATTTACCATCCTAACTGCTCGCTGCATCTGAATGATAATTTTCTGTGTTGCTTCTATAAGTACCCCCAAGTCCCCCTAAACATCAACATTTATAAATTCTAAGCCTTTAAAATTGTTTTGTTTTTCTACTCTTACAACCAAATGAATAACTTCACACTTCCGCACATTATACTCACTCTATCATTTATTGCCCACTCACTTAACCTGTCTATATCTCTTTGCAGCCTATGTGTCCTTCTCACAGCTTGCATTCCCACCAACCTTCATCCGCAAACATACTTTCTATCTTACTTTCTGTCTCTCCACCTAAGACACTATAGATTGTAAATAGCTGAGGCCCCAGCACTTACTCTTGCTGCATTCCAGTAGTTGGAGCCTGCCAACTTGATAATGCCCCATTTACCCGACACTCTGCTTCCTGTCAGATAACCAATCCTCCATCCATGTCACATCCATGCCCCCAAATCCATGAGGCCTTAACTTGTTTATTGATCTTTTGTGTGCAACTTACTGATTGCCTTTTAGAGAGCCAAGTCTACTACATTTACTTGCTCCCCTTTATCTATTGCACTCGTTACATCCTCAAAAAACTCTAATAAATTTGTCAAACATGATTTCCCTTTCATAAAACTATGTTGACTTTGTCTGATCATATTGTTTTTGTGATTTTCAAAGCACATTGTCATAACGGATTCCAACATTTTCTCAATGACTGATGTAAATCGGCTAACTGGCTTGCAGTTCCCTATTTTTACCTCCACCCTTTCTTGAATAGCAGTGTTATATCCGCTAGCTTCCAACTTTTTAAAATTAATTCACAGGATTTGAGTGTCGCTGGATGGGCCAACATTTATTTTCTATCCCTAATTAATAATAATAATAATCGCTTATTGTCATAAGTAGCTGGTTTAGCTCACCAGGCTAAATCGCTGGCTTTTAAAGCAGACCAAGCAGGCCAGCAGCACGGTTCGATTCCCGTACCAGCCTCCCCGGACAGGCGCCGGAATGTGGCGACTAGGGGCTTTTCACAGTAACTTCATTGAAGCCTACTCGTGACAATAAGCGATTTTCATTTCATTTTCATTTCAAGTAGGCTTCAATGAAGTTACTCTGAAAAGCCCCTAGTCGCCACATTCCGGCGTCTGATCGGGGAGGCTGGTACGGGAATTAAACCCGTGCTGCTGCCTTGTTCTGCATTACAAGCCAGCTATTTAGCCCAGTGTGCTAAACCAGCCCTTGAACTGAGTAGTTTGCTGGGCCAGTTAAGAATTAATTATATTGCTGTGGATCTGGAGTCACATGTAGGCCAGACTGGGTAAGGGCAGCAGATTTCCTTCCCTAAAGGATATTAGTGAACCAGTTGGTTTTTTTCGACAATTTCATGGTCATAATTAGACTTTCCATTCCAGATTTGTTATGGAATTCAAATTTTTCCATCTGGTGTGGTGGGATTTGAACCCAGATCCTCAGAGCATTACCCTGCGTTCTTGATTATTCGTCCAGTGGCAATACCACAAGCCGCTGTCTCCCCTCAAAGGACCCTACTAGAAACTACGTAATTTTAGAAAGTTATAACCAGCGCACCCACTATCTCTGTAGCTACTTTGCAGCGAGTCCCAACCTCCCACCCTCTGGGTGAAAAAGTTCTCCCTCACATTCCCTCTAACCCTTCTGCCCCTTACCTTAAATCTATGCTCCCTGGTCACTGATCCCTTCACCAAGGGGAAAGGTTTCTTCCTGACTCCTCTATGCCCCTCATAATTTTAATCCATCTCAATCATGTCGCCACTTAGTCTCCTCCACTCCAAGGAAAGCAACGCCAGTCTATCCAATCTCTTTTCATCGCTAAAACTCTCCAACCCAGGCAACATCCTGGTAAATCTCCTCTGCACACTTTCCAGTGCTATTACATCCCTCCTGTAATGTGGATTCCAGATCTGCACACAATGTCTAACTGTGGCCTAACAGTTATACAGTTCCATCATAACCTCCTTGTATGCCCTGGGATCGTAAGTGCACATCTAAATACTTCTTAAATGTTATGAGGACCTCTGCCTCCACCACCCTTTCAGGCTTTCCAAACTCCCACTCTTGGCTCACCTTCTATTTCTGGTATGAAATTTACAACCAGGGGTTGATTTAGCACAGTGGGCTTAATAGCTGGCTTTTAAAGCAGACTCAGGCAGGCCAGCAGCGCAGGTTCAATTACCAAATCAGCCTCCCCGAACAGGCGCCGGAATGTGGCGACTAGGGGCTTTTCACAGTAATTTCATTTGAAGCCTACTTGTGACAATAAGCCATTTTCATTTCATTTCCAGAGAAGACAAGCACAAATATAGAACCGTAAAAAGGTTACAGCACAGGAGGCTATTCAACCCATCTTGTCCATGCCAGATCAAGGACCCCCAGGTGCCCTTTCTACTCCCACCTTCCTGCATCCGGTCTATATCACTGTATCTTATAACACTTAAGGTGCAGACCCAGGTACTTTCAAAAAAGAGTTTAGGGTCTCTGCCTCCACCACCAACTCGGGCAGGGAAATCCAGACACCCACCATCCTCTGCATAAAAAAGTTCTTCCTCATGTCCCCTCTACACCTTCTGCCACTTATCTTGAATCTATTCTAGAATCTCCACCAAGGGAAATAATTTTATCCTGTCCACTCAATCATTTTCCCTCATAATTTTGTACACCTCAATCAAGTCACCCCTCAGTCTTCTTTGTTCCAAGAAAATAACCCTGACCTATCCAACCTCTCCTCGTAGCTACACTTTTCTAGCCCAAGCAACATTCTTGTAAACCTCCTCTGCACTCTCTCCAGAGCAATTACACCCGGTAATGTGGTGACCAGAACTGCACGATGCTCCTGTTGTGGCCTCACAAGTGTTTTATACAATTCCAACATTATATCCTAACTTTTATATTCTAACCTCTGCCAATTGAGGACAGCATTACATATGCTGTCTTAACAACACTGTCTACTTGAACTGCTGCCTTTAGGGACCTGTGTACTTGTACGCCAAGATCTCTCATTTCATCTACCCCTCTTAGTATATTCCCATTTATTGCAATCTTTTATAATCTTTATTAGTGTCACAAGTAGGCTTACATTAACACTGCAATTAAGTTGCTGTGAAAATCCTCTAGTCGCCACATTCCGATGCCTGTTCGGGTACACAGAGGGAGAATTCAGAATGTCCAATTCACCTAACAAGCACATCTTTCGGGACTTTTGGGAGGAACAGAAGCACCCGGAGGAAACCCATGGAATGTGCAGACTCCGCACAGAGAGTGACCCAAGCCAGAAATTGAACCCGGGTCCCTGGCAATATGAAGCAACAGTGCTACCATGCGCCCATAACTGCGTATTCCGTATAACTGTCTGATCCCCCGAAATGTATGACCTCACACTTCTGTGTTAAATTGCATCTGCCACTTTATTGCCCACTCCACCAACCCATCTATATAATTCTGGAGATTATTGCTATCCTCTACACTGTCCACCATTCAATCTTTGTGTTGTCTGCAAATTTCCCAATCGTGCCCCCACATTCACATCCAAATCGTTAACATAAAGCACAAACAGTAAGGGTCCCAATACTGAGTCCTGTAGACCACTAATTGAAACAGTTTTCCATTTGCAAGGCCATCCATCGACCCTTTGTTTCCTGTTACTGAGCTAACTTTTTAGCCATTTTGCCACATTGCCCTGTATCTCATGGGATTTTACTTTTTTTGACCAATCTGCCATGTGGGACCTTGTCAAACGCCTTGCTAAAATCCATGTACACCACATCCACTGCACCACCTGCATCAACCCTTCTTGTCACTTCCTCAAAGAATTCAATCAAATTTGTGAGGTAAGATCTTCCTTTAACAAATGCATGCTGACAATCCCTGACTAGTCCATGCCTTTCTATGTGAGTTAATCCTATCTCTCAGGATTGATTCTACTAATTTGCCCATCATCGATGTAAAATGAACTAGCCTATAAATGTTTGGCATTTCCTTTGATCCCTTTTTAAACAATGGAACCACGTTTGCATTTCTCGAGTCCTCCGATACCTCCCTGTATCTAGTGAGGATTGGAAAATCATCCTCAGAACATCTGCTAACTCCTCCCTGGCATCCTTCAGTAGCCTCGGAAACATTCCACCTGGCCTTGGCAACTTATCAACTTTCAAGGATTTCAATCCTTCGAGTACTTCCTCTCTCTTTATGATTATCCTATCCAATGTATCACAGTGTTCCTCCTGTACTACTGCATCTGAATCTTCCATTTGCTTTATAAATACAGATATAAAATATTCATTTACTACCCTTCTCAAAGCGTCTGTATCGGCACACAAGTTCCCTTCTTCATCTCTGATATGCCCCACATTTTCCTTAACTAACCTTTCATCATTAATATATTTAAAAAACCTCTTGGGTTTTCTTTAACTTTACTTGCTAATCTATTTTCATGACCTCTCTTTGATTTCCTTATTTCCTTTTTTACTTCATCCCTGCAACTCATTTAGGCTCTCTGCAGTGCTTAGTTAGAACAGAATCACTACACTGTAGAAGGAGGCCATTCGGCTCATCCAGTTTCCACTGACCCTCTGAAAGAACACCCTACATAGGCCCACGACCCACCCAATCCCTATAACCCAATGACCCCACCTACCTAATCTTTTGGACACTAAGGAGCAATTTAGTATGGCCAATCCACCTAACCTGCCCATCCTTGGACTGTTAGAGGGAACCAGAGCACCCGGAGGAAACCCACGCAAACACAGGGTGAATGTATAAACTGTAGCCACCTGGGTTGGCCACTTCCCGACTTTAAAATGGAGATTCGCTAAGAACACAGGGAAAAATGGACAGGTACAGGGAAGCAAGCAGAATGCAAAGCTTCCTGTATATTAAGACTCGCAGAAAGCAGACAGCACTGAAATTGACGACCATCTGCATATTGATGAGCGATCGCCGGGAACAATAGCAACAGTTAAGATAATCAAGGCAAAGCCAGACTCCTCGGCGCCAGCAGGAGCCAAAACAAAAGAAGCCGACGGACACTTAGGAACCGCCGAGCGATCAGGGAACAGCCCCAGTATTGGGAAAATCAAACCAATCGATTGGAACATGGTCCAATCAATTGGAACCAGGTACGGGGTCCGCCCAAAAGGGCGCAAAGCCCCTGGGGACTATAAAGTAGAGACCCCAAGTTCAATTCGGTCTCTTGGCAAGTCTTTTTAGCAGCCCTCAAAGAACTCGACCGTGACTCTCAACTCGGAGAGACTTGCCTAGCAGCTACACCTACAAGTAAGTGTCCAGTCAACGCACGCTACGAGATAGGCGCTCCTAACCCTTAGTCCATACCAGCTGGAAGCCTGCAGTCTCAGGATCGAACGAGAGGCCATTGTTCCCTGACCCAGTGGGTTCCTTTTCCAAAGCTAAGTATTGGCCTTTAGTGGTAGAAATAGTCTAGTTCTGTAGTATTTTATGCATGAGTAGTGATTGACTGTGTATATAATAAATGTGTTTTGATTTGAACCTTACTAACTGGTGTATTGAGTTATTGATCAGCACTTGAACTTGAACCTCGTGGTGGTATCATAAAGATACCTGGCGACTCTAGAGCAAGGTTATAAAACAGAGCAATTAAGTGTAAAGCACACTTAGCAAAATGAGCAACACTCCACACAGTGACCCAAAGCCGGAATTGAACCAGGGTTCATGTCGCGATGAGTTCTTTGTGCCTATTCTTTTTCTGTTTGAATCTTCCCCTGTATTCCTCTAGCCAACCAGGGGAAGACCATTTTTATTCCTTGGGGGAGGGGGGGGGGGGGGGCATGTCTACTTTGTGCAATTAGGATCTCACTGTTTAGTGCTTCCCACTGGTTTTCCACTGATTTGGCCTCTAGCACTGTTGGCCATTCCATCTCAGCCAAATCGCTTCTCATTTCTGCAAAATGTGCCTTCCCCCAGTTCAAAATTTTTACTCCTCTGTTATCTCTGTCCTTTTCCATGTCATGCTAAATCTAATTGAATTGTGATCACTATCCCCTCTATGGTCGCTAAGTCTCACTTCACCTACTTGCCTTTCTTCGTTCCACAAGACTAGGTCAAGACATCTCTTCTCATTGGATTTGTCAATAATTGGTTGAAAAAATTATTCTGGACACACTACATGAATCTTTCTCCCTCAGATCTCCTTCTATTGTTTAAATCCCAGTTGATATTGGGAAAGGTAAAGTCTACTACTATTATTGCCCTTTTGTTCTTACAGGCAGAAACATGTCTTCATATTTGATCTTCTTTCTCCCTTTCGCTATTTGATGGTCTGTAGTATATTCCCAGTAGTGTGACTGCCCCTTGTTTATTTCTAAGCTCAACCCATAAAGCCTTGTTTGTTGACCCGTTTAGTATAACAGCCCTTCTCACAACTGAAATTGATTCTTTAACCATTAGTGCTATTCCCCCTCCTTTTTTATCTCCCACTCTATCGTGTCAGGAATATTGAGCTGCCAATTTTACCCCACCTTTAGCCAAGTTTCAATTATAGCAATGACATCCAGCTGCCATGTATCGACCTGTGCCCTTAACTCTTCTACCTTTTTTGTAATACTCCTTGCAGTGAAGTAGAAACAGTTTAACACCACTTTTGTGAGGGCCACGAAGAATCCAGCACGAGTTGAAGGACAGAAAGAAATAACATTTATTTAGAATAACATATATAAATATATATATATATATTCACATACAACAGCAGCAGTAACTCCCTTGCTGCTCACTCTTCTCTAGCTGGTTCCAAACTGGCCAGCTCTATTTATTCAGGGAATCTGCTAATGATTCCTCCTCCCCCCCCCCCCCCCCCCACAATTGGGGAAGCTCATATTCCCTCAGGATTATGGGATTGCCATTAGTCCCCAGCCAGTGGTAAGCAGCCATCCCTCCACCCCAAAGTCCTAGGATTCCACCGAAGACCCTGACGAAGGAGGGTATCGGACTCGTTTTTCCACAGGCCGGACATCATTTGCACAAGGCACTGGATCGGGCGGCGTGTAATGAGACAGAGAACGGCGCTTCCGTGATGAACGGTTGTACATCCACGGCCCGTGGGCCTGAGGATTCCCCCTTTGAGGTCCTGTGTCTCCATCTCGGAGTCGGAGTCAGCTGCCTCCGTCATCTTGGCGTCTCTATCTCCACGCGGTTCTGCAGTGACCTCCGCAGGCTTTGAGTACGGCACCAGAGGAAGATTGTGAGGAATACTCTCCACTGTGTCTGGTCTCTGTGGCTGTAGAAATTAGCTCTGGGGGCGTGGAATCCTTGGAAGAAGTGGTCTTCTGGAACTACATGCTTGCGCTGGAGACGACCCTGGGCTTGCACCTGGTAAGAGATAGGGCCCGTTCGGCGAAAGATAACACCAGGGACCCACTGGGCACCACCAGCAAAAGTTTGAACGAACACTGGGTCACCGGGCGCAAACTGCTGAATCGGCCAATGCCGAGAAAAGCCATGTCCCTGCCGTTCTTGAGTACACCGTACGTTTGCGCCAATGTCCGGGGAAACCATGCTAAGGTGGGTGCGAAGACTCCGGCCCATTAGGAGTTCTGTGGGAGCTACCCCAGTCACTGCATGTGGAGTGGTCCTGTATGAAAGCAAAAAACGAGCCAGTCTCATGTCCATAGACCCGGAAGACTGCTTCTTTAGGCCCCGTTTGAATGTCTGCACTGCGCGCTCCGCCAACCCATTGGAAGCCGGGTGGTATGGAGCGGTGCGGATATGGCGTATGCCGTTCATCTTCATGAACCTCGCACACTTCTCACTTGTGAACCGAGTGCCGTTGTCCATGACCAGCACCTCGGGGAGGCCATGTGTATGAAAGACAAAAGCATCTTCTCGATTGTTGCGCAGTAAGTTATGCCTACCTTCTTATGCACCTCTAACCATTTAAGGGCATTTAAGTGGTCACTGGATAGACATATGGATGAAAATGGAATAGTGTAGGTCAGATAGTTTCACGGGTCGGCGCAACATCGAGGGCCGAAGGGCCCGTACTGCGCTGTAATGTTCTATGTTCTATGTTCTATTTAGACTGGGCATCGATTAATACAAGGAACATGGATCCTTGAAAAGGGCCGGCTAAATCCACATGCAAGCGCGCCCAAGGCCGTCCTGGCCATTCCCAGTGATGTAGGGGCACGGCCGCCGGAAGCTTCTGATGCTCCTGGCAAATGAAATGAAATGAAAAATGAAATGCAAATCGCATATTGTCACAAGTAGGCTTCAAATGAAATTACTGTGAAAAGCCCCTAGTCACCACATTCCGCCGCCTGTTCGGGGAGGCTGGTACGGGAATTGAACCCGCACTGCTGCCTGCCTTGGTCTGCTTTAAAAGACAGCTATTTAGCCCAGTGTGCTAAACCAGCCGCTAATTGGAACAGTTTTGGGCCACCTTCTCAATGTCAGTGTCGAGGCCTGGCCACAAGACATAACTCCGGCCAACATTTTCATTTTGGTCACACCCGGATGCCCATTGTGCAAATCCCTTAGTATCAGCTCCTGTCCTTTTTCCAGGACAATCACACGCATCCTCCACAAGAGGATGCCGTCTTCCACACTAAATTCTGACAACTTGGAGGAAAATGCCCGCAACTCGCCAGGGAGCTGTCTATTATGCCCACCATACAGGACTATGTGCCGAACCTTTGACAGGACTGGCTCTGTCTGGGTCCACTCACGGATCTGTGATGCTGTGACAGGCAAGGAGTCCATAAACTTTAGGGTTGCAACCACCTCACCAGTCATGGGGGTCGACATGGGGCCGGTCGATAAAAGCAATCGGCTCAGTGCGTCGGCATTCGCTATCTGGGTTCCTGGTTTGTGCTCTGGAGAATACTCATAGGCAGCGAGCAACAAAGCCCAGCGCTGGATCCGTGCAGAAGCAATGGACGGTATTGGCTTATCCTCTCGGAAAAGTCCCAGCAGAGGCTTATGATCAGTCACGATAGTGAAGTGGCGGCCATACACATACTGGTGGAAGCGTTTCACCGCAAATACCTCCACCAGGGCCTCCTTCTCGATCTGCGCATGCTTCTTATCCGCTGCAGTCAATGTGCGGGAGGCGAAAGCTATCGGCCGCTCTAAGTAGACAGCAACACACGGTAATCCTCTCAAGATGCCCTCCACGCCGCGTTGAAAACTAGTGCAGGCAGAGGATACCCAAAAGGGCAACCGTGTATATTCATACAGGCCCCGGTGTGTATTAATAGCTACAAATGGCCGGGAGGCAGGGTCCAGCTTCAACTGTAGGTAGGCGTGACTCATATCTAATTTCGTGAACAAGATTCCGCCAGCAAGCTTAGCGCAGAGATCCTCTATGCAAGGCACTGGTTATCGGTCGAGCTGGGAAGCCGTATTCACTGTAAGTTTATCGTCACCGCACAAGCGAACTGTGGCATCTGGCTTCATTACAGGTACAATTGATGCTGCCCAGTCAGCGAAACGGACGGGCCTGATATTACCCAAGGACCCCAAATGAGTGGGCTCCCCTTCTACCTTCTCGTGCAAGGCACCCGGCGTACCTGGAAATAGCGCAATGTGGCTCCTGGTTCGACTTGTGGCCCTTTTATTTTCCCCCAAACCGGGCTGGAATACATCTGGGTACCATCCTATTACTTCCATCAACCCTCCAGAACCTGTTTGGAGGATGTTCTGCCACTGCAGCCACAAATGGCGCAACCAGTACCGACCCAACAGACTGGGCCATGGCCGCACACCACAATAAGTGGGAAACGCCCCTCCTGGCATCCATAAACAACAGGGGTCATCATAGTTCCTGCAATATCCAATGGTTCCCCCGTGTAGGTGGCCAACCTGGCCTGTGTGTCGGTTAATGTAAAGGTCTGTATACCCTGCTTTATGCGGTCGAATGTACTCTGGATGATCACGGAGACCGCTGCGCCAGTGTCCAACTCCATCTCAAGCGGGTGACCATTGACCCGTACTGTCACCTTAATGGGGGCCACACGGGGAGCTGCCACACAATGTAGCTGCAAGCAGTCGTCCTCCGTCTCCACGTCCTCGGGAGTAGTCGCCGCATGTTCATCCAAATGGAAGTTATGGCCCCTGGGAAGGTCCCAGTTTCTGTTGGAACAACGGCGCCTCTGGCACCCACAGGACCGGCGTCCGCGACCGAGTCAGCGCCCACAAGTCCAACACATGTCAGGAACACTGACATGGTTCCTCATCCATTGGTTCATGAGAAGGCTCCCTTCGGGGAAGAACGTCCGGCAGCCACTGGCGTTGATCCGGACGCCGCCCCGCCCAAGGTAGCGCAGGGGTGCGGGGAGACACTTTTGGACGGAAGAGGTTGCGCCCCAAGGCGTGCACCTCCATTCCCTGTAGCTCCTGCACTCCCCGTTCTGCGCTCTCCGGGCCAATACTATTTGAATGGCCTGTTGAAAAGTCAATGTTGGCTCAGCTAACAACTTTCTCTGGGTGGCCGCGTTGTTAATACCGCAAACCAAATGGTCGCGTAACATTTCTGAAAAGGTCGCACCATAGTCACAGTGCTCCGCAATCCTGCGTAGCCTGGATAGAAACTCCGCAAGGGATTCTTCTGGGGTCCTCTTAGCAGTATTAAACCGGTAACGCTGGACTATCGTAGATGGGGTTGGGTTAAAATGTTACCCCACTAGGTTCACAAGTTCATCAAACGTCTTGGTGTCTGGCGCAGCTGGGTACGTAAGGCTCCTAATCACCCCAAACGTATGCGGGCCGCAGGTGGTGAGCAAAATTATCACCTGGCGCTCGTTTTCGGTGATGTTGTTTGCCCGGAAATAGTAACGCATCCTTTGTGCGTACTGGTTACAACTTTACAGCGCATCATCAAAAACATCCAAACGTCCATACAGAGGCATGGGAACAGAAAAAAAACTTCCAACCTGTATCCAACAAAAATCCAGGGAGGTGGCTTCAGCAGCGTAGACAGCTATCCACTTTAACCCTTGTCGGCAGTTTTGTGAGGGCCACGAAGAATCCAGAATGAGTTGAAGGATCGAAAGAAATAACATGTATTTACAATAACATATATATAGATACAACAGCAGCAGTAACTCCCTTGCTGCTCACTCCTGTCCAGCTGGTTCCAAACTGGCCAGACATATTTCTGCATGGAATCTGCTAATGATTTCTCCGCCCCCCTCATTGGGGAAGCTCATGCTGCCTAAGGATTGTGGGATTGCCATTAGACACCAGCCAATGGTAAGCAGGCAGGTTATAACAATCACCCTGTGGTGGTATAACTAGGAGGTTTATGGTACCTATCTGCCATTGGTGCAGAGCACTTGCTGCCCATTGGCCCAGGTCGGTCATGTGCCTCTCTGCTGATTGGTTGAGGCCAGTCATGTGACTGCTCACCCATTGGCCGAGAGGCAAGTAGTCCCGCCTATGAGGCGGGGTATAAGAACCCGTAGGACCCGGCAGTCGGCCTTTCTCTGTAAGTCGACTGCCGGGCACACAACCAGTTGATTAAAGCCTGATATATAGAACTTCTTCACGGCTCGAGTCCAATTGATGGTACATCAATTTAATCAATTTTAATCAAATAGAATTTTGGAAATGGAGCTTCGTATCAAACCAGATTGCCTCCGCATCAGCCCGCATGCTACAAACGCGTCAGCAACTTTTAAACATTGGCTGGCGCGCTTCAACAGCTACCTCTCCACCACAGGCAGCCAGCCCACCAAGGAGCAGAAACTCCACATCCTCCACTCGTGCGTGAGCACCGCCGTCTACTCGATGATTGAGGATGAACAAGACTATGACGCGGCCATGGACCTTCTGAAAGGACATTTTCTCAGCCCTGTTAACCAAGTCTACGCACGGCATCTCCTGGCTACAAGGCAGCAGTTCCCCCGTGAGTCCCTTGATGAATTTTATCGGGCCCTCGTTGTCTTGGGGAGAAACTGCGCCTATCCGCAAGTTACTGCGGCAGAACATACGGAACTGTTAATTTGGGATGCCTTTGTTGCAGGCATGCAACCTTCTGCAATACGCCAGCGACTATTAGAAAAGGGCACTTTAAACCTCACTGAGGCATGGACCCTCGCATCCTCTTTGGAGGTTGCCGACCAAAACGCCCGCGCATATGCCCCCGGCCGCGTGGCAGCCCCTTGGGCTACGTGGCATGGAACCCCCCTGTCCCCCGCCGACTCCGACCCCCCCAAGCCTGCGCTGCGGGGTGCCCCGATAAGCTCACGGGGCCCCGCTGTTACTTCTGTGGCCTGGCCAAGCACCGCCGCCCGCGGATGTTGCGCCGACCTGTGAAACCATCTGAAGCCTATCTGACCTACACTATTCCATTTTCATCCATATGTCTATCCAGTGACCACTTAAATGCCCTTAAAGTTGGCGAGTCTACTACTGTTGCAGGCAGGGCGTTCCACACCCCTACTACTCTCTGAGTAAAGAAACTGCCTCTGATATCTGTCCTATATCTATCACCCCTCAATTTAAAGCTATGTCCCCTCGTGTTGGTCATCACCATCCGAGGAAAAAGACTCTCACTGTCCACCCTATCTAACCCTCTGACTATCTTATATGTCTCTATTAAGTCACCTCTCAGCCGTCTCCTCTCTAACGAAAACAACCTCAATTCCCTGAGCCTTTCCTCGTAAGACCGTCCCTCCATACCAGGCAACATCCTGGGGCCTCACGGTAGCATGGTGGTTAGCATCAATGCTTCACAGCTCCAGTGTCCCAGGTTCGATTCCCGGCTGGGTCACTGTCTGTGTGGAGTCTGCACGTCCTCCCCGTGTGTGCGTGGGTTTCCTCCGGGTGCTCCGGTTTCCTCCCACAGTCCAAAGATGTGCGGGTTAGGTGGATTGGCCATGCTAAATTGCCCGTAGTGTAAAGGTTAATGGGGGGATTGTTGGGTTAGGGGTATGTGGGCTTAAGTGGGGTGATCATTGCTCGGCACAACATCGAGGGCCGAAGGGCCTGTTCTGTGCTGTACTGTTCTATCTATCCTAGTAAATCTCCTCTGAACCCTTTCCAAAGCTTCCACATCCTTCCTATAATGTGGTGACCAGAACTGCACGCAGTACTCCAGGTGCGGCCGCACCAGAGTTATGTACAGCTGCAGCATGACCTTGTGGTTCCGAAACTCAATCCCCCTGCTTATAAAGGCTAGCACACCATATGCCTTCTTAACAGCCCTATTAACCTGGGTGGCAACTTTCAGGGATTTATGTACCTGGATGCCGAGATCTCTCTGTTCATCTACACTACCAAGAATCTTGCCATTAGCCCAGTACTCTGCATTCCTGTTACTCCTTCCAAAGTGAACCACCTCACACTTTTCCGCATTAAACTCCATCTGCCACCTCTCAGCCCAGCTCTGCAGCTTATCTATGTCCCTCTGTATCCTATAACATCCTTCAGCACTATCCACAACTTCACCGACCTTCGTGTCATCTGCAAATTTACTAACCCATCCTTCTACACCCTCTTCCAGGTCATTTATAAAAATGACAAACAGCAGTGGCCCCAAAACAGATCCTTGCGGTATACCACTGGTAACTGAACTCCAGGATGAACATTTGCCATCAACCACCACCCTCTGTCTTCTTTCAGCTAGCCAATTACTGATCCAAACCGCTAAATCACCTTCAATTCCATACTTCCTTATTTTCTGCAATAGCCTACCGTAAGGAACCTTATCAAACGCCTTACTGAAATCCATATACACCACATCAACAGCTTTATCCTGATACACCTGTTTGGTCACCTTCTCAAAAAACTCAATAAGGTTTGTGAGGCATGACCTACCCTTCACAAAACCGTGTTGACTATCACTAATCAACTTGTTCTTTTCAAGATGATTATAAACCCTATCTCTTATAACCTTTTCCAACATTTTACCCACAACCGAAGGCTCACAGGTCTATAATTACCAGGGTTGTCTATACTCCCCTTCTTGAACAAGGGGACAACATTTGCTATCCTCCAGTCTTCCGGCACTATTCCTGTCGACAAAGACGACATAAAGATCAAGGACAAAGGCTCTGCAATCTCCTCCCTGGCTTCCCAGAGAATCCTAGGATAAATCCCATCTGGCCCAGGGGACTTATCTATTTTGACATTTTCCAAAATTGCTAACACCTCCTCCTTTTGAACCTCAATTCCATCTAGCCTGGTCGACTGAACCTGAGTGTTCTCCTCGACAACATTGTCTTTCTCCAGTGTAAACACTGACGAAAAATATCCATTTAACGCTTCCCCTATCTCCTCTGATTCCACACACAACTTTCCACTACTATCCTTGATTGGCCCTAATCTTACACTAGTCATTCTTTTGTTCCTGATATACCTATAGAAAGCCTTAGGGTTTTCCTTGATCCTATCCGCCAACGACTTTTCGTGTCCTCTCCTCGCTCTTCTTAACTCTCCCTTTAGGTCCTTCCTGGCTAACTTGTAACTCTCAAGTGCCCTAACTGAGTCTTCATGTCTCATCCCAACATAAGCCTTCTTCTTCCTCTTGACAAGTGCTTCAACTTCCTTAGTAAACCACGGTTCCCTTGCTCGACAACTTCCTCCCTGCCTGACAGGTACATACTTATCAAGGACACGCAGTAGCTGTTCCTTGAAAAAGCTCCACATTTCGATTGTACCCATCCCCTGCAGTTTCCTTCCCCATCCTATACATCCTAAATCTTGCCGAATCGCATCATAATTGCCTTTCCCCCAGCTATAATTCTTGCCTTGCGGTATATACCTATCCCTGCCCATTGCTAAAGTAAACATAACCGAGTTGTGATCACTATCACCAAAGTGCTCACCTACATCTAAATCTAACACCTGGCCAGGTTCATTACCCAGTACCAAATCCAATGTGGCCTCGCCCCTTGTTGGCCTGTCTACATACTGTGTCAGAAAACCCTCCTGCACACACTGCACAAAAACTGACCCATCTATAGTACTCGAACTATAGTATTTCCAGTCAATATTTGGAAAGTTAAAGTCCCCCATAACAACTACCCTGTTACTCTCGCTCCTGTCGAGAATCAATCCTTTCCTCTACATCTCTGGAACTATTCGGAGGTCTATAGACAACTCCCAACAGGGTGACCTCTCCTCTACTGTTCCTAACCTCGGCCCATACTACCTCAGTAGACGAGTCCTCAAGCGTCCTTTCTACCGCCGTAATACTTTCCTTGATTAACAATGCCACACCCCCCCTCTTTTACCATCTTCTCTGTTCTTACAGAAACATCTAAATCCTGGAACCTGCAACAACCATTCCTGTCCCTGCTCTACCCATGTCTCCGAAATCGCCACAACATCGAGATCCCAGGTACCAACCCATGCTGCAAGCTCACCCACTCTATTCTGGATGCTCCTGGCGTTGAAGTAGACACACTTCAAACCAGCGTCCTGCTTGCCGGTGCCCTCTTTCGAACTTTTAACCCTATCCCTGACCTCACTACTCTCAACATCCTGTACACTGGGACTACAATTTAGGTTCCCATCCCCCTGCTGAATTAGTTTAAACCCCCCCCGAAGAGCACTAGCAAATCTCCCCCCCAGGATATTGGTACCCCTCTGGTTCAGGTGAAGACCATCCTGTTTGTAGAGGTCCCACCTACCCCAGAATGAGCCCCAATTATCCAGGAAACCAAAACCCTCCCTCCTGCACCATCCCTGTAGCCACGTGTTCAACTCCTCTCTCTCCTTATTTCTTACTTCACTAGCACGTGGCACG
Organism: Scyliorhinus canicula; assembly: GCF_902713615.1. Taxonomy (NCBI): domain Eukaryota; kingdom Metazoa; phylum Chordata; class Chondrichthyes; order Carcharhiniformes; family Scyliorhinidae; genus Scyliorhinus; species Scyliorhinus canicula. Next base: position 24,399,975 of record NC_052168.1, on the reverse strand, counting down.
GGTAACAACCCAGAGATAACAACTCTATTTGTTCTAGCTCTCAGCTTCCACCCTAGCTCCCTGAATTTCTGTCTCAAATCCCCATCTCTCTTCCTACCTATGTCGTTGGTACCTATGTGGACCACAACTTGGGGCTGCTCCCCCTCCCCCTTAAGGATCCCAAAAACACGATCAGAGACATCACGAACCCTGGCACCTGGGAGGCAACACACCAACCGTGAGTCTCTTTCGTTCCCACAGAACCTCCTGTCTGTTCCTCTAACTATGGAGTCCCCAATGACAAGTGCTGTAACAGCTGCGGTAAGAAAGGTCACTATCGGGGCAGCACGGTGGCACAGTGGATTGCTGCCTATGTCGCTGAGGACCCGGGTTCGAATCCCGGCCCTGAATCACTGTCCGTGAGGAGTTTGCACATTCTCCCCGTGTCTGCGTGGGTTTCACCCCCACAACCCAAAAGATGTGCAGGATAGGTGGATTGACCACGCTAAATTGCCCCTTAATTGGAAAAATAATTGGGTAAAGTACAAAAGTAAAAAAAGAAAGGTCACTATTCAGTGGCCTGTCAATCAAAGTCGATCCCCCCCCCCCCCCCCCCCCCCCCCCCCCGCGCTCCTCCAGGGCCCCGCGTGGCACACAGGCCTCTCTGCCCCCTCTCTCGGCCCCCATGGGCGACCCACGGACCTCCTAGCCCCTGCCCCTAGCCACCACGAGTGACCCGCGGGCGCCGCCATCATGGGGCCCCGACTCCACGTGTGGGTCCTGGGCGCCGCCATCTTGGGGTCCCAACTCCACGTGCGGCCAACGGGCGCCGGCATTTTGGATCAATACAGAGGACCCCACCAGCGACTCTGCCGCAAGCGAAGACGACCCAGATCTCCTGCCACGACTCGCTACAGTGACTCTCGACCATTTGCAGCAGCGCACGCTCTCCACGGCGATGACACAGATCCTTGTCTTTTTTAAAAAATTATTTTTATTCAAATTTTCACATTTTCACAAAAAAGAAAACAGTAACAGAAAATTCTAAGTACCAGAACCCCGCCCCCCATATACAAAAGAGAAAAAATAAATTAACGCCCGTCGTTGGCAAAGATTCTACCCAAGACAAAAACAAAGAGACAACCCCCCCCCCCGGGTTGCTGCTGCTCCTGACCTTTTGTTTTTACCGTTCTGCCAGGAGATCTAGGAATGGTTGCCATCTCCTGAAAAATCCCTGCACTGACCCCCTTCGGGCAACTTTCACCCTCTCCAATTTAATAAACCCCGCCATATCATTGACCCAGGCCTTCACGCTTGGGAGCCTCGCATCCTTCCTCTGAAGAATCCTCCGCCGGGCTACTAGGGACGCAAAGGCCAGAACACCGGCCTCTTTCGCCTCCTGCACTCCCGGCTCCACTGCAACCCCAAATATTGTGAGTCCCCAGCCTGGTCTGACCCTGATCCTACCACCCTCGATACCGTCCTTGCCACCCCTTCCAAAATTCCCCCATCGCCGGGCATGCCCAGAACATGTGGACATGGTTTGCTGGGCTCCCTGGGCACCTAATACACCTGTCCTCGCTCCCAAAAAAACGGCTCATCCTTGTCCCGGTCATATGAGCCCTATGCAGTCCCTTAAACTGTATGAGGCTAAGCCTCGCACAAGAAGAGGAGTTCACCCTTTCTAGGGCATCCGCCCACGTCCCCTCCTCAATCTCCTCACCCAGCTCCTCCTCCCATTTACCTTTCAGCTCCTCCACCGAGGCCAGTCTACCTCCTGCATCACCTGGTACGCTTCCGAGATCCTCTCCTCTCCAACCCACACCCCCGAGAGCACCCTGTCCTGAACCCCACGCGGTGGCAGCAGAGAGAACCCCGCCACCTGCCACCTGACAAACGCCCTTACTTGTATGTACCTAGAGGTGTTCCCCGGGGGGGAGCCCAAAAGTCCCCTCCAGCTCACCCAGGCTCGCGAACTTCCCATCTATGAACAGGTCCCCCAGCCTCCTGACACCTGCCCTGTGCCAACTCAGGAACCCGCCATAAATTCTCCCCGGAACCGGTGGTTCCCCTGTATCGGGGATCCCATCGAGGCCCCCACCTCCCCCCTGTGCCGCCTCCATTGCCCCCAAATCTTGAGGGTAGCTGCCACCACCGGGCTCATGGTATACCTCGTTGGAGGGAGCGGCAGCGGCGCCGTTACCAGCGCTTCCAGGCTCGTGCCCACACATCTCCATCCTCTTCCATGCTGCCACCGTCCATCACCCACTTGCGCACCATCTGGTTCTTAAAATTTTCTGTTACTGTTGGCAGCCCAATAATACCCACAGAGGTTGGGCAACGCCAGCCCTCCCCATCCCTGCTCCGCTCCAAGAACACCCGTCTCACCCTTGCAGTCCCGTGTGCCCACACAAACCCCGTAATGCTCCTGTTAACCCGCCTAAAAAAGGCCTTCGGGATAAGGATGGGAAGGCACTGGAACAGGAACAGAAACCTCGGGAGCATCGTCATTTTAATGACTGCACCCTACCCGCCAGAGACAGCGGCAGCATGACCCATCTCTTAAACTCCTCCTCCATTTGCTCCACCAGCCTTGTGAGGTTAAGCTTATGTAAGGCCCCCCAGCTCCTGGCCACCTGAACCCCCAAGTACCTGAAGCTCCTCTCCGCCCTTTTCAGTGGGAGCCTCCCAATCCCCCCCTCCTGGTCCCCCGGGTGTACAACAAACAGCTCGCTTTTCCCAAAGTTAAGCTTATACCCTGAGAAATCCCCAAACTTTCGGAGAATCCCCATCACCACCGACATTCCCCCCACCGAGTCCGCCACATACAACAATAAGTCGTCTGCATAGAGCGACACTTGGTGCTCTTCCCCACCCCGGACCAGCCCCCTCCAATCCCCCGACTCTCTCAGCGCCATAGCCAGGGGTTCAATTGCCAGTGCAAAAAGTAGGGGGGACAGGGGACACCCCTGCCTCGTCCCTCGATATAGTCGAAAATACTACTAGACTCCGGGAGCACAGAGAGTTTTGTCCACCCCGATATGGTAAGACGCTGCGCTTTCCCCATTCACCCAGTCAAGCATAAGATAGCTCTAGCCTCAGGTTCGCACTCCGTCCACATCACCGGGTGCTGCGTAGCGGACCTCACGGTCCAGGGGAGGGTTACAGACGATACAGTGCCCAGGACCGGACCTTCATCAGGTCCGAGGTCCAGAGGCTACTAAAGGAAGGAGTCATTGAGGCCAGCAACAGTCCCTGGCGAGCCCAAGTGCTGGTAGTTCAGACTGGGGAGAAAAACCGAATGGTCATAGACTACAGTCAGACCATCAACAGGTTTACGCAGCTGAACGCGTACCCTCTCCCTCGTATTTCCGACCTGGTAAACAGGATCACGAAGTACAAAGTCTTCTCCACGGTGGACCTTAAGTCTGCCTTTCACCAGCTTCCCGTCCGCGCGGGTGACCGCAAATACACCGCGTTCGAGGCAGATGGGCGCCTCTATCACTTTCTAAGGGTTCCATTCAGTGTCACAAATGGAGTCTCGGTCTTCCAACGGTAGATGGACCGAATGGTTGACCAATACGGTTTACGGGCGACCTTCCCGTATCTTGATAACGTCACCATCTGCGGCCACAACCAGCAGGACCATGACATCAACCTTGAAAAATTCCTCCGTACCGCAAAACTCCTTAACCTCACATATAATAAGGATAAGTGCGTGTTTCGCACCGACCGTCTAGCCATCCTCGGCTACGTAGTGCGTAACGGAGTGATAGGCCTCGATCCCGAACACATGCGCCCCCTGATGGAACTCCCTCTCCCCAAATCCATCAAATCCCTTAAACGCTGTCTGGGCTTCTTCTCTTATTACGCCTAGTGGGTCCCGAACTACGCCGACAAAGCCCGCCCCCTCATCCAATCCAACACTTTTCCACTGTCGATGGAGGCCCGCCAGGCCTTTAGCCGCATCAAAGCGGATATCGCAAAGGCCACGATGCGTGCTATCGACGAGTCACTCCCATTCCAGGTCGAGAGCGACGCGTCTGACGTAGCTCTGGCGGCCACCCTCAATCAAGCGGGCAGACCCGTGGCCTTCTTCTCCCGGACCCTCCACGCTTCCGAACTCCGCCATTCCTCGGTGGAAAAGGAGGCACAGGCCATAGTTGAAGCTGTGCGATACTGGAGGCACTATCTGGCCGGCAGGAGGTTCACCCTCCTCACAGACCACAGAGGGCAAGATCAAGAACGACAAGATCTTGCGCTGGCGGATCTAGTTGTCCACGTACAACTACGATATCTTGTATCGTCCTGGGAAAAGCTCAACGAGCCTCCTGATGCCCTGTCCCGCGGTACCTGCGCCAGCGCGCAGATTGACCGCCTCCGCACCCTCCACGCGGACCTCTGCCATCCAGGGGTAGCCCGCTTCTATCACTTTATCAAGACCCGCAACCTGCCTACTCCATTGAGGAGGTCAGGACCGTGAACAGGGATTGCCACATTTGCGCAGAGTGCAAACCGCGCTTCTACCGCCCCGAGCAAGCGCATCTGGTAAAGGCGTCCCGCCCTTTCGAACGTCTTAGCATGGACTTCAAGGGTCCCCTCCCCTCCAACAACCGCAACACCTACTTCTTAAGTGTGATTGACGATTACTCTCGCTTCCCTTTCGCCATCCCCTGCCCCGACATGACCACGACAACTGTCATCAAGGCCGACCTCTCCATTTTCTCCCTGTTCGGTTACCCCGCGTACATCCACAGCGACCGGGGGTTCTCCTTTATGAGCGACGAGCTGCGTCAAATCCTGCTCAGCAGGGGCATCGCCTCTAGCAGGACGACCAGTTATAACCCTCGGGGTAACGGGCAGGTTGAGCGAGAGAATGGCACAGACTGGAAGACCGTCCTACTGGCCCTACGGTCCAGAGATCTCCCTATCTCCCACTGGCAAGAGGTCATCCCCGACGCCCTCCATTCAATTCGGTCTCTCCTCTGCACTGCCACAAACCAAACGCCCCATGAACGTCTTCTTGTTTTCCCTAGGAAGTCGTCCTCCGGATCCCCACTCCCGACTTGGCTGGCCACACCCGGGCCCATCTTGCTCCGGAAGCACGTGCGGATGCACAAGTCCGACCCGTTGGTGGAACGAGTCCAGTTACTCCACGCTAACCCACAGTACGCATCTGTGGAGTATCCCGACGGTCGGCAGGACACGGTCTCCCTTCGAGACCTGGCACCCGCTGGTGTTCGGCCCCAACCCCCCACATCAATACCCTCCGCCCAGTCCCCCCCCCCCCACCCCCCGGCGCCCCGCAACCCAGCGCACAGGAACCCCCTCCCCCGGCCAGAGCTTCGCTTGCACCGACCAGGGGTACGGACACAGGATCACGACCGCCGCTCCCGAGTCAAGGACGGCCACCGGCCCGACGTCACCGGCACCGCTGCGACAGTCCAGCAAAACATCGAGGGCGCCCGACAGACTGATCACGTCAATCTGATGTTCCACTGGATTTTTATCAAACTCCTTGGGCGAAATTCTCCCAAAACGGGAGAAATCGTAAAACTGCCGTAAAACCTGGGCGGGTTTTACGGCAGCGCGCCCCTTCCCGACGGGGGACCGATTCTGGTCCCCCGTCGGGGCTAGCAGCCCGACGTCGGAGGCTCCGACAAGTCGGGCTTAACGAAAATCGTTAAACCCGCTTGCCGGAGTTAGCGCCGGCTGACGCGTCATATGACGTCAGCCGCGCATGCGCAGGTGGGAAGACTCCACCCGCGCATGCGCGGGTGACGTCATCGCGTTTTTGCGCGAAACCCGCGCATGCGCGGGCCGGGTTGCCCCTCTGCCGCCCCGCGTATTGATACTGCGGGGCGGCGGAAGGACAAATAGTGCGCGGGCATCGGGCCCGCTGCCCGCGATCGGTGCCCACCGATCGCGGGCCCATGGCACCCTTGGCACGGCCGTGGTACTGCCGTGCCAATCGGTGCCATGGTTATTTTTTGCGAGTTTGTCACGACGTTTTTACGAACGGCAGGACCAGGTGTGTTTGCCGTTCGTAAAAAGGTCATAAAGGGCTGGGACTTCGGCCCTTCTAACAGCTGAGAATCGCTGCCGGCCGTAAAAAAACGGCGGCAGCGATTCTTGTCGGGATTTCGGCGGGGGGGGGGGGAATAGCGGGAGGGCGTCAAAAAAGTCGGGAAGGCCCTCCCGCTATTCTCCCACCCGTCGTGGGGGGGGGGGAGAATTTCGCCCCTTGTGTCATTCAGAGTTCCAATGTACAAGTTGCACATGTTTTTCGTTTTTTTCTGATTATGTACTGTTCATTGCCGTTCTTGTATCTGCATAGTCGTCGCGAGCCAGTGGGCAGCTGCCATTTACCTCGGTACACCTCGTTCTCTCTAGTCATACCACCAGTCCAACAGCCCCCCCCCCCCCTTCTTTCTCCACAAGGGGTGAATGTGGTGGTATAACTAGGAGGTTTACGGTACCTATCTGCCATTGGTGCAGAGCACTCGCTGCCCATTGGCTCAGGTCGGTTATGTGCCTCTCTGCTGATTGGTTGAGGCCAGTCATGTGACTGCTCACCAACTGGCCGAGAGGCATGTAGTCCCGCCTACGAGGCGGCATATAAGAACCCGTAGGACCCGGCAGTCGGTCTTTCTCTGCAAGTCGACTGCTGGGCATACAACTAGTTGATTAAAGCCTGACATATGGAATTTCTTCACGTAGAACATCTTGTCGCCAACAATCGGCACATCACCAAGAAACAGGCGGCTGGGGGATCAGAGAATCCAGCCCACTGTTCTAGCTGATGCTGAAAGAGTGTTTTACCATAACTTCCTTGCTTTTGTGCTTGATGCCCTTATACATAGAACATTACAGCGCAGTACAGGCCCTTCGGCCCTCGATGTTGCGCCAACCTGAGACACCCCTCTAAAGCCCATCTACACTATTCCCTTATCGTCCATGTGTCTATCCAATGACCATTTGAATGCGTTTAGTGTTGGCGAGTCCACTACTGTTGCAGGAAGCCATGATGTGGAGATGCCGGCGTTGGACTGGGGTGAGCACAGTAAGAAGTCTTACAACACCAGGTTAAAGTCCAACAGGTTTGTTTCAAACACGAGCTTTCGGAGCACGGCTCCTTCTTGCAGGAAGGGCATTCCACCCCCTTACTACTCTCTGAGTATAGAATCTACCTTTGACATCTGTCCTATATCTATCTCCCCTCAATTTAAAGCTCTGTCCGCTCGTGCTGGACATCACCATCCGAGGAAAAAGGCTCTCACTGTCCACCCTATCTAATCCTCTGATCATCTTGTATGCCTCAATTAAGTCACCTCTTAACCTTCTTCTCTCTAACGAAAACAGCCTCAAGTCCTTCAGCCTTTCCTCGTAAGATCTTCCCTCCATAACAGGCAAAATCCTTGTAAATCTCCTCTGTACCCTTTCCAATGCTTCCACATCCTTCCTATAATGCGGCGACCAGAACTGCACACAATACTACAAATGCGGCCGCACCAGAGTTTTGTACAGCTGCAACATGACCTCATGGCTCCGAAACTCAATTCCTCTACCAATAAAAGCTAACACACCATACCCCTTCTTAACAACCCTCTCAACCTGGGTGGCAACTTTCAGGGATCTATGTACATGGACACCGAGATCTCTCTGCTCATCCACACTACCAAGAATATTACCATTAGCCCTGTACTCTGTCTTCCTGTTATTCCTTCCAAAATGAATCACCTCACACTTTTCTGCATTAAACTCCATTTGCCACCTGTCAGCCCAGCTCTGCAGCTTATCTATGTCCCTCTGTAACTTGTAACATCCTTCTGCACTGTCCACAACTTCACCGACTTTAGTGTCATCTGCAAATTTACTCACCCATCCTTCTAAGCCCTCCTCCAGGTCATTTATAAAAATGACAAATAGCAGTGGCCCCAAAACAGATCCTTGTGGTACACCACTAGTAACTGGACTCCAGTCTGAATATTTCTCATCAACCACCACCCTTTATCTTCTTCCAGCTAGCCAATTTCTGATCCAAACTGCTAAATCACCCTCAATCCCATGCCTCCGTATTTTCTGCAATAGCCTACCGTGGGGAACCTTATCAAACGCTTTACTGAAATCCATATACACCACATCAACTGCTTTACCCTCATCCACCTGTTTGGTCACCTTCTCAAAGAACTCAATAAGGTTTGTGAGGCACGACCTACCCTTCACAAAACCATGTTGACTATCTCTAATCAAATTATTCCTTTCCAGATGATTATACATCCTATCTCTTATAAACCTTTCCAAGACTTTTCCCACAACAGAAGTAAGGCTCACTGGTCTATAGTTACCGGGGTTGTCTCTACTCCCCTTCTTGAACAAAGGGACAACATTTGCTATCCTCCAGTCTTCTGGCACTATTCCTGTAGACAAAGATGACTTAAAGATCAAAGCAAAAGGCTCAGCAATCTCCTCCCTAGCTTCCCAGAGAATCCTAGGATAAATCCCATCCGGCCCAGGGGACTTATCTATTTTCACACTTTCCAGAATCGCTAACACCTCCTCCTTATGAACCTCAAGCCCTTCTAGTCTAGTAGCCTGTATCTCAGTATTCTCCTCGACAACATTGTCTTTTTCCTGTGTGAATACTGACGAAAAATATTAATTTAGCACCTCTCCTATCTCCTCGGACTCCATGCACAACTTCCCACTACTGTCCTTGACTGGCCCTACTCTTACCCTAGTCATTCTTTTATTCCTGACATATTGCTAGAAAGCTTTAGGGTTATCCTTGATCCTACCTGCCAAAGACTTCTCATGTCCCCTCCTGGCTCTTCTCAGCTCTCTCTTTAGATCCTTCCTAGCTAACTTGTAACTCTCGAGCGCCCTAAATGAACCTTCACGTCTCATTACATAAGCCTCCTTCTTCCTCTTGACAAGTGTTGTAACTACTTTAGTAAACCACGGTTCACTCGCTCAACCACTTCCTCCCTGCCTGACAGGTACATACTTATCAAGGACACGCAGTAGCTGTTCCTTGAACATAGTCCACATTTCCATTGTGCCAATCCCCTGCAATTTTCCTCTCCATCTGATGCATCCTAAGTCTTGCCTCAATAGGGGATTTTCGCAGTGTTAATGTAAGTCTACTTGTGACACTAATAAATATTATTATTATTATTTATAACACCCAGGGTTCTTTACTCCCACTGTCCGTAAATGGCGTGCCACCAAGAAACACACGGCTGGGGGACTGGAGAATCCGGCCCAATATAGTTAGCACTGCTCCCTTACAATGCCAGGGACCCGGATTCAATTCTGACTTTTGACGGCTGTGTGGAGTTTGCACATTCTCTCTGTGTCTGCATGGGTTTCCTCCAGGTGCTCTGGTTTCCTCCCACAGTCCAAAGATTACATAGATTACATAGAATTTACAGTGCAGAAGGAGGCCATTCGGCCCATCGAGTCTGCACCGGCTCTTGGAAAGAGCACCCTACCCCCTATCCAAGGTCAACACCTCCACCCTATCCCCATTACCCAGTAACCCCACCCAGCACTAAGGGCAATTTTGGATACTAAGGGCAATTTATCATGGCCAATCCACCTAACCCGCACATCTTTGGACTGTGGGAGGAAACCGGAGCACCCGGAGGAAACCCACGCACACACGGGGAGGATGTGCAGACTCCGCACAGAGTGACCCAAGCCGGAATCGAACCTGGGACCCTGGAGCTGTGAAGCGATTGTGCTATCCACAAGGCTACCGTGCTGCCCTGAAAGATGTGCAGGTTAGGTGTATTGGCCATGCTAAAATGTCCCTTATAGTGTCCAAAGATGTGTATGTTAAGTTAAGGGGTAATTGGGATAGGGTGGGAGAGTGGGCTTGGATGGAGTGCTCTTTCGGACTCAATGGGCCGAATGAGCTCCTTCTGCACTGTAGGGATTCTATGATTCAATGTTCTTTCCTCATTTCTAATGACGATTTCTCCTGTGTATGCCATTAAGCGTAGTTTACTTTAGCTACACGCCTTTTTATGAATTTGTAAAAGTTCTTATGTGAATAGTGTTTCAATCCCAGACTATTTTGTCACCTAAACATTAAAACCTATTTTATTTATTTTCTCACACTATTTTAAAAATAATTTTTCACTTCTCTCATTCCTTCCCCAGCACCACCCAACCTCTTCCTATCTGTCCTGTGCACCATTTCCTAGGTAAACCAGTGGCCAAGCTGAACAGTACGTATATTCCAGGATTTTCAGTCCAGACCCTAAATCAACCATTGGTAGGACTGCAGTAACATGAAATGAAATGAAAATCGCTTATTGTCACGAGTAGGCTTCAATGAAGTTACTGTGAAAAACCCCTAGTCGCCACATTCCGGCGCCTGTCCGGGGAGGCTGGTACAGGAATCGAACCGTGCTGCTGGCCTGCTTGGTCTGCTTTATAAGCCAGTGATTTAGCCTTGTGAGCTAAACCAGCCCCATTGTGAAACAAAGGTAAAAACTACATCTTGGCACTGGCCCCTGCTGAGACCATGGAGGGATTTTAATCCTATCTGCTGGGTGGATGGTTAAAGTGCCAGAGGTAGTTTAGCTGCAAGAAAGTTGCCAACAGTTGGCAACGACTGCTGGAAGGGGCCATCCCCAACCTCGCGGCCGCAAAGGCCCTGGCGCTTTCCATGACGGCTGCCTCCCGCGAACTTACTCTGCTAGCCGCTCGGCCCACCCGTCCTACCCCTCGTGGACCCCGCAAACGGCCCCCCAGGCCCACCCGTCCTACCCCTCGTGGACCCTGCAAACGGCACCCCCAGCAGCCGCCCCCGCGCACTATGCCTGCGCTGCCCGCCGCACCGCACCCCCTGGGGGTCCCCACTGTTACTTCTGCGGTCAGCAGAAGCACCCCCGCCAACGCTGCCTGGCCCGCATCGCGACCTGCAAAGCTTGTGGCAAGAAAGGCCACTTTGCAGCGGTGTGTCAGTCCCGGACGGTCGCCGCTATCGCACCACCGGTCCCCTCGCCTCAGCCGCTCCTTCAATGGGCCCTGCCGATCCCACGTGTGATCAGTGGGCACCGCCATCTTTCGCCGCCCCCGCCACGTGTGCTCCATGGGCGCCGCCATCTTCATCCACCACCGCCATTTGCGTTCCATTGGCGCCGCCATTTTGTTCCAACCCCACAACGTGCACTCCATAGGCGCCGCCATTTTACTCACAGGTACTGCAGATGCCGCCATCTTGTCTCCAGGTGCCGCCATTTTGTCATCTCGCCGGGACGGGGCCACGGGAAACGGGTCGCTACAGCTCCTCATCGGACTCATCTGACTCAACCGCCGATCGACCGCTGCTCGCCTCCGTTACGCTCGACCAGTCCCGTCCTCGCAACCTGGCACCCTCTTCCACATCGGTGCTGGTCAACGGCCACGTGACCTCCTGCCTCATCGATTCCGGGAGCACCGAGAGCTTCGTCCACCCGGACATGGTAAGGCGCTATTCCTTTGCGGTCCATCCCGCCAACCGGCAGATCTCTCTCGCCTCCGGGTCCCACTCCGTCCCGATCCGGGGTTTCTGCCTGGTTAAACTTACTGTACATGGCGTGGAATTCTACCGTTTCCGTCTGTACATTCTCCCCAACCTCTGCGCGTCACTCTTACTCGGCCTGGATTTCCAGTGCAATCTCCAGAGCCTCACCCTCAAATTCGGCGGACCCCTACCTCCCCTCACCGTTTGCGGCCTCGCGACCCTCAAGGTCGAGCCTCCCTCACTCTTTGCCAATCTGACCACAGATTGTAAGCCCGTCGCCACCAGGAGCAGATGGTACAGCACCCAGGACAAGGCCTTCATCAGGTCCGAAGTCCTGCTTCGGGAGGGTATCATCGAGGCCAGCAACGGCCCTTGGAGAGTCCAGGTGGTAGTGGTTAAGACCGGGGAGAAGCACAGGATGGTCGTGGACTACAGCCAGACCATCAACCGGTACACGCAGCTCGACGCGTACCCACTCCCCCACATTTCTGAGATGGTCACTCAGATTGCACAGTACCGGGTCTTCTCTACTATTGACCTGAAATCCGCCTACCATCAGCTCCCCATCCATAAATTGGACCGTCCCTACACTGCCTTCGAGGCAGACGGTCGTCTGTACCAATTTCTTAGGGTTCCCTTCGGCGTCACGAATGGAGTCTCGGTATTTCAGCGAGAAATGGACCGAATGGTTGACCGGTACGGACTGCAGGCCACCTTCCCATACCTCGACAATGTCACCATCTGCGGCCATGACCAGCAGGACCATGACGCCAACCTTTCTAAATTCCTCCACACCGCATCTCTCCTTAATCTCACGTATAACAAGGAGAAGTGCAATTGTTAGCACCACACCATGGAGGTCAGAAAGAAGGAATCATGGGGATTGAGGAGGAGATGGGGTTGTGGTGTCAGCCAATTAGAGGATTCTCTTGTTGGGTTTTGGGAAACCACTCCTGCTTCTCCTGGCCCTAATGCAATTCTGTAAAAGCTGTTTACCTTATGGATTTATCCTTCTCACCTCATGGGGCTGGTTTAGCTCACTGGGCTAAATCGCTGGCTTTTAAAGCAGAACAAGCAGGCCAGCAGCACGGTTCGATTCCCGTACCAGCCTCCCCGGACAGGCGCAGGAATGCGACTAGGGGCTTTTCACAGTAACTTCATTGAAGCCTACTCGTGACAATAAGAGATTTTCATTTCATTTTTTCATCTTACTTGCTAGGTTTCCTGGTGCTCTAGAAAATCTGATGACATTAGTTAAGATAAATAAACCTTTAAAAATGGAGGTATGCAGGCAGCTAAACATATTTCAGTAACTGACCCAGAAAGTTATTAATGGCAAACATTGCAATCACCGAAACCTCTTTATCTTCGGGTTCGATTCCCAGTTTGGGCCACTGGCTGTGCGGAGTCTACACATTCTCCCCATGTCTGTGTGGGTTTCCTCCAGGTTATCCGGTTTCCTCCCACAAGTCCTGAAAGACATGCTTTTAGGTGAATTGGACATTCTAAATGCTCCCTCAGTGTACCCGAACAGGCGCCGGAGTATGACGACTAGGGACTTTTCACAGTAACTTCATTGCAGTGTTAATGTAAGCCTACTTGTGACACTAATAAAGATTATTATTATTATTGTGCAAATAAATATGGTGCAATTGCCAAAAAAGATTAGAGAGCCAAAGCTGTCAATCAAACAATGTTTTCCCTGCAGCGAATGTGTTTCAGTAGTCTAATGGATTTCTGATCCTCAGCAAAGAATGCATAATGAGGCTTGGCTGAGAGCCTTGAAATCAATTATACCATTTAAACATTAATTGATGGGGGAGGCATGGAAGTGACGAATAAGGGTAGGAAAACCAATGAAGGGAGAACTGTGAGATGGAGTAGTTACATGGATCATGATAGTTAGGGTTTATGCTTGGAGGGGGAGATGGTTATGTTATTGTGAGTTTTTCTGTTTGTTGGATCTCTCTGTTTAAAAGTGTTAAAATTATAAATGCTTTAATAAAATATTTTCTAAAAAAAAGAAACATTCATTGATACTTTAAAGGGTATGGATGATTGACACTTTTATTGGCCAGCAGTTACAAATGAGCTATTTTTAAGGAAGTGGAAAGTTATCAATGAATGACTTTTTGCAAAGCATTTTTACACTTTCTATTGACACTATAGCATTCATTGGTTCTCTACAGTATCTAGTGATTGAATGTGCATGGAAGTGCCATAGCTTGGTTTGGGGATAGGCATGAGAGGCCATAGGAGGAGGGGTAAGGGGGCATGGGAGGACATTTGAAGTCTTTGAGGATGGATAAGGAGCATACCTTGGCATGGAGGCATGACCAGAATGTATCTCAAAAGATTCCTTCATGCAGGCTATGGCTCACAACTTCTCTGAGGTGCTGTGAACTATAACACTTGGAAAAACGGTCCGACTCAGTGAACATTGTGCAGGACAAGGATATATCTAATCCCGCAATGGAGCCAGCCAGGTTTGGAGTGCAGGCTCGTGACCCAAAACAGTCCAAGCCCTTAAAATGATAATCAGAAACTCTGGGAATGGGGTTGGGAATCCTGGAATCAGGTTGTGGCTGCCATTTTCATCCCTGCATGGAGTCTCACCGACTTCATGAAAATCCAGTCCATCATCTTATCCAAAAGCCACCACTCCAAACAATGCAACACACCCTTCGTAATGCACAGAAGTCATAGAGTTAGTAAGGCCCAGATTGAGACCATTCAGCGCATCAAGTCCATGCCGGCTCTCAGCAGACCAATCCAATCAGTCCCATTTCCCCTGCTCTATCCCTGAAGCACTGCAAGTTTATTTCCCCAATTCTAGATTTGTGCTCAAGCCTCTAAAGTGACATTTGAATCCACAATTTTATGGTTCAATGACGAGAGTGCTACCATTAAACCACAAGGAAACAATTAGAAAGAAAATCTCCCAACAAAACAAAATGTCACTAATTTTTTTTTAAATTCTTTCATGGGATGTGGGCGCCACTGGCAAGGCCAGTATTTGTTGCCCATTTCTAACTGCCCTTGAACTGAGTCATGTCAGAGGGCAGTAAAGGGTCAACCACATTGCTTTGAGCCTGGAGTCACCTTTAGTGCCAGAGCAGACCACATTCCTCAAACTAGGTAAGTTTTTACAGCAATTAATGATTGATCATGGTTACGATTACCGAGACTAGCTTTCAATTTCAGATTTATTAATTGAATTAAAATTCCACCAGCTGCCATAGTGGGATTTGAACTTGTGACCCACAGCATTGGGCGAGGCCTTTGGATTACTAGTCCAGTGATATTACTATGACTTTACCATCTCACTGTATTGCATTACAGGTTAATGATGCATAATTTGCAACATAAAAATGCGAACAAGTCATGTTTAACTAATAACAAAATAATCTCATAAATAAACTAATGTAGCATGCAAACGAATAACTAAAACTACTTTCCGCAACTCTAATGTCACACAGAAAATGCTGTACACTGCAGAACATTGCAGACATACCAAGGGAGTTTACTTGCAGTTCTTTACTCTGTGCTGCCTCCATGATTGATACAAGGAGTTTGCAAAGTCTCTCATCGAAGTGCATGGATAGCTTCTCAGCAACAGATGGGTAACTGTACAGCGTACAGAAAATATAGCACACTGACGCTTTCACTGCTTCATCAGGGTAAACCAGTCCTACTCGCATGGGTTCCAGAAGCATCGCTTCAATAAAGGAAATTGCAATAATATATTGAAAATAAATGCTTCACACTGAAACAATTGTTCACAAAGTAATTTAAGTTAAAGCTTCCTCCATATCATGTTTTCATAGAATGTACAGCACCGACACAGGACATTCAGTCTAATTGGTCAATTCTGGCGTCTATGCACCACTCAAATTTCCTTCAACTTTACTTCATATAACTCTACCATTACATCCTACTATTCCTGCCTCCCTCATGTTTTTATTGAGCTTCTCCTTAAATGCATCAATGCGCGGTTACAGTTTACTGAACACTGAAAGTAGAATGGTAATTTGGTTACTGCAAACTCACTAGCAACAATTAAGCATGTTTGTTTCGAGTTTATTGGTTTTTTTCTTTGCTGTAGGAATTCTGGAAGATTTTTTAAAAAAGATACCACTCAAAATGGTTTAAGTTTTGGATATCAAACTTCTGAATTCTCCCAAAATGAGACTATGTCCCCACACCGGCATACAAACGGTGAAGTTTTACTCCTAAAATTCCTAGAAAAAAGTTGAACTAATTCAATGCCTTGCAGGGGGCTAGCAGGGACCCAGAGTGAATCTCGCCGCTTTGGCTGCAGATACGGGCCCCCGCGCTTCCAGTTTGGAGTCCGTGCATGTGCATGGCGGTAGCCTCCAGCACACCGAAAAAAGAGACTCGCCAATTGGCCACGCGCCAGAGCCTCGATACCCGCACAGTTAATCCCCGCCGCCTAGAGGCCCCCCCCTGGTCTCCGATTCGCCTGCCCCCGACCAGGCGGCAGCAGACTGAGTCTGCAGCTGCCACACCAGCAACCCGACCGGCAATAGGTGGTTAGTTCCACTTCGTTGGGAACTCGGCGGGTTGGGAGCGGAGGATTGCTGGGTGGGCCCCTGGCAAAGAACCACCCCCTCCGGCGGCGCGGCATACTCCATGGTCACGCCGATTTTCGGGGCCCAGAGAATCGCCAACCCGGCACCGGGCCCGATTATGGCACAAAAGTGGATTCTCGGCCCCGCGCAGGCCGCGATTACGGTGCAGAGCTGCGGAGAATCCAGCCCCTGGAATTTCTGGCGGGATTTTATAGCCATGCTGCACCCAAAGCATCTCGCCGTGGCACAGCATGATAGAAGCCGGGAGACCCCGCTCTCGGGATCTACGTGGCTCGTAACGCCTCGCGAGATCCAACGCAATCTTGTGAGTCCTTCCGCCCATTGTGGGTGGAGCATTTTTTATCAAATCCACATATTAAATCCCGGGGGTCCTCCCATAGTGCGCTGAGGCTTGGGGGAGGGTCAGGAGTCATGTCGGGGACCTCGGTGATCGGGATGCCATCAAGCGGAGCTCTTCGTTGCACAAAACTGGGCTATGTATGGCCTCGGCTGTGGCCCCTTATAAAACGCAAGTGTCATTTTATAGCCTTGTATTCCTCGGCACAAACACCACAAGACCAGAAGACATAGGAGCAGAATTAGGCCACTCAGCCCATCGAGTCTGCTCTGCCATTCAATCATGGCTGATAATTTTTCATCCCCATTCTCCTGCCTTCTCCTCATAACCCCTGATCCCCTTATTAATCAAGAACCTCGCTAAGGACTTTGATCCCATTTAGTAAAATCACACCTTTTATACAGGTCTATAGAAATCCAATTGCAGCCAGAATCGGGCATGAAAGGGGCGAGGCACTGCAGACACACTGACTCAGATAACTAATTCAAGCTGTAATATTCATGCCAGCTTATCATTATCATGTCAGGCATGAAACAAGCATTTTGTGCCACTAATCAGCTGCAAGGAAGCTGAACATAGGGCATCAATGCTATCACTTAAAAGCAACCAGCTGCATAAAGGAAGGGGGCAGGGGAGCATTCTGGTTGTAGATACCAGGGACAAATCTTTAGAAGGAGATGAAGTACTGAGAGAGCACCAAGGTTCTCAGATCATGCCTGGGAGGCCCTATCGCAAGCAATAGACAGGTGAAAGGACTACCTCTTCCTCCTCAGGGTGCAAAGTGTCCTCTACTATCACTAGGAAGATATTGTAGGGTATGTAAATGTAAGCAGTCAAACACCCAGGACATGGATACAATATTTAATGATCTCACTAAAATGATTAAGATAAGATTATTGCTAATGGCCTTTATGATCACAAGATTCACAGCACTCACAGGAATGCCCTCTCCCACTTCCCTTCATTCTCCTACAATTATTGCACACCAACTACACATATACGCACACCATGACAGCCCTCATTTATTAACAACTCACATCTTAACACACATATGCAAAGGCGAGTCAAGGCAATGGTGACTGACAATGCTGGAGGTGGCATCACATCAGGGGCGCAATTCTCCTCGTTGCACTCTCGCTCAAAACAAATGAGGCCGGTGAATAGCGGGAGTAGCCAAAAACGAGAACCGCGCCAGGGGCCAAACAGTTTGCGATGCAACCAGCCCACTTGCGTAGACAAAATTTGGATCTCGCCGAAGCATGGTGAGAAACCAATTATCACCACTTACGCCCCATTTCCATACAGTTAACGAGAGCTTCCCCCGTATCCAACGGCTCCTGTCATTCAGCGGTCTCCCCAGCAAGTGATCATGCTGGCGCCGATTAGTACTCCTTTTGAAAAACGTGAACCTGGAGTAAGGGCTACTGTGGGGAGCCGAGGAGGTGAGTAGCCTCTTTGCTCACAGGCAAAGAACCCGGCAGTGCTGGGTTTTCCACCCCAGTGCTCGGTGGGGTGTGGGACCCTCAGCTGAAAGTGGAGGACCCTCCGCAGGGGTGGGCTACCATAAAAGGGTGGGGCGAAGGTGCTGGAGGGAGGTCAATCGCTCGCGGCACCACTGTGCCAACCTCGGAACGTTTAGCCGTTCCAGGGGCAACCCTTGTCATAACCCGACTGCTGAGGCCTCGGGGCGTGAGGCTGAAGTCTATTGCTGATAGGGAATTGGCAATCGTGGTTAAGTGAGCACTTCACACATCCCAAGTGGATTCTCATGGGTGGGCAGACCATGTAGCATGTGGGAGTCATTGTCTAGCATCCCAATCACACCTTGATGGCTGGCGGCTGTGCCTGAACACTGCAGGAGGCAACATCCAAACACCCAGGGAATGGGACACAGCTCCAGGGACATGTCCACGACCAGAGGGTGGGTGGGTACCACAGGGAGCGGGAGATGCCTGGAGATATGCCAGCCCTAGTGGTTCCCCATAGTCTGCACTATTGTGTCGACGCTCTCAGCGATGCTCCTCAGTGACTGGACCATGCTCTGCAGCACCTTGACAATGCCCACCTGTGACTGGGACAAGCTCCGCAGTGCCTCGGCCATTCCCATCTGAGAGTGGAACATGTCACGCAGAACCTCATCAAGGTCAGCCTGGTACTGGATGACATCTTTCAGTGAGGCAGACTGATGCACGATCAATTGAACAAAGACTAGAGTTGGATACAACTGAGGCTTTATTGCTCTAAGATGTGTGGCCTCCACAGCAGCTGGCGAAATGGCTGCTACATATTTATACTCCGCCTACTGGGCGAGCCAGCAGGCAGGGACTACCGGCGAAGCTGTAGTACAGGTCCTACCATACATCAACTAATAAACGTGTAACAGTGATTTACCACATTCACCCCCTATTAAAATTGAGACCGGCGGGGGTGGTGGAGAACTATATACAGCAATGAATTTATATTTACAATATTTGAGAGCGAAATAAAGTCTTTTGAAGTCCAGTGGACGAGTTAGAGGTTTAACCTGTCCAGGGCCGTGATGTTCCGCCGGGAGCGACGTAGTGGTGGCGGCGATGTCGATGCTGGCCTGATTTTCGGTGACTCCGGGAGCATGCCGAAATCCACTTCATCCTCGGGCGTGGGCAGGGGGAGGACGGATGGCCCTGGGAGGGTGCTGGTGAGAGCGCCGGGGGAGTGGAGGGTGGCGCCAGGCCGGAGGGGTGTGTGTGTGTGGAACCTGCTGGCGCCAGTTCCCTGAAGAAGACAGTATCCTGGCGGCCGTCGGGGTACGCCACATAGGCATATTAGGGGTTTGCATGGAGCAATTGCACCCTCTCCGCCTTGTGGAGTCAGACGTGCCTACGGAGCAGGACTGGTCCTGGAGCTGCGAGCCAAGTCGGGAGCGACACCCCGGATGTGGACTTCCTGGGGAAGGCAAAAATACGTTCATGGGGTGTGTTGTTAGTGGCGGTGCACAGTAGTGACCGAATGGAGTGTAGTGCATCAGGGAGGACCTCCTGCCAGCGAGAGGCTGGGAGGTTCCTGGACCGTAGGGCCGGTTGGACGGCCCTCCATACCGTCCCGTTCTCCCTCTCTACCTGTCCGTTTCCCCGGGGGTTATAGCTTGTCAACCTGCTGGAGGCGATACCCCTGCTGAGCAGGAACTGACGTAGCTCATTACTCATGACTGAGGATCCCCTGTCACTGTGGATGTAGGCGGGGAAGCCGAACAGAGCGAAGATTGTGTTGAGGGCTTTGATGACGGTGACAGATGTCATGTCGGGGCGTGGGATGGCGAAGGGGCATCTGGAATACTCATCGACCACACTGAGAAAATACGTGTTACGGTTGGTGGAGGGGAGGGGCCCTTTGAAATCCACGCTGAGCGGTTCAAAGGGCCGGGAGGCCTTGAGGTGACCACCAATTCACTCGTGACACGATTGGAAGTAAACTGTGGTTTTAATAGTCTTACAACTGAGCCTGCCTGCGACCAGAAGAACTGAGTGCAGGCTCACAGGGCTGCAGCACTTTATACTTCTGGTAGTGGGAGGGACCATAGGCAGAGCCATGGGCGGAGCCAAAGGTGGAGCCCTGTACAAGCTCCTCATCTCCCCCTATGGGCAGAGCCATGCAACGGCTCACAGACAGAGCCCACAAGGACACAATACCATACAATACAATACAGTGTGAATTACATCCACCACAGGCTTTCACTAGGCGAGCACGGTCCAGCCGGTAGAAGTGCAGCTTGCACTCCGCACAGACCTGGCAGTTCCTGGTGATTGTCCGTACTTCCTCGACGGAGTAGGGCAGGTTGCGGGCCTTTATGAAATGCTACAACCGTGTGACTTCCGGGTGACAAAGGCTGTCGTGAAGGGTCCGGAGTCGGTCTTCTTGTGCGCTGGCACATGTACCTCGGGATAGGGCGTCAGGGGGCTCGTTGAGCTTACAGGGGCGATACAAAATCTCGTAATTGTAGGTGGAGAGCTCGATCCTCCACCTCGAGATCTTAGCGTTCTTGATCTTGCCCCGCTGTGTGTTATTAAACATGAAGGCTACCGACCGTTGGTCAGTGAGGAGAGTGAATCGCCTGCCGGCCAGGTAATGCCTCCAATGCACAGCTTCAACAATAGCTTGGGCCTCTTTATCGACAGATGAGTGCCGTATTTCTGAGGCATGAAGGGTGTGGGAGAAGAATGCCACAGGTCTTCCTGCCTGATTGAGGGTGGCGGCTAGGGCGACGTCTGATGCGTCGCTCTCTAATTGAAAGGGCAGTGTCTCATCTACTGCGTGCATCCCGGCCTTGGCGATATCGGCTCTGATACGGGCGAAGGCATTTTGTGCCTCAGCCGTCAAGGGAAAGTGGGTGGACTGTATGAATGGGCGGGCCTTGTCCGCATAGTTTGGGACCCACTGGGCGTAGTATGATTGGATTGGATTGGATTTGTTTATTGTCACGTGTACCGAGGTACAGTGAAAAGTATTTTTCTGCAAGCAGCTCAACAGATCATTAGAAAAGGGAATTAAACAAAATTCAAGAAAATACATGAGAATACATAATAGGGCAACACAAGATATACAATGTAACTACATAAGCATTGGCATCGGTTGAAGCATACAGGGTGTAGTGTTAATGAGGTCAGTCAATAAGAGGGTCATTTAGGAGTCCGGTGACAGTGGGGAAGAAGCTGTTTTTGAGTCTGTTCGTGCGTGTTCTCAGACTTCTGAATCTCCTGCCCGATGGAAGAAGTTGGAAAAGTGAGTAAGCCGGGTGGGAGGGATCCTTGATTATGCTGCCCGCTTTCCCCCGGCAGGGGGAGGTGTAGATGGAATCAATGGATGGGAGGCAGGTTCGTGTGATGGACTAGGCGGTATTCACGACTCTCTGAAGATCCTTGCGGTCCTGGGCCGAGCAGTTGCCATACCAGGCCGTGATGCAGTCTGATAGGATGCTTTCTATGGTGCATCTGTAAAAGTTGGTAAGGGTTAATGTGGACATGCCAAATTTCCTTAGTTTCCTGAGGAAGTATAGGCGCTGTTGTGCTTTCTTGGTGATAGCGTTGACGTGAGTGGACCAGGATAGATTTTTGGTGATGTGCACCCCTAGGAATTTGAAACTGCGAACCCCAGGCAGCGTTTGAGGGCCTTGGGGCAGTGGGGAAGGGGGAGCTCCATGAGGGGGTACATGTGGTCGGGATCGGGCCCCAGAACCCCGTTCTGGACCACATAGCCGAGGATAAACACGCACTTCTCCTTGCTGTAGGTGAGGTTCAGGAGAGTGGCGGTGTGAAGAAATTTGGCACGGTTGGCATCGTGGTCCTGCTGGTCATGGCCGCAGATGGTTACGTTGTCTAGGTACGGGAAGGTGGCCCGCAAACCGTACTGGTCGACCATTTGGTCCATCTCCCTTTGGAAGATCGAGACCCCATTAGTGACGCCGAAGGGAACCCCGAGGAAGTGATAGAGGCGACCGTCCGCCTCGAAGGCAGTGTATGGACGGTCCGATTTACGAATGGGGAGCTGGTGGTAGGCGGATTTGAGGTCGACCGTTGAGAAGACCCGGTACTGTGCAATCTGATTGACCATATCAGATATACGTGGGAGGGGGTACGTGTCTAGCTACGTGTACCGATTGATAGTCTGGCTGTAGTCCACGACCATTCTGTTTTTCTTCCCAGTTTTAACGACAACCACTTGGGCTCTCCAGGTGCTGTTGCTGGCCTCGATGATGCCTTCCCGAAGCAGCCGCTGGACCTCGGACCTGATGAAGGTCCTGTCCTGGGTGCTGTACCATCTGCTCCCGGTGGCGACGGGTTTGCAATCAACGGTTAGATTTGCAAATAGGGAAGGCGGATCGACCTTTCGGGTCGCGAGGCCGCACACACTGATGGTGGGGGCCTGCCGAATTTTAGGGTTAGACTCTGGAGGTTGCATTGGAAGTCCAGGCCTAGTAGTAGGGCAGCGCAGAGGTTAGGGAGGACGTAGAGGCGGAAGCCGCTGAATTCAACGCCCTAGACCGTGAGTGTTACAGCACAGTACCCCCGGATCGCAACGGAATGGGATTCTTTGGTTGCCGGAGTGTACCGCGAGGGAGCAGCGCCTTACCGTATCTGGGTGCATGAAGCTTTCGGTGCTCCCGGAGTCCAGCAGCCAAGAGGTCACGTAGCCGTTGATTTTCACGCTGGTAGATGCGGTGGCCAGGGTGTGCGGACGAGACTGGTCGATTGTCACTGAGGCGAGTCGTGGTTGGTCATCGTTGACGTCGGATGATGAGGAGCCTGGGGGGCCCAGGTCCAGAAATGCTGTCGGTGTCCATGTGCCGTCGGGAAGACAAGATGGCGGCGTCTGTGATGCGACCATCAATTCACTCGGAGACTGGAGTCGAAGTAAACAGTGGTTTTAATCAGCTTACAACTTTGCCTGCCTGTGACTGGTACCTTACTGAAGGCGGTCCCGCAGGTCAGCTGCTCTTATACTTCCAATAAGGGGCGGAGCCATGGCCGGAGCCCATACATGCTCCACCATCTCCCCCTGTGGGTGAAGCCACACAGTGCCCCATAGATGGAGCCCACAGGGTTAATGGCATGGTATAATGCAACACAGTATACTGGTGAATTACTAGTGCTTACACATTCACACATGTACGATTATACATTCATACATACAGTCGGTCCGGCGCCCGGATCGTACGTTGTGACCGACGAAGCACTGGTGTCGCAGCCATTTCTGATGGATGCGGAAGTGGGTTCGGTGCGGCCCCGGTGGAGGACTCCGGGGACGGTTCGTCCGGAGCTTCATTCCTGCGGACTGGTGTGCCGGGTGGAAGGGAGCACGGAAACCAAATAAGGTGCGGGGGCGCAGGACACGGGAGGTTGGGCAGGGTATAGTGTGGGGGGGTACATTAGTGGTAGTGGTGGAGGAGCCTGCGGGCGCCAGGTCTCGGAGGTTAGACGGTATCCTGCCGGCCATCAGGGTGTTCTACGTATGCATAATGTGGGTTCGAGTGCAGGAGCTGGACCCTCTCTACCAGGGGGTCGGTCTTATGGGTCCGAACGTGTTTCCGAAGGAGGACAGGGCCTGGTATCCTCAGCCAGGGAGGAAGCGAGGCCCCCGTGGTAGTTCCCCTAGAGAAGATAAACAAGCGGTCATGAGGAGTCTGGTTTGTGGCCGTGCAAAGGAGGGACCTAATAGCGTGGAGCGCATCAGGATCGGGGAGGACCTCCTGCCAGTGGGAAACCGGGAGATTCCTGGACCGTAGGGTCAGTTGGACGGTCTTCCAGACCGTCGCGTTCTCCCTCTCCACCTGCCCGTTACCCCTGGGGTTGTAACTGGTAGTCCTGCTCGAGGCGATGCCCTTACTGAGCAGGTACTGACGCAGTTCGTCGCTCATAAAGGATAAGCCTCTGTCACTGTGGACATAATTGTGGAAACCAGAGAGTGTGAAGACACTGTGCAGGGCTCTGATGACGGTGGGGGTGGTCATGTCGGGGCATGGGATGGCAAACGGGAAACGGGAGAACTCGTCTATAATATTAAGGAAATAGGTATTGCGATTATTTGAGGGGAGGGGCCCTTTGAAATCAATACTGAGGCGTTCAAAGGGCTGGGAAGCCTTTCCCAAGTGGGTCTTATCTGGTCGATAGAAGTGCAGTTTACACTCTGCACAGATTTGGCAATTCCTGGTTACAGTTTTGACCTCCTCGGTGGAGAAGGGCAGGTTGCGGGCCTTAATGTAATGGGCAAGCCGGGTGACCCCCGTGTGGCAGAGGTCGTCGTGGATAGCCTGTAGTCGGTCGTCTTGCGCGCCGGCGCATGTGCCGCGGGATAGGGCATCTGGGGGCTCGTTGAGCTTCCCAGAACTATATACTATATCGTAATTATAGGTGGAGAGTTCGATCCTCAACCTCAAGATCTTATCATTTTTGATCTTGCCCCGCTGCGAATTATCAAACATGAAAGCAACCGATCTTTGGTCGGTGATGAGGGTAAACCTCCTACCAGCGAGGTAGTGCCTTCAGTGCCACACGGCTTCCACGATGGCTTGAGGTTCCTTTTCGACCGAGGAGTGTCGAAGTTCAGAGGTGGAGACCTCTGAAGCGTCACTCTCCACCTAGAAGGGGACAGACTCGTCCACCACACTCATGGTGCCTCTGGCGATGTCCGCCTTGATGCAGTTGAAGGCCTGGTGAGCCTCGGCTGACAGTGGGAAAAGGGTGGCTTTAAATAGTGGGCGGGTTTTTCCGCATACTGGGGTACCCATTGGCCGTAATAGGAAAAAAATCCAAGGCACCTCTTGAGGGCCTTGGGACAGTGAGGGAGGGGGTGTTGTAGGAGGGGGCGCATACGGTCAGGGTCGGGCCCCAGGACCCCGTTTTCCACGACGTAGCCGAGGACGGCTAGCCTGGTAGTGCGGAAAACGCATTTTTCCTTGTTGTACGTGAGGTTAAGATTTTGGGCGGTTTGGAGAAATCGATGGAGGTTGGTGTCGTGGTCCTGCTGATCATGGCTGCAGATGGTAACGTTGTCCAAGTACGGAAACGTGGCCCGCAGCCCGTACTGATCCACCATTCGGTCCATCGCTCGTTGGAACACCGAAAACCCGTTCGTGACGCCAAAGCGGACCCGGAGGAAATGAAAGAGTCAGCCATCTGCCTCAAACGCCGTGTGGTGGCGGTCCTCCGGCCGGATTGGGAGCTGGTGGTATGCAGACTTCAGATCCACCGTGGAGAACACGCGGTAGTGCGCGATCTGATTCACCATGTCTGTAATCCGGGGAAGGGGGTACACATCAAGGTGCGTAAACCGGTTAATGGTCTGGCTGTAATCAACCACCATCCGGAACTTTTCCCCGGTCTTGACGACCACCACCTGAGCTCTCCAGGGACTATTGCTGGCTTCTATGACTCCTTCCCGCAAGAGACGCCGGACCTCAGACCTAATAAATGCCCTATCCTGCAGACTATACCTCCTGCTTACAGTCCGCGGTGAGGTTAGCGAAGAGGGGAGGGGGGTCGATTTTTAGTGTTGCGAGGCTACATATAGTGAGCGGGGGCAGGGGTCCGCCAAAACTAAGAGTTAGGCTCCTGAGATTGCACTGAAAATCGAGTCCTAAGAGGAGAGGGGCGCAGAGGTCTGGGAGCACGTACAATTGAAAATTGGTATACTCGGCGCCCTGTATCGTTAAGGTTGCAGTAGTGCACCCTTAGATTTGTACTGAGTGCGACCCAGAGGCGAGGGAGATTGTTTGTTGCGTCGGGAATATCAGGAGCGAACAGTGTCTTACCAGATCCGGGCAGACAAAGCTCTTGGTGCTCCCGAAGTCGAACAGGCAAGGTGTCTCGTATTCGTTAACCCGGACGGCCATCATGGAGCTCTTGAGGTGCTTGGGTCTTGACTGGTCCAAGGTGACTGCACTGAGTTGGGGATACTCGGCGGCGTGGTCGGCGGTGCTGGGGCGGCCCCGCGATGACTGTCCGTGCAGATCGTATGCGTCGAGCGGCGAAGCGGATGATTGCCAAGATGGCGGCCCCCGTTAATCGCACGTGGCGGGCGGCGAGGGAGATGGAGCCCAAGATGGCGGCCCCCATGGATCGCACGTGGCAGGCGGCGAGGAAGATGGCGCCCAAGATGGCTGCCCCCATGGATCGCACGTGGCTGGCCGTGGGAATGCAGGGACACTCTAAAAAGCGACCTCCAATGAGGTCGCCAGTTTTACCGTGTCCTCCAGGTCCTGGGCCCCTTTTTCAAGCAGGCGCTGCCTCACATAGTTCGATCGGCCCCCCACAACGTAAACGTCTCGGACGGCGAGTTCCATGTGCTGAGTGGCTGTAACGACCTGATAGTTACAGTCGCGCGCGAGGGCTTTGAGGTCGCGCAGATAGTCATCTAGCGACTCCCCGGGGCGCTGCCGGCGAATAGTGAAGATATGTCGTGCGTAGACTTCATTCACAAGCCGCACGTAGATAGGTTTGAGTGTCGCGAGGGTCTCAGTATAGGAGGTGGCTTCGTCGAGTTGGGCAGAAATGCGATGGCTCACCCGTGCGTGGAGAAGATTCAATTTCTGGTCGTCCGTGACGGATGATGTCGACGACGCGGCCAGGTAGGCCTTAAAACACCAAAGCCAATGTGAAAAAATTTATTTCGCCTCCGCAGCCTATGGATCGAGTTCCAGTCTGTCAGGTTTGAGGACTGACTCCATAGTAGTTCTCTAAGCTGATTAAATTGATGCAACCATCAATTCACTCGGAGATTCGAGCCGAAGTAAGCAGTGGTTTTAATCAGCTTACAACTTTGCCTGCCTGCGTCTTGTACCTTACTGAAAGCGGTCTCGCAGGTCAGCTGCTCTTATACTTCCTATAAGGGGCGGAGCCATGAGCGGAGCCCGTACATGTGCCACATCTCCCCCTGTGGGTAAAGCCACACAGTAGCCCATAAATGGAGCCCACAGGGTTAATGGCATAGCATAATGCAACGCAGTATACTGGTGAATTACTAGTGCTTATACATTCACCAGTCTGAAGATCTTGAGGAGGACAAAATGGCGGCGCCCATGGGCTGCACGTCGTCTGAGAGGGTGGAAGATGGCGACGCCCACTGGCCACGCGTGGTCCGGGGAGGTGAAGATGGCGGTGCCCATTGTGCGTAGACTAGGAGGGGTGGAGGTGACAGCGGCGACGGCACGGGCCTGGCACACCGCGGCGAAGTGCCCCTTTTTACCAAAAGCTTTACAAAGGGCAGCGCGGGCCGGGCAGCGTTGTCGAGGGTGTATCTGCTGGCCGCCAAAATAGCATCGCGGGCCCCCGGGATGCGATGGCTGGCGCGCGGCGGAGGCATATTGGCTGGATAAGGCCCCTGCTGGGGCGGCCGTCTGTGGAAATGTTCAGGTTATGTGGGATTACAGGGATATGGTGGAGGAGTGGGCCGAGGTAGAGAGCTCTTTCAGAGGGTCAGTGCAAATCTAATGGGCCAAATGGCCTCCTTCTGCACTGTAGGCATCAAAAGTGTGACAAAGAAACTTTCCAACTGGTAAAATCAGCCATTTATAAAAACAAGGGTAGACAACTCGGGTATGAGTGTGGGTGTTGTTGGAGAATGTGGCAACGGTATGACTCAGGATCCACATCCAGCTGATTTGCTTCAAGGCCAGATATAATCCTGATTTAGGCAGTTACTGACATTCCACAAATGATGTAGGATCAAATTCACAGGGTTCAATGTAGAGGAAGAAGGAGGCCTATTGAGGAAGAAGGAGGCCTATAGAGGAAGAAGGAGGCCTATGTGAAGATGAGGCATGAAGTTTCAGTTGGGGCGCTTGATAGTTACAAGGAAGCGAGGAAGGATCTAAAGAGAGAGCTGAGACGAGCAAGGAGGGGACACGAGAAGTCTTTGGCAGGTAGGATCAAGGAAAACCCAAAAGCTTTCTATAGGTATGTCAGGAATAAAAGAATGACTAGGGTAAGAGTAGGGCCAGTCAAGGACAGTGGTGGGAAGTTGTGTGTGGAGGCTGAGGAGATAAGCGAGATACAGTAGTCCCCCGTTATACCGCGCTCCGCAATACCGCAATCTCCGGATCAAAGTGAGCCGTCCGCTGAAATTGACACTGCCGGCTGCTCTCCCCTCCAATCAGAAACATTAAAACTTAAAAGTTGGATTGGAGGGAGAGAGCAGCGGGCAGTGTCAATTTCAGCGGCCGGCTCACTTTGATCCAGAGAGGGAAGCTGCTCTCACTGAAACAATCAGCTGGCCGCTGAAATTGACACTGCCTAGGGGGGGGCGGGTGTTGGGGGGGGGAGAAGGGAGGGGGCGGGTGTTGGGGGGGGGGAGAAGAGGGGGGGCGGGTGTTGGGGGGGGGAGAAGAGGGGGGGGCGGGTGTTGGGGGGGGGAGAAGAGGGGGAGCGGGTGTTGGGGGGGAGAAGAGGGGGGGCGGGTGTTGGGGGGGGGAGAAGAGGGGGGGCGGGTGTTGGGGGGGGGGAGAAGAGGGGGGGCGGGTGTTGGGGGGGAGAAGAAGGGGGGGGCGGGTGTTGGGCGGGAGAAGAGGGGGGGGCGGGTGTTGGGGGGAGAAGAGGGGGGGCGGGTGTTGGGGGGGGAGAAGAGGGGGGGGCGGGTGTTGGGGGGGGAGAAGAGGGGGGGCGGGTGTTGGGGGGAGAGGAGGGGGGGCGGGTGTTGGGGGGGAGAGGAGGGGGGGCGGGTGTTGGGGGGGAGTGGAGGGGGGGCGGGTGTTGGGGGGAGAGGAGGGGGGCGGGTGTTGGGGGGGAGAGGAGGGGGGGCGGGTGTTGGGGGGGAGTGGAGGGGGGGCGGGTGTTGGGGGGGAGAGGAGGGGGGGGTGGGTGTTGGGGGGGAGAGGAGGGGAGGCGGGTGTTGGGGGGGAGAGGAGGGCGGCGGGTGTTGGGGGGAGAGGGGGGGGGGCGGGTGTTGGGGGGGAGAGGAGGGGGGGCGGGTGTTGGGGGGAGAGGATGGGGGCGGGTGTTGGGGGGGAGAGGAGGGGGGCGGGTGTTGGGGGGGAGAGGAGGGGGGGCGGGTGTGGGGGAACCCCCCCTGCGGGTGTGGGGGGGACCCCCCCTGCGGGTGTGGGGGGGACCCCCCTGCGGGTGTGGGGGAGACCCCCCTGCGGGTGTGGGGGAGACCCCCCTGCGGGTGTGGGGGAGACCCCCCTGTGGGGGCGAGCCGGAGGGTGTTGGGGGGGTAGAGGGGGCGAGCCGGAGGGTGTGGGGGGAGAGGGGTCTAGTTGGAGGATGTGGGGGGAGAGGGGGCAAACCGGAGGGAAAAAAAAGAAATTGACACTGCCGGCTGCTCTCTCCCTCCAATCAGAAACATTAAAACTTAAAAGTTGGATTGGAGGGAGAGAGCAGCGGGGAGTGTCAATTTCAGCGGCCGGCTGATTATTTCACTGAGAGCAGCTTCTCTCCGGATCAAAGTGAGCCGGCCGCTGAAATTTTAATTGGATCCACGATGGGGGTTTAAATTTATTTAAAAATCTATGCTAGCGCTTCCCATTGTGAGTCTACGGGGGTCTGACCTCTCCCCCCGCCCCCCCTAGACTCACAATGGGAAGCGCTAGCATAGATTTTTAAATAAATTTAAAACCCCCATCATGGATATCCGCGGCTCGGTTACAACGCGGGTGGGGGTCTTGGACCCCAACACCCGCGTTATAAAGGGGGACTACTGTACTAAATGAATACTTTTCGTCAGTATTCACTCAAGAAAAAGATAATATTGTGGAGGAGAATGCTGAGACCCAGGCTATTAGAATAGATGGCATTGAGGTGCGTAGGGAAGAAGTGTTGGCAATTCTGGACAAGGTGAAAATAGATAAGTCCCCGGGGCCGGATGGGATTTATCTTAGGATTCTCTGGGAAGCCAGGGAAGAGATTGCTGAGCCTTTGGCTTTGATTTTTAGGTCATCATTGGCTACAGGAATAGTGCCAGAGGACTGGAGGATAGCAAATATGGTCCCTTTGTTCAAGAAGGGGAGTAGAGATAACCCCGGTAACTATAGGCCGGTGAGCCTAACGTCTGTGGTGGGTAAGGTCTTGGAGAGGATTATAAAAGATACGATTTATAATCATCTAGATAGGAATAATATGATTAGGGATAGTCAGCATGGTTTTGTGAAGGGTAGGTCATGCCTCACAAACCTTATCGAGTTCTTTGAGAAGGTGACTGAACAGGTAGACGAGGGTAGAGCAGTTGATGTGGTGTATATGGATTTCAGTAAAGCGTTTGATAAGGTTCCCCACGGTCGGCTATTGCAGAAAATACGGAGGCTGGTGATTGAGGGTGATTTAGAGATGTGGATCAGAAATTGGATAGTTGAAAGAAGACAGAGAGTGGTAGTTGATGGGAAATGTTCAGAATGGAGTTCAGTTACGAGTGGCGTACCACAAGGATCTGTTCTGGGGCCGTTGCTGTTTGTCATTTTTATAAATGACCTAGAGGAGGGCGCAGAAGGATGGGTGAGTAAATTTGCAGACGACACTAAAGTCGGTGGAGTTGTAGACAGTGCGGAAGGTTGTTGCAGGTTACAGAGGGACATAGATAAGCTGCAGAGCTGGGCTGAGAGGTGGCAAATGGAGTTTAATGTGGAGAAGTGTGAGGTGATTCACTTTGGAAAGAATAACAGGAATGCGGAATATTTGGCTAATGGTAAAATTCTTGGTAGTGTGGATGAGCAGAGGGATCTCGGTGTCCATGTACATAGATCCCTGAAAGTTGCCACCCAGGTTGATAGGGTTGTGAAGAAGGCCTATGGTGTGTTGGCCTTTATTGGTAGAGGGATTGAGTTCCGGAGCCATGAGGTCATGTTGCAGTTGTACAAAACTCTAGTACGGCCGCATTTGGAGTATTGCGTACAGTTCTGGTCGCCTCATGAAATGAAATGAAAAGTGAAAATCGCTTATTGTCACGAGTAGGCTTCAATGAAGTTACTGTGAAAAGCCCCTAGTCGCCACATTCCGGTGCCTGTTCGGGGAGGCTGTTACAGGAATCGAACCGTGCTGCTGGCCTGCCTTGGTCTGCTTTCAAAGCCAGCGATTAGCCCTGTGAGCTAAACAGCCCCTGTCATTATAGGAAGGACGTGGAAGCTTTGGAACGGGTGCAGAGGAGATTTACCAGGATGTTGCCTGGTATGGAGGGAAAATCTTATGAGGAAAGGCTGATGGACTTGAGGTTGTTTTCGTTAGAGAGAAGAAGGTTAAGAGGTGACTTAATAGAGGCATACAAAATGATCAGAGGGTTAGATAGGGTGGACAGCGAGAGCCTTCTCCCGCGGATGGGGGTGGCTAGCACAAGGGGACATAGCCTTAAATTGAGGGGTAATAGATATAGGACAGAGGTCAGAGGTGGGTTTTTTACGCAAAGAGTGGTGAGGCCGTGGAATGCCCTACCTGCAACAGTAGTGAACTCGTCAACATTGAGGGCATTTAAAAGTTTATTGGATAAGCATATGGATAAGGGCATAGTGTAGGTTAGATGGGCTTTAGTTTTTTTTTCCATGTCGGTGCAACATCGAGGGCCGAAGGGCCTGTACTGCGCTGTATCGTTCTATGTTCTATGTTCTAATTCTATGCTACATTCCGTAAATGATCTGGGTAAGTGAATTTGATATGGGTCCCGAAGGTCGGCTGGCATGGATCCCGAAAATCGGCCAGTTGTCAAACATAGGTCCTGAGAAAAAATGTTTGAAAAACACTGCTTTAGGATTTTGACCCAGCAACAGTGAGGGAACAGTGATATACTTTCAAGTCAGGATGGTGAGTAGCTCAGAGGGGAACTTCCAGGTGGTGGTGTTCCCAGGTATATGCTGCTTTATTTAGTAAATTTAGTGAAGATTTAGTATTAGATTTAGTAAAGTATTCTACAGACGCATCAACAGCATGAGAAAAATCAGGACAGGGATTAGTCACTAGAGTTACAAACAATAAGTTCACAGCATATTAGTAGAGATTCTAATTATTATGCCTTGGTATTCAATAGGGAGACTAACATGGTGAGCATGACATTAGAAGAAGAGATGAAAGAAGATATAAAGACATAGAAAGGGGAGAGATAATTGATAAACAAATCAAACTGAACAGCATTGCATCCATGGATATTAAAATAAGTTGGGGAAGAGAGAGCAGAGATAAATTACTTGTATATAAAAGCTCATTAGAAATCAGAATAGTGCCAGAGGGCTGGCAGACACCTAATGTGATTCCTATATTTAAGAAGGGAGAAAGAACAAATCCAGGGAACCACAGGCCAATTAGTTTAACATGAATGGTTGGAAAGATAATGGAATCCTTACTCAAAGTTGTATTAGAAAAACATTATGGGGTAAGACTCGATTACCTGTTTGACCATGGTTCATGACACACCTCAACTGGTCAAGATGAGCCAGGCAGCACACAAATTGTATGCTGACTGCTTAACAACATGATTCTAGCAGGCATCCAGCACAAACGTGTTGCTGATTGGCTGCATGTTCAGTGGTGACCCAGGTGCACGTGTGGCTGGCACAACGTACAGCAAGTCTGTACCTTTTAAACAGCCTTTCCTCTTAAAAGGCAAGGTGCGCTCAGGCTACAGCAGCTGGTAAGACAGCATCAGAATTTTTTTTTAAATATATTTCTTGATGGGATATGGGCACTGTTGGCAAAGCCAGCATTTATTTCACAACCTGCCAACCTTGGATAACCTTTCACCATCTTGCTTATCAAGAATCGATCTACTTCTGCCTCAAAGATATTCAAAGACTCTGGGCTGGATTCTCTGATTTGAAGACTAAGTGCTGACGCCGGCATAGGAACGGTGGCGTTTTACACTAGTGTGGTAGTATGACTAGAGGTACTACGGTACCTGGGAGTGTGAGCAATCATTGGTGGAGAAGGCTCGCTGCTCATTGGCCCAAGTGTTTGCATTTCATTGGTCGGAACGTAAAGTGAGGCAGTGTATAAGAACCCGTGTTTCCTATCAGCCGGCCTTCTTTCTGCACTCGAGCTGCTGGGGAAACATCTTGTTGATTAAAGCCTTCAATTCGGACGACTCCTTCATTTCAGTAGTTATTGATCGCGCATCAACTTAATCAACAAGTTTTAAAGGATGGAGCTCCGCATCAAGCCTGAGTGTCTGCGACTCTTCCCCCACGCAGCTAACGCAGCAGCTACATTTCAAGCACTGGCTGGCTTGTTTTAATAGCAACCTCAGCACGGCAGAAAACGTACCGACGAGGGAGCAAAAGCTACACATCCTCCACTCGTGTGTCGGCACAGCCATCTACATGCTCATCGAGGAAACGTCCGACTACGCCTCTGCCATTGAGCTGCTTAAAGGACACTTCATCCGACCGGTAAATCAAGTTTACGCTCGGCACTTGCTAGCTACGAGGCAGCAGATCCCTGGTAAGTCGTTAGACGATTTTTACCGTGCGCTCCTTGTACTGGGGAGGAACTGCGGCTGCCCACAAGTTTCTGCGAATGAGCACACCTAACTCTTAATCCGAGACGCCTTTGTTGCGGGTATGCAGTCCCCATAAATCAGCCAGAGACTGTTAGAAAGGGAAACTTTGAGCCTCACAGTGGCACGGGCCCTCACGAACTCTCTAGATGTTGCGAACAGAAATGCCTGTTCAAACGCCCCCGACCGCGCGGCGGCCGCCTGGGCAGGGTAGAATTCAGCTTTCCCTTCCCCTACGGACTCTGAATCGCCTCAGGCCTGCGCTGCAAGACGCCCTGGAAACCCCGCTGGTCCCCGTTGCTACTTTTTTGGACAGGCAAAACACCCCTGACAGCGTTGCCCAGCCCGATCGGCAAAGTGCAAGGGCTGCAGGAAGAAAGGCCATTTTCTGTCCATTTGCCAGGCCAAGGCGGTCACTGTGGTCCCGGGCAGCGACTGCGGGACATCAACCCGTCTCTCTCCAAGGGCCCCGTGCGGCCCACGAACTTCTCTGTCCCCATCCCCCAACGCCACGTCCGACCTCTGCGCGCTGCCATCTGGTGTTTCCGATGCCACATGCAGGGGACAGGTGCCGCCATTTTGTCCATCCCCACCATGTGCGACCAGTGGGCGCCGCCATCTTGGATCGGCTCCGAGGACCCCGGCGCGGGTGACTACGCACCGCCCAATGACAACTCCGATCTTCTAAAAGGCATTAAGGTGGACAAGTCCCCAGGACCGGATGGGATCTATCCCAGGTTATTTGAGGGACACGAGGGACGAAATAGCTGGGGCCTTAACAGATATCTTTGCAGCATCCTTGAGCACGGGTGAGGTCTCAGAGGACTGGTGAATTGCTAATGTTGTCCCTTTGATTAAGAAGGGTAGCAGGGATAATCCAGGGAATTATAGACTTGTGAGCTTGACGTCAGTGGTAGGCAAACTGTTGGAGAAGATACTGAGGGATAGGATCTATTCACATTTGGAAGAAAATAGACTTATCAGTGATAGGCAGTGTGATGAATGGCATCGGTATCTGATGTAACTGTACCTTGCCTTTAATACATTGGCCCTTTAAGACAGGGCTTGGAACCCTGGGGGACTCCGCCTCTGGCTCCGCCCCCAGGAAACGGTATATAAGGTGATGCTCACTGGGCAGCATGCTGTGACCACACTTCTCGGCAGCTGTCCGGTTCTCTGGTAATTAAAGCCTTTGGATTACCAATCTTCTCTCCTGTGTCGTAATTGAGGGTATCTCAATTTAATTACCAGACACATCAAGATGGACAGTGCTCTAAAGCCGGAGAAACTCAACCTAGACGCTCGGTCGCCGGAGGCACCAGAAATTTTAAAATATTGGCTCCGCTGTTTTGAGGCCTATCTAAACTCCTCAGAGACTGAAGTCGACGGCGCTCGCAAGCTGAGTTTAGTACATGCTCGGGTGGGCCACCGACTCTCCTCCGTGATCAAGAACGCTACGACATACGAAACTGCGGTTGATATACTGAAGAAACACTTCGTAAAGCCAATTAACGAGGTACACGCCAGACATTTGCTCTCGACCTGCAGCCAGCGCTCCGGGGAAACTCTAGACGAATACGTGGAGAGACTCACTGCGCTCGCGAGGAACTGCAATCATAAAGAAGTGACGGCAGAAGTCCACATATTCGTGATGCCTTTGTGTCCGCTATCAGGTCCTCCTACATCCGGCAGCAGCACCTAGAAGACAGGGTAAAGAATCTCCAAGGCACGGTAACGCTTGCCTCTTCTCTAGAAACGGCCCACCGTAACCTCCGTACATACTCCGCGGACCTTTCCAACCCCTCTCGATCCCCTCCAGACTCGGCCACGCTACAGCCCTGCAGTGAGCGGCGATCCACTCACTCCGGGGGTTCCCATGCTCTTTCTGTGGGCAAGGCCAGCACCGACGTCAGCGTTGCCCGGCCCGCCGGCCATCTTCGCGGCGGCCATCTTCGAATCCCGACACGTGCGACCGACGGCGGTGGCCATTTTGTGACTCCAGGCGGCCATTTTGTGAGCCCGACTTAACCGAGTAGCGATCATGCTCGATCAATCGCGGTCAAAGCACCTGCGGAACTCAATGATGCGGGTACAAATCAACGGCCACGACACTCCCTGCCTATTCGACTCCGGGAGCACGGAGAGCTTTATTCATCCAGACACGGTAAGGCGCTGCTCTCTGCACACCCACCCCGCCTCCCAAACTATCGCCCTCGCCTCAGGGTCCCATTCGGTTCAAATCACGGGGTATTGTGTCGCGGACCTCGCGATTCAAGGCGCTAAATACACCCGTTTTAAACTCTACATCCTCCCTCACCTCTGTCTGGGAGGTCTGGACTTTCAGTGCAGCCACCGGAGCCTGACACTGAAGTTCGGCGGACCCCTGCCCCCACACACTGTATGCAGCCTGGCGACACTCAAAGTTGCGCCACCCCCCCTCTTCGCGAACCTCACTCCCGACTGTTACCCCGTCGCCACTAGGAGTCGGCGGTACAGTCAGACGTTCAGCGGCTAGTAAAAGAGGGGGTCATAGAGGCCAGCAACAGCCCTTGGAGGGCTCAAGTATTGGTAGTCCGCTCCGGGGAAAAGCAACGAATGGTAGTGGATTATAGCCAGACCATAAACTGCTTTACGCAACTCGATGCGTACCCACTTCCCCACATAGCAGAAATAGTGACTCAAATCGCCCAGTATCGGGTATTCTCCACGGTCGACCTAAAATCGGCCTATCCTCAACTCCCTATCCGCCCAGAGGACCGCCCCTACACGGCTTTTGAAGCAGCCGGTCGGCTGTTTCACTTTCTCAGGGTCCCTTTTGGTGTCACAAACGGAGTCTCCGTTTTCCAGAGGGCGATGGAGCAATTGGTGGACCAGTATGGCTTACGGGCTACCTTCCCGTACTTGGACAACATAGAACATAGAACATAGAACTGTACAGCACAGAACAGGCCCTTCGGCCCTCGATGTTGTGCCGAGCAATGATCACCCTACTTAAACCCACGTACCCGTAACCCAACAATCCCCCCATTAACCTTACACTACGGGCAATTTAGCATGGCCAATCCACCTAACCCGCACATCTTTGGACTGTGGGAGGAAACCGGAGCACCCGGAGGAAACCCACGCACACACGGGGAGGACGTGCAGACTCCACACAGACAGTGACCCAGCCGGGAATCGAACCTGGGACCCTGGAGCTGTGAAGCATTGATGCTAACCACCATGCTACCGTGAGACCATCTGCGGCCATGGCCAGCAGAACCACGACGCAAACCTGAGGAAGTTCCTCCAGACTGCCCAGGCCCTCAACCTCACATATAAGAACATAAGAACTAGGAGCAGGAGTAGGCCATCTGGCCCCTCGAGCCTGCTCCGCCATTCAATTAGATCATGGCTGATCTTTTGTGGACTCAGCTCCACTTTCCGGCCCGAACACCATAACCCTTAATCCCTTTATTCTTCAAAAAACTATCTATCTTTACCTTAAAAATATGTAATGAAGGAGCCTCAACTGCTTCACTGGGCAAGGAATTCCATAGATTCACAACCCTTTGTCACAACCCACAGTCCTAAATCTACTTCCCCTTATTTTGAGGCTATGCCCCCTAGTTCTGCTGTCACCCGCCAGTGGAAACAACCTGCCCGCATCTATCCTATCTATTCCCTTCATAATTTTAAATGTTTCTATAAGATCCCCCCTCATCCTTCTAAATTCCAACGAGTACAGTCCCAGTCTACTCAACCTCTCCTCATAATCCAACCCCTTCAGCTCTGGGATTAACCTAGTGAATCTCCTCTGCACACCCTCCAGCGCCAGTACGTCCTTTCTTAAGTAAGGAGACCAAAACTGAACACAATACTCCAGGTGTGGCCGCACTTATACACCTTATACAATTGCAACATTACAAAGAGTAATGCGTGTTCCACACAACCGGGTTAGCCATCCTGGGCTACGTCGTGGAAAACGGGGTCCTACGCCCAGACCCCGACCGCATGCGTCCCCTTAAGGAACTCCCCCTTCCCCGTAGCCTCAAGGCACTCAAACGTGCTTGGGGCTTTTCTCCTATTATGCCCAGTGGGTCCCCAGATATGCGGACAAAGCCCGACCACTCATTAAGACCACGGTTTTTCCCCTGACGGCTGAGGCCCAGTCGGCTTTCAGCCGTATAAAGGCCGACATCATCAAGGCCGCTATGCACGCAGTGGTCGAAGCCATTCCCTTCCAGGTAGAAAGCGACGCATCAGACGTCGCCCTGGCTGCTACCCTCAACCAGGCGGGCAGACCAGTAGCGTTCTTCTCCAGAACCCTCAACGCCTCGGAAATCCGGCACTCTGCAGTCGAGAAGGAGGCACAAGCCATAGTGGAGGCCGTGCGGCACTGGAGGCACTACCTAGCCAATAGGAGGTTCACCATCGTCACCGACCAACGGTCGGTTGCCTTTATGTTCGATAACGCACAACGGGGCAAAATAAATAATGACAAAATTCTGAGGTGGAGGATAGAGCTCTCCACCTATATGTACGATATTAAATATCGCCCGGGGAAGCTCAATGATGCCCTGTCCCGCGGCCACGTGCGCCAACGCGCAAAACGACCGCCTGAGAGCCATCCACGATGACCTCTGCCACCCGGGGGTCACCCGGTGTGGTGAATGTAATTTAGTAATTCACACTGTATTTACCAAAACCATTGTAAGCGCAGTAGTGTTATCCGACCCCTAGGGGGAGTAGCTCTGGGAATGCTCAGGAGTTTGTACAGGGCTCCACCCTTGACTCCGCCCATGACTCCTCCCCCTGGACTGCTGTATAAATACCCTTGTCCAGAGCCAGCCTGCAGGTCATCGAGAGTTCAACGGGTAACAGGCTGGCTCTAGTACAAAGAACAAAGAACAAAGAAAATTACAGCACAGGAACAGGCTCTTCGGCCCTCCCAGCCTGCGCCGATCCAGATCCTTTATCTAAACCTGTCTCCTATTTTCCAAGGTCTACTTCCCTCTGTTGCCGCCCGTTCATATACCTGTCTAGATGCCTCTTAAATGATGCTATCGTACCCACCTCTACCACCTCCGCTGGTAAAGCGTTCCAGGCACCCACCACCCTCTGCGTAAAAAACTTTCCACGCACATCTCCCTTAAACTTTCCCTCTCTCACCTCGAAATCGTGACCCCTTGTAACTGACACCCCCACTCTTGGAAAAAGCTTGTTGCTATCTACCCTGTCCATACCTCTCATAATTTTGTATACCTCAATCAGGTCCCCCCTCAACCTCCGTCTTTCCAACGAAAACAATCCTAATCTACTCAACTTTTCTTCATAGCTAGCACCCTCCATATCAGGCAACATCCTGGTGAACCTCCTCTGCACCCTCTCCAAAGCATCCACATGCTTCTGGTAATGTGGCGACCAGAACTGCACGCAGTATTCCAAATGTGGCCTAACCAAAGTCCGATACAACTGTAACATGACCTGCCTACTCTTGTACTCAATACCCCATCCGATGAAGGCAAGCATGCTGTATGCCTTCTTGACCACTCTACCAACCTGTGTTCCTACCTTCAGGGTACAATGGACCTGAACTCCCAGATCTCCCTGTACATCAATTTTCCCCAGGACCCTTCCATTGACCATATAGTCCGCTCTTGAATTTGATCTTCCAAATGCATCACCTCGCATTTGCCTGGATTGAGCTCCATCTGCCATTTCTCTGCCCAACTCTCCAATCTATCTATATTTTGTTGTATTCTCTGACAGTCCTCCTCGCTATCTGTAACTCCACCAATCTTAGTATCATCTGCAAACTTGCTAATCAGACCACCTATACCTTCCTCCAGGTCATTTATGTAGATCACAAACAACAGTGGTCCGAGCACGGATCCCTGTGGAACACCACTAGTCACCCTTCTCCATTTTGAGACACTCCCTTCCACCACTACTCTCTGTCTCCTGTTGCCCAGCCAGTTCTTTATCCATCTAGCTAGTACACCATGAACCCCATACAACTTCACTTTTGCCATCAACCTGCCATGGGAAACCTTATCAAACGCCTTACTAAAGTCCATGTATATGACATCTACAGCCCTTCCCTCATCAATTAACTTTGTCACTTCCTCAAAGAATTCTATTAGGTTGGTAATACATGACCTTCCTTGCACAAAACCATGCTGCCTATCACTGATAAGTCTATTTTCTTCCAGATGTGAATAGATCCTATCCCTCAGTATCTTCTCCAACAGTTTGCCTACCACTGACGTCAAGCTCACAGGTCTGTAATTCCCTGGATTTTCCCTGCTACCCTTCTTAAACAAAGGGACAACATTAGCAATTCTCCAGTCCTCCGGGACCTCACCCGTGCTCAAGGATGCTGCAAAGATATTTGTTAAGGCCCCAGCTATTTCAACCCTCGCTTCCCTCAGTAACCTGGGATAGATCCCATCCGGTCCTGGGGACTTGTCCACCTTAATGTCTTTTAGAATACCCAAAACTTCCCCTTTCCCCTAGGACAACTTGACCTAGAGTATTTAAACATCCATCCCTAGCCTCAACATCCGTCTTGTCCCTCTCCTTTGTGAATACCGATGCAAAAGTACTCATTAAGATTCTCACCCATTTCCTCTGAGTCCACGCATAAATTCCCTCTCTTGTCTTTGAGTGGGCCAATCCTTTCCCTAGTTACCCTCTTGCTCCTTACATACGAATAAAGGCTTTGGGATTTTCCTTAACCCTGTTAGCCAAAGATATTTCATGACCCCTTTTAGCCCTTTTTATTGCGCGTTTGAGATTCGTCCTACTTTCCCGATATTCCTCCAAAGCTTCATCAGTTTTGAGTCGCCTCGATCTTACATATGCTTCCTTTTTCACCTTAGCTCGTCTCACAATTTCACCCGTCATTCATGGTTCCCTAATCTTGCCATTTCTATCTCTCATTTTCGCAGGAACATGTCTGTCCTGCACTCTAATCAACCTTTCCTTAAAAGACTCCCACATTTCAAATGTGGATTTACCCTTAAACAGCTGCTCCCAATCCACATTCCCTAGCTCCTGCCGAATTTTGTTATACTCTGCCTTTCCCCAATTTAGCACTCTTCCTTTCGGACCACTCTTGTCCTTGTCCATGAGTATTCTAAAACTTATGGAATTGTGATCGCTATTCCCAAAGTAATCACCGACTGAAACATCAACCACCTGGCCACCTAGTAAGTAGATTAAAACCACTGTTCATATCTTAAAGCACGTGTCTAGTGAATTGATGGTTCCATCAATTTAATCTACTTAAGAACAGTCAGGATCGATCATGGAATCAGCCCTCAAGCCTGGATGCCTGGAACTCGACCCACAGGATGCAGAGGCAAAAGAAATCTTCTCCCACTGGCTGCGGTGCTTTAAGGCCTACCTGGCAAAAGTGAGCACAGCCGAAACAACAGAGGGTGAGCCACAGAATCTCTACGCAACTAAACTCGGCCGGTTCATATACTGCAGCGCTAGCGATACTCGATAAGATGTATGTAAGGCCCATTAACGAAGTTTACGCACGCCATGTGTTCACGACTCGCCGCCAGCGGCCTACAGAATCACTCGCCGAATTTTTAAGAGAGTTCAATAATCTATCAAATGACTGTAACTATCAAGCGGTTACCGCGGCTGAACATAGAGAACTTGCTGTACGCTATGTTTTTGCAGCGGGCCTCAGGTCTAACTATGTGCGTCAATGATTGCTGGAAAAGGGGGCCCAAGACTTAGAAACAACTGCGGAAATTGCTACCACAATGGAGGTCTCCTTCCGCAGCCTCACCTCGTTCCCCGCGGACCCCGCGACCCAATCATGGGCCCCCGACCAGCGACTCCCCCAGGCCTGTGCCACGCGGCCGCCCAGCCACTATGCTGCTCCAGCCAGCCACTATGCTGCTCCAGCCTGCTATTTCTGCGGCCAGAATCAGCACCGCCCGGCCCGCAACGCGACCTGCAGCAGCTGCGGGCGGAAAGGCCACTACGCGAAGAGTGTGCCTCGCAAAATGGGCCCCAGCTTCCAACTCCCCAGCGGCACAAAGTAATTGCTCCCCACACCCGCAGGCCCGAAACGCTGCGGCCTATGCTCCGACCCCGCCCCCTCCCGCCACGTGCGATCCATGGGGGCCGCCATCTTGGCAAACGTCCACCACACGGCCGGCCACGTGCGACTCATGGGGGACGCCATCTTGGACGCCATCTTACTCGCCGCCCGCCACGTGCAATCCACGGGCCCGACCTGCATCTCCACGATCGGACAACTCATCGGAAGAGTACAACCTCCCCGGGCGCTCATCACGCGGCCCGCAACTCGGCGCAGTCACCCTGGATCAATCACGCCCGAAGCATCTGCGAAATTCGATGGCAGAGGTCCAAATCAACGGGTACAAAACGCCATGCCTTTTCGACTCCGGGAGCACTGAGAGCTTCATACACCCAGATCGGGTAAGACGCTGTTCGCTCCCCGTTTTCCCCGTGCAGCAAACTATCTCGTTCGCTTCAGGCTTCCATTCTGTCCAGATCCATGGGGCGCACCACCGCGACACTCACAATCCGAGGCGCTAGCTACTCAAAACTTCAACTCTACGTTTTGCCCGACCTCTGCGCGCCACTCTTATTAGGCCTAGATTTTCAGTGTAACCTTAAGAGCCTCACCCTCAGCTATCAGATCAGAGGTCCGAAGGCTTCTCAGTGAGGGGATTATAGAGGCCAGCAATAGTCCCTGGAGAGCTCAGGTGGTGGTCGTTAAGACTGGGGAAAAATTCCACATGGTTGTCGACTATAGTCAGACCATAAATAGATTTACACTCCTCAACGCGTATCCCCTCCCCAGGATTGCAGACATGGTAAACCAGATCGCCCAGTATCGGCTCTTTTCCACGGTGGATCTGAAGTCTGCATACCACCAGCTCCCAATTCGCCCGGAGGACCGCCACTACACGGCATTCGAGGCCGATGGCCACCTCTTCCATTTCCTCCGGGTCCCCTTCGGCGTCACTAATGGGGTCTCGGTGTTCCAACGAGCAATGGACCGAATGGTGGACCAGTACGGGCTGCGAGCCACGCTTCCGTACTTGGACAATGTCACCATCTGCAGCTATGACCAGCAGGACCACGACGCCAACCTCTACCATTTTCTCCAGACGGCTCAGAAATTAAACCTCACTTATAACAAGGAGCCTCCCCCATTGCCCCAAGGCCCTCAAACGGTGCTTGGGCTTCTTCTCCTACTACGCCCAGTGGGTCCCTCAATATGCGGACAAAGCCCGCCCACTCTTTAAGGCCACATGATTTGCCCTGTCAGCTGAGGCACGCCAGGCCTTCAACTGCATCAAGGAGCACATCGCCAAAGCGGCCATGCGGGTGGTGGATGAATCCACTCCATTCCAGGTTGAGAGCGATGCCTCAGAGGTAGCTCTAGCAGCCACACTAAATCAAGGAGGGAGACCAGTCGCATTTTTCTCCCGTACCCTCTCCGCTTCAGAACTCCATCACTCCTCAGTCGAGAAAGAAGCCCAAGCCATTGTGGAGGCTATTCGTTACTGGAGGCACTACCTTGCAGGTAGGAGGTTCACCCTCATCACCGACCAAAGATCGGTTGCCTTTATGTTTGATAACTCGCAAAGGGGCAAAATAAAAAATGATAGAATTCTTCAGTGGAGGATCGAACTCTCCACCTATAGCTACGATATTAAGTATCGACCCGGGAAGCTCAACGAGCCTCCGGATGCCCTATCCCGCGGGTCAT
The DNA here is from genome assembly GCF_902713615.1 of Scyliorhinus canicula. NCBI lineage: Eukaryota > Metazoa > Chordata > Chondrichthyes > Carcharhiniformes > Scyliorhinidae > Scyliorhinus > Scyliorhinus canicula. The sequence goes on along the minus strand of NC_052168.1, from coordinate 24,356,842 downwards.
GCGCCAGCGCACAGATTAACCGACTGAAAGTCATCCACAACGACCTCTGCCACCCGGGGGTCACCCGGCTCGCCCACTACATCAGAGCACGAAACCTGCCTTTCTCCAACGAGGAGGTAAAAGCGGTCACCAGGGACTGCCCGATCTGTGCGGAGTGCAAACCGCACTTCTATAGACCAGACAGGGCTCACCTGGACATGACCTCCCACACAGTCACGAGGGCCCTGCATAGCATCTTCACCCTGTTTGGTTTCCCCAACTACGTACACAGCGACCGGGGTTCGTCCTTCATGAGCGACGAGCTGCGTCAGTACCTGCTCGACAAGGGCATTGCCTCGAGCAGGACTACCAGCTACAACCCAGTGGCCTGCAGAGGGGGGGGCTGACGGTGCATTGGCCCCGGGCATCCAATGGATGGGGGCATCCAATCAGAGAAGGAAAAAAAAAAAAAAAAAATTTTTTTTTTTTTTTTTTAAATTTTTTTTAAAATTTAGATTACCCAATTATTTTTTTCAATTAAGGGGCAATTTAGCGTGGCCAATCCACCTACTCTGCACATTTTTTGGGTTGTGGGGGCGAAACCAACGCAGACACGGGGAGAATGTGCAAACTCCACACGGACATTGACCCAGAGCCGGGATCGAACCTGGGACCTCAGTTCCGTGAGGCAGTTGTGCTAACCACTAGGCCACCGTGCTGCCCCAGAGAAGGAAATAAGATAGTAATTTTAAAATTTCAGCGGTGATAAATCAATTTTTGGAGGCTCACCACACTGCAGAGGCAGTTGTTAGCCCTTTATTCCTTTAACATGGTGTACCCTTTCTGTCTAGAGAAAATGGTCCTTCTCCCCATCCTCCCCACGCGCATGCGCATGATGTACGTGGTCCAACGATCAAAAGCAACAAGCAGACGTGGCTGTTCATTCCTGCGTTTCCTCGAGTCATAACTCGTCTTTTCTTCAGCTTTTTGTGCATCTAGATTAGTTCTTTTACCTACTCAGGTCAGTGAATAGCTCTAGAACAGGTGCAACTACGGTTTTTATAGGTTTTTTGGCGATATTTAATGAAATATTTACGTGGGATGTAGTAAGAGTGAAGCCTGGATGATCAGAGGACTGCTATGGCATTTAATCTCGGAATAGGAGCCATTTATTCCTTAACATGCTAATATTCGAATACAGATGCCACTAATTTGCAAGTCTATGATATAAATTGCACAAAATTATCAGTGGAGAATCAGTGTGAAATAATTTGATACGAAGGAACAAAGAAATGAAATATGGTTTATCCGTCTGCAACTGACCGATTGTTTACCATTTTCTTCCCATTTTCTCATGCGTCTTACGGTTTTTGAGATAGAAAATGAAATGTTACGAGTATTTCGTGTACAACCGAGTGGAGCACAGAACAGGAAAAAAAAGAGGGCCAGAGTCGAAGAAGAGTCCCATCAAAGAGGGGCATTAGATGCATGGATAAAAAGAAGTAAAGAAGAAGTAGGAGGAGCTGGAGAAGTAAAAGATGATGTGGGTGCAGAGAAGGATTTTTCTGATACGGATTCAGCTCGGTCAGAACATAATACTCTCTCTCCTCAGTCTCGTTGTCAGGATGATGATCCATGTGATGAAAATAAAGAAGATATTTGCATATTTTGCAAAGAAGCGATTTTGGCTGTTTGAAGAAACCGATTCCAGATCATTTGAAGATGACAATATTACAACATGGCCCTGAAAGATATCAGAATAAAAGTGGTCCATTTGCTGAGAAGGATGGGAGATCATTTTCCAAACAGTGGTTTGATAAAGTTTCCACAAACAGAGAAATTGTGGAGAGAAAATGGTTGTTATACTCTCCATATCGGAAAGCATGCTACTGTTTTGTTTGCTTTTTGTTTTCAAAGGAGCATTTGTCGTCTGTGTCAAACTTTGGAAAGGAAGACGGTTTCTCCACTTGGAGAAAATTAAATCCAACAATACCTGACCATGAGAAAAGCCCTTCTCATAGAGCTCACATGAGGGAATACCTGAACCTCGTAGTTCGACTCCATCATTCAACTACGATAGATGCTGAACTTCAACAGCAAATGTCTGCTGAAAAGAAAAGATGGAAAGCTATAACTGAACGGATTGTCGAGGTTATATCCTTTCTGGCAAAACAGAATCTGGCCTATCGTGGACATCGAGGAGAAGGAATATCTGGGTTATCAGAGCCAGGGGAGACAGTCGGTGAAAATACAGGAAACTTTCTAGCAACAATCAAACTTTTGGCCAAATATGATGACATCTTAGCAAAACACTTGCAGAGAGGGAAAGAGAAACCAACAAGTGTCACCTACTTGTCCAACAGAATTCAAAACGAAATAATCAAACTGTCAAGAAAAATATAATTTCCGAAATTAAGGACGCAAAATATTTTAGCATAATGCTGGATTCAACTCCAGATATTGCCCATGAAGATCAGGTTTCTGAAATTCTGCGTTACGTTCATATTGATGAAAACAGAAAAGTAGAAATAAAGGAGACATTTCTGGGATTTTTTCAAGTCAACAAGAAAGATGCAGTCAGCCTGGTAAATAAAATTCAGGAAAAATTGGAAGAAGACAAAATTTCCATGAATGACTGTCGTGGTCAAGCATATGATAACGCAGCAGTTCTGGCTGGAGTGAGAGGAGGTGTTCAACAAAAAATTCTTGAAGTTAACCCAAAAGCTGTGTTTGTGAACTGCGAGAACCACAGCCTCAATTTGTCCTGTGTCCATGCAAGTGAGGTGCAACCTGTTGTTGTTACATTTTTTGGCATTCTAGAAAAACTCTACTTTTTTTTCTTCATCTACTTCTCGTTGGGAAGTGTTAAAATCATTTGTCACTCGGACTGTGAAAAGACAGTGTGACACAAGATGGAGTTCCAGCCATGATGCTGTGCAAGTAATCCACGAAGAGTGTGACAACATTATTGCAAGCCTTCAACACCTGCTGGAAGGAGAATTTTCAAGGGAAACTAAATCTGATGCAGGATCGCTACTGAACTCTATTCAACAGTTCCCGTTTATAGCTTTATTAAATTTTTGGTACTCAGTTTTATCATCAGTGGATAAAGTCTCAAAACGTTTGCAGGATCCGAAAATGGGGTTCCATGAAGCTTCTTGTGATTTGAGCGGACTTATTCATATCTTGAATTTGAAGAATGACGAAATTATCCACAATGCAATAGATTTAGCCAATGAATATTGTCAAAATTGGGGGATACCAATTGCACGAACAAGGAGAAGAAGAATAATGCCTGGAGAGTCAGCAAGAGATAGTGGACTGATGGCACAAGAAGAAATGAATAGAGTAATGGTTGAGATTGTGAACAGATTAAAAACTGAAATTGAAGACCGCAGTGTCCGTCTTCAAAGACTCAGTGACCGATTTTCTTTTCTTCTGAACTTGAATTCAGGAGTGATTGAAGATGAACAAGAAAGAGAGAAATTAAAAAAGGAATGTTCAGACTTTGCAAATTATTATGACAATGATGTGGTTGCAATTCAGTTATATGACAAAATTATTGATTTTGTGATGCTCCTTCGAGCTGGAGGGAATAGAGTTCCCCCTGATCCTAAAGATGCTCTGGAGTCTTTACTGCAGTATGGGAGGGATGTCTTTCCGACGCTGGGTGCTTCATACAGATTACTGCTTACAATCGCATTTTCAGTCGCAAGCTGTGAAAGGTCATTTTCAAAACTGAAATTAATAAAAACATATCTGAGGTCTTCTATGTCACAGGAGCGACTGACCTTTAATAAGCATTGAAAAAGAATTTCTCACAGCTGATGTAAAAAGTGAAGTAGTTCAGGTGTTTTGTGACAGGAGGTATCATTTGGGGAAAAGAATTTAATAAATTTGATTGATTTATATTAAAATCGAATAAAGCGTTTATTTCATGTTTCATCTGTGTTTATATATTCAAAATGTTTTCCTTTCTCATAATATTTCTCAGTATATTAGGCCTTATACTTGAGTCTTTGGGGCATACAATCAAGATTTGCCCCGGGCATCACCAGACCTCTGCACGCCACTGCTACAACCCCAGGGGGAACGGGCAGGTGAACAGGGAGAACGCGAGGGTCTAGAAGACCGTCCTACTGACCCTCCGGTCTAGAATGCTCCAAGCCTCCCAGTGGCAGGAAATCCTCCCAGACGCGCTCCACGCTATTAGGTCCCTCTTATGCACAGCGACCAATCAGACCCCTCACGAGAGGCTCTTCATTTTTTCCAGGGCACTACCACGGGGGTCTCACTCCCGGCATGGCTGAGGACACCGGGCCCGGTACTCCTGAGGAAACACATCAGGGCACACAAAACCGACCCCCTTGTTGAGAAGGTGCACCTGCTCCACTCCAACCCCCAGTACGCCTTCGTCGAGTTCCCTGACGGCCGTCAGGACACAGTATCCCCCCGGGATCTGGCACCCGCCGGATCCAGCGCCCCCCTACCCCCACAGAAGGACCCCTCACCCTACACCCCATGCTGCCGCCCCCTCGCGCTCCCGAGCCCACGAGCTCGCTCCACCAGTTCCGTGCACCCGCTGGGAGAGCCAGCGGGTGCCAGGCCTCGCAGGGAGACGGTATCCTGCCTGCCGTCGGGGTGCTTGACGTAGGCGTATTGAGGTTTGCGTGTAGCAGTTGGACCCTCTGTTTTATGGCTCCTCACGTGTCTCCGGAGTAGGACTGGTCCCGGATTTGTCAGCCAACGTGGAAGCAAGACCCCAGAGGTGGACTTCCTGGGGAAGACAAACAAACGATTGTGGGGGGTCTCGTTCGTGGCCGTACAGAGGAGCGACCTAATGGAATGTAGGGCATCGGGTAGGACCTCCTGCCAGCGGGCAACTGGGAGACTCCTTGACCGTAGGGCTAGAAGTACAGCCTTCCAAACTGTCACGTTCTCCCTCTCCACCTGCCCGTTTCCCCGCGGGTCGTTCTGCTCGAGGCGATGCCCTTGCTGAGCAGATATCGACGCAGCTCATCGCTCATGAACGATGTACCCCGGTCGCTGTGGATGTAAGCGGGGAAACCAAACAGTGTGAAGATGCTGTGCAGGGCCTTGAACACGGAGGCTGAGGTCATATCGGGGCAGGGGACAGCAAAAGGGAAGCGGGAGAACTCATCGATAACGTTGAGGAAGTAGATGTTGCGGTTGGTGGACGGGAGGGGCCCTTTGAAGTCCACACTTAGTCGCTCAAAGGGCCCAGAGGACTTTATCAGGCGAGCCCTGTCTGGTCGATAGAAGTGCGGTTTGCACTCCGCACAGATCTGGCATGCCTTAGTCATGGCCTTGACCTCCTCTGTGCAGTAAGGTAGGTTGCAGGACTTGATGAAATGGGCAAGCCGGGTGACCCCCGGGTGGCAGAGGTCATCGTGGATGGCTCTCAGGCGGTCTTTTTGCGCGTTGGCGCACGGGCCGTGGGACAGGGCATCCGGGGTCTTGTTGAGCTTCCCCGGGCGATATTTAATATCGCACGTATAGGTGGAGAACTCTATCCTCCACCTCAGAATATTGTCATTCTTTATTTTGCCCCGTTGTGCGTTATCGAACATAAAGGCAACCGACCGTTGGTCGGTGACGAGGGTGAACCTCCTACCGGCTAGGTAGTGCCTCCAGTGCCGCACGGCCTCCACTATGGCTTGTGCCTCCTTCTCGACTGCAGAGTGCCGGATATCCGAGGCGTTGAGGGTTCTGGAGAAGAACGCTACTGGTCTGCCCGCCTGGTTGAGGGTAGTAGCCAGGGCGACGTCTGATGCGTCGCTTTCTACCTGGAAGGGAATGGCTTCGTCCACCGCGTGCATGGTGGCCTTGATGATGTCAGCCTTGATACGGCTGAAAGCCGACTGGGCCTCAGCCATCAGGGGAAAAACCGTGGTCTTAATGAGTGGTCGGGCTTTGTCCGCATATCTGGGGACCCACTGGGCGTAATAGGAGAAAAGCCCCAAGCACCGTTTGAGTGCCTTGAGGCTACCGGGGAGGGGGAGCTCCTTAAGGGGACGCATGCGGTCGGGGTCTGGACCGAGGACCCCGTTTTCCACGACATAGCCGAGGATGGCTAGCCGGGTTGTGTGGAACACGCATTTCTCTTTGTTATATGTGAGGTTGAGGGCCTGGGCAGTCTGGAGGAACTTCCTCAGGTTTGCGTCGTTTTTCTGCTGGCCATGGCCGCAGATGGTGACGTTGTCAAGTACGGGAAGGTAGCCCGTAAGCCATACTGGACCACCATTTGCTCCAACACCCTCTGGAAAACGGAGACTCCGTTTGTGACACCAAACGGGACCCTGAGGAAGTGAAACAGCCGACCGGCTGCTTCGAAAGCTGTGTAGGGGCGGTCCTCTGAGCGGATAGGGAGAATACCCGATACTGGGCGATTTGAGTCACCATTTCCGCTATGCGGGGAAGTGGATACGCATCGAGTTGCGTAAAGCGGTTGCTTTTCCCCGGAGCGGACTACCAATACTTGTGCCCTCCAAGGGCTGTTGCTGGCCTCTATAACCCCCTCTTTTAGTAGCCGCTGAACCGCTGACTTGATAAAAGTCATGTCTTGGGTACTGTACCGCCGACTCCTGGTGGCGACGGGCTTACAGTAGGGAGTGAGGTTCGCGAAGAGGTGGGGTGGCGCCACTTTGAGTGTCGCCAGGCTGCACACCGTGAGTGGAGGCAGGGGTCCGCCGAACGTCAGTGTCAGGCTCCGGTGGCTGCACTGAAAGTCCAGACCTCCCAGACAGAGGTGAGGGAGGATGTAGAGTTTAAAACGGGTGTATTCAGTGCCTTGAATTGCGAGGTCAGCGACACAATACCCTGTGATTTGAACCGAATGGGACCCTGAGGCGAGGGCGATAGTTTGGGAGGCGGGGTGGGTGAGCAGAGAGCAGCGCCTTACTGTGTCTGGATGAATAAAGCTCTCCGTGCTCCCGGAGTCGAATAGGCAGGGAGTGTCGTGGCCGTTTATTTGTACCCGCATCATTGAGTTTCGCAGGTGCTTTGGCCGCGATTGATCGAGCGAGATCGCTCCTAGTTGCGGGTAGTCAGAGTTCTCGGTTAAGTCGGACTCACAAAATGTCCGCCTGTAGTCACAAAATGGCCGCCGCCATCGGTCGTACGTGTCGGGGTTTCAACATGGCCGCCGCCAAGATGGCCGCTCCGATGACTCGGACGAGGTCAATGACGCGTCGGAAGTGGGTGTGCCCGGCGGCCGCGTTGCGGGGCCTGTGAGGCCGGGAGCTTGATTTCTGGGCCTGGTGTGGCCTTTGGGCCCAGCCAGGCAGACTTTAGCGAAGTGCCCTTTCTTCCCGCAGTCGTTGCAGATCGCGGAGCGGGCCGGGCAACGTTGACGTGGGTGCTAGCCTTGCCCACCGAAATAGCATGGGGAACCCCCGGAGTGAGCGGATCGCCGCGCGGTGCAGGCCTGTAGCGTGGCCGAGTCTGGAGGGGATCGAGAGGGGTTTGCAAGGTCAACGGAGTACGTACGGAGGTTACGGTGGGCCGTTTCTAGAGAAGAGGCGAGCGTTACCGTGCCTTGGAGATCCTTTGCCCCGTCTTCTAGGAGCCGCTGCCGGATGTACGAGGACCTGATACCGGACACAAAAGCATCGCGAATATGCAAGTTCATGTGGGCTTCTGCCATCACTGCTTTATGGTTGCAGTTCCTCGCGAGCGCAGCGAGTCTCTCCACGTATTCGTCCAGAGTTTCCACGGAGCGCTGGCTGCAGGTTGAGAGCAAATGTCTAGCGTGTACCTCGTTAATCGGCTTTACGAAGCGTTTTGGAGCTGCTGATCAGCTGTTCTGGGGAAATTTGCATACGTGCAGTGCGGTCAGCCTAAGTTGAAGGTGAATCTGCGAAGGGGACCCGAGGAGTTTGAGTGAAGGCAATCATCCAGCAGAGGGCAGCAGAGCAGAGCTGCTGATCAGCTGTTCTGGGGAAATTTGCATACGTGCAGTGCGGTCAGCCTAAGTTGAAGGTGGTTTGTGGAGAGGCTGTTGGCAAGTGACAGTTAAACCCGAAACAATTCGTGAGTGTTTCCCACCCTACCTCCTCCTCTAACCAACCCCCCCACCCCACGGTGGTTGGGAAGCGGGAGCAGGGGCCTGTCGTGAAGGTGAGTGAGTTCCTTTAAATTTGCTTACCTTTGAGCGGGAGCAGGGTTTGAGGTAATATCAGGTAAGCTCTTCCTTTCTTTTTCTTTTTCTTGTTATTTTTTAAATCTAGAGGTGATGTCAGGGAAGGCAGTACAATGCTCCTCCTGCAGAATGTTTGAGGTGAGGGACGCCGTCAGTGTCCCTGCTGATTTCATCTGTGGGAAGTGCACCCAGCTCCAGCTCCTCAAAAACCGTGTTAGGGACCTGGAGCTTGAGCTGGATGAACTTCGGATCATTCGGGAGGCAGAGGGGGTCATAGATAGGAGCTTCAGGGAAATAGTTACACCAAAGACTGGAGATAGATGGGTAACTGTAAGAGGGACTGGGAAGAAGCAGTCAGTGCAGGGACCCCCTGCGGTCGTTCCCCTGAGTAACAAGTATACCGTTTTGGATACTTGTGGGGGGGACGACTTACCAGGGGTAAGCCATGGGGTACGGGCCTCTGGCACGGAGTCTGTCCCTGTTGCTCAGAAGGGAAGGGGGGAAAGGAGTAGAACATTAGTAATTGGGGACTCAATAGTCAGGGGCACAGATAGGAGATTTTGTGGGAGCGAGAGAGACTCACGTTTGGTATGTTGCCTCCCAGGTGCAAGGGTACGTGATGTCTCGGATCGTGTTTTCCGGGTCCTTAAGGGGGAGGGGGAGCAGCCCCAAGTCGTAGTCCACATTGGCACTAACGACATAGGTAGGAAAGGGGACAAGGATGTCAGGCAGGCCTTTAGGGAGCTAGGATGGAAGTTCAGAGCGAGAACAAACAGAGTTGTTATCTCTGGGTTGTTGCCCGTGCCACGTGATAGTGAGATGAGGAATAGGGAGAGAGAGCAATTAAACACGTGGCTACAGGAATGGTGCAGGCGGGAGGGATTCAGATTTCTGGATAACTGGGGCTCTTTCTGGGGAAGGTGGGACCTCTATAGACAGGATGGTCTACATCTGAACCTGAGGGGCACCAATATCCTGGGGGGGAGATTTGTTAGTGCTCTTTGGGGGGGTTTAAACTAATTCAGCAGGGGCATGGGAACCTGGATTGTAGTTTTAGGGTACGGGAGATTGAGAGTATAGAGGTCAGGAGCACAGATTTGACTTCGCAGGAGGGTGCCAGTGTTCAGGTAGGTGGTTTGAAGTGTGTCTACTTCAATGCCAGGAGTATACGAAATAAGGTAGGGGAACTGGCAGCATGGGTTGGTACCTGGGACTTCGATGTTGTGGCCATTTCAGAGACATGGATAGAGCAGGGACAGGAATGGTTGTTGCAGGTTCCGGGGTTTAGGTGTTTTAGTAAGTTCAGAGAAGGGGGCAAAAGAGGGGGAGGTGTGGCGCTGCTAGTCAAGGACAGTATTACGGTGGCGGAAAGGATGCTAGATGGGGACTCTTCTTCTGAGGTAGTATGGGCTGAGGTTAGAAACAGGAAAGGAGAGGTCACCCTGTTGGGAGTTTTCTATAGGCCACCTAATAGTTCTAGGGATGTAGAGGAAAGGATGGCGAAGATGATTCTGGAAAAGAGCGAAAGTAACAGGGTAGTTGTTATGGGAGACTTTAACTTTCCAAATATTGACTGGAAAAGATATAGTTCGAGTACATTAGATGGGTCATTCTTTGTACAATGTGTGCAGGAGGGTTTCCTGACACAATATGTTGACAGGCCAACAAGAGGCGAGGCCACATTGGATTTGGTTTTGGGTAATGAACCAGGCCAGGTGTTAGATCTGGAGGTAGGTGAGCACTTTGGAAACAGTGACCACAATTCGGTGACCTTTACGTTAGTGATGGAAAGGGATAAGTATACCCCGCAGGGCAAGAGTTATAGCTGGGGGAAGGGCAATTATGATGCCATTAGACATGACTTAGGATGTGTTGGTTGGAGAAGTAGGCTGCAAGGGTTGGGCACACTGGATATGTGGAGCTTGTTCAAGGAACAGCTACTGCATGTTCTTGATAAGTACGTACCAGTCAGGCAGGGAGGAAGGGGTCAAGCGAGGGAACCGTGGTTTACCAAAGAAGTGGAATCTCTTGTTAAGAGGAAGAAGGAGGCCTATGTGAAGATGAGGCGTGAAGTTTCAGTTGGGGCGCTTGATATTTACAAGGAAGCGAGGAAGGATCTAAAGAGAGAGCTGAGACGAGCAAGGAGGGGACATGAGAAGTCTTTGGCAGGTAGGATCAAGGAAAACCCAAAAGCTTTTTATAGGTATGTCAGGAATAAAAGAATGACTAGGGTAAGAGTGGGGCCAGTCAAGGACAGTGGTGGGAAGTTGTGTGTGGAGGCTGAGGAGATAAGCGAGATACTAAATGAATACTTTTCGTCAGTATTCACTCAAGAAAAAGATAATATTGTGGAGGAGAATGCTGAGACCCAGGCTATTAGAATAGATGGCATTGAGGTGCGTAGGGAAGAAGTGTTGGCAATTCTGGACAAGGTGAAAATAGATAAGTCCCCGGGGCCGGATGGGATTTATCCTAGGATTCTCTGGGAAGCCAGGGAAGAGATTGCTGAGCCTTTGGCTTTGATTTTTAGGTCATCATTGGCTACAGGAATAGTGCCAGAGGACTGGAGGATAGCAAATGTGGTCCCTTTGTTCAAGAAGGGGAGTAGAGATAACCCCGGTAACTATAGGCCGGTGAGCCTAACGTCTGTGGTGGGTAAAGTATTGGAGAGGATTATAAAAGATACGATTTATAATCATCTAGATAGGAATAATATGATTAGGGACAGTCAGCATGGTTTTGTGAAGGGTAGGTCGTGCCTCACAAACCTTATCGAGTTCTTTGAGAAGGTGACTGAACAGGTAGACGAGGGTAGAGCAGTTGATGTGGTGTATATGGATTTCAGTAAAGCGTTTGATAAGGTTCCCCACGGTCGGCTATTGCAGAAAATACGGAGGCTGGGGATTGAGGGTGATTTAGAGATGTGGATCAGAAATTGGCTAGTTGAAAGAAGACAGAGAGTGGTAGTTGATGGGAAATGTTCAGAATGGAGTTCAGTTACGAGTGGCGTACCACAAGGATCTGTTCTGGGGCCGTTGCTGTTTGTCATTTTTATAAATGACCTAGAGGAGGGCGCAGAAGGATGGGTGAGTAAATTTGCAGACGACACTAAAGTCGGTGGAGTTGTAGACAGTGCGGAAGGATGTTGCAGGTTACAGAGGGACATAGATAAGCTGCAGAGCTGGGCTGAGAGGTGGCAAATGGAGTTTAATGTGGAGAAGTGTGAGGTGATTCACTTTGGAAAGAATAACAGAAATGCGGAATATTTGGCTAATGGTAAAATTCTTGGTAGTGTGGATGAGCAGAGGGATCTCGGTGTCCATGTACATAGATCCCTGAAAGTTGCCACCCAGGTTGATAGGGTTGTGAAGAAGGCCTATGGTGTGTTGGCCTTTATTGGTAGAGGGATTGAGTTCCGGAGCCATGAGGTCATGTTGCAGTTGTACAAAACTCTAGTACGGCCGCATTTGGAGTATTGCGTACAGTTCTGGTCGCCTCATTATAGGAAGGACGTGGAAGCTTTGGAACGGGTGCAGAGGAGATTTACCAGGATGTTGCCTGGTATGGAGGGAAAATCTTATGAGGAAAGGCTGATGGACTTGAGGTTGTTTTCGTTAGAGAGAAGAAGGTTAAGAGGTGACTTAATAGAGGCATACAAAATGATCAGAGGGTTAGATAGGGTGGACAGCGAGAGCCTTCTCCCGCGGATGGAGGTGGCTAGCACGAGGGGACATAGCCTTAAATTGAGGGGTAATAGATATAGGACAGAGGTCAGAGGTGGGTTTTTTACGCAAAGAGTGGTGAGGCCGTGGAATGCCCTACCTGCAACAGTAGTGAACATGCCAACATTGAGGGCATTTAAAAATTTATTGGATAAGCATATGGATGATAAGGGCATAGTGTAGGTTAGATGGCCTTTAGATTTTTTCCATGTCGGTGCAACATCGAGGGCCGAAGGGCCTGTACTGCGCTGTATCGTTCTATGTTCTATGTTCTATGTTCTATGTTTCTTCAGTATCTCGACTGCAGTTTCGTAGGTCGTAGCATTCTCGATCACGGAGAAAAGTCGGTGGCCAACCCGGGCATGTAGTAATCTCAGCTTGCGAGCGCAGTCGACATCAGTCGCTGAGGAGTCAAGATAATCCTCAAAGCACCGGAGCCAATATTTAAACATTTCCAGGGCTTCCGGCGACCGAGCGTCCAGGTTGAGTTTCTCCGGCTTTAGAGCGCTGTCCATCTTGATGTGTCTGATGATTAAATTGAGATACCCTCAATAACGACACAGGAGAGAAGATCGGTAATTCAAAGGCTTTAATCATCAGAGAACTGAACAGCTGCCGAGAAGTGTGCTCACCACATGCTGCCGAGTGAGCCTCATCTTATATACCGTTTCCTGGGGGCGGAGCCAGAGGCAGAGTCCCCCAGGGTTCCAAGCCCGGTCTTAATGGGCCAATGTATTAAAGGCAAGGTACAGCTACAGCAGTTACTAATACCATTCATCACACCTACCTCACTTACAGTCACACCGCCCCCGTCCCTGATCACTATCCAAATCAGAAGATGGGGGACGCAATCTAACCAAATTGCAACAGAGTCCCGTGGCAAGCGTGTTTCGCCGGAGTTTCACCACACTCTCTACCAGAACTCTATGGCAATTCAGGGCCTCAGCAGGAACGGCCCGCTGAGGTTGCATTTAGTCCATTTCCTGCACTGAGGAGCTCTGCTCGCCGGAGAACTCAGTGCAGGAAGAGATCGGGACGCCATTTTTAAATGGTGCCCCACTCTCTCGACCCCACCCCCCCAGCACCACCGCACATTACAGGGCACTCCCAGTTCGACCCCGGTGAGGGAAAAATACCAGCCTGGCACCTTGTCACTGCCAGCCTGGCACACTGACACTGCCCCTGCAAGCTAGTGGTGCCACCTGGGCAGTCAGTGCCAGGCAAATTCCCATGTGGCACTGCCAGGATGCCAAGCTGGCGATGCCAAGGTACCCGGGTGGCACCAGCAGTACCAAGGTGCCACTCTGCCCAGAGGGAAACCATCTGGGAGCCTCTGATCCCCTGGGAGGCCCCACAAAGTGCCATTCCTTCTGATCCTTGTTTATGGCGACCAGCACTGAACGGCGCTCACCCAAGGTCGCCCAGGTGAAGGGGTTAGATCCCAACACCTTGAGTAGATCAGGTAAGTGCAATTTAGGGGGAGAAGAGCAGATTTTCAAAACATAGATCGCGACGTCTCGCAAGATTGCGAGGCGTGGCGAGCTAGGTAGATCCCGAAAGAGGTATCTCCTGGCATCTACCGGTTGAGTTGCTCTGCCTTTCCTCTGTCCTTTTTTTTTGAAATAATTTTTATTGAAAAATTTTGAATTTATACAATAACTCACCTTAGTAAAATACAAAAAATAACAATAATATTAACAATCATAAACATTCGCCCCACCTCCATGAACACAGCATTTTAACAACGCAAATTAACACAATATAAAGTTACAGAATAGATACTACAATAAGGAACACCCCCCCCCACCCCGGGTTGCTGCTGCTATTGACCAAGATCTTTGAGCCAGGAAGTCCAGAAAAGGCTGCCATCGTTTATAGAACCCTTGTATTGATCCTCTCAGGGCAAATTTGACCCTTTCCAGTTTTATAAATCCCGCCATGTCACTGATCCAGGTCTCCACACTTGGGGGCTTTGCATCCTTCCACTGTAGCAGAATCCTTCGATGGGCTACTAGGGACGCAAAGGCCAGGACACCGGCCTCTTTCGCCTCCTGCACTCCCGGCTCTACCGCAACTCCAAAAATCGCAAGTCTCCACCCTGGTTTGACCCTGGATCCAACCACCCTCGACACCGTCCCCGCCACCCCCTTCCAGAATTCTTCCAGTGCTGGGCATGCCCAGAACATATGGGCGTGGTTCGCTGGACTCCCCGAACATCTGGTGCACCTATCCTCACCCCCTAAGAAACTACTCATCCTAGTCCCGAACATGTGGGCCCGGTGCAGCACCTTAAATTGGATGAGACTAAGCCTCGTACGTGAGGAGGAAGAGTTGACTCTCTCCAAGGCATCCGCCCAAGTCCCGTCCTCTATCTGCTCCCCGAGTTCCTCCTCCCATTTAGCCTTCAGCTCCTCCACTGACGACTCCTCCACCTCCTGCATTACCTTATAGATGTCAGACACCTTCCTCTCTCCGACCCACACCCCCGAAAGCACTCTGTCCATCGTCCCCTGCGAGGGCAGCAAAGGGAATCCCTCTACCTGTCGCCTAGCAAACGCCTTTACCTGCAAGTATCTGAACATGTTCCCTTGGGGAAGGCCAAATTTATCTTCCAGTTCCCCCAGGCCCGCAAACCTCCCGCCAATAAACAGGTCCCTCAATTTGCTGATGCCCGCCCTTTGCCACCCCCTAAATCCCCCATCCTTGTTCCCCGGGATGAACCGATGGTTGCCACCCAGTGGAGCCTCCATCGAGCCCCCTGTTTCCCCCCTCTGCCGCCTCCACTGTCCCCAGATTCTTAGGGTCGCCGCCACCACCGGGCTCGTGGTAAACCTCTTAGGGGAGAGCGGCAACGGCGCCGTTACCATGGCACCCAGGCTCGTACCTCTACATGACGCCATCTCCATTCTTTCTCACGCCGCCCCCACCCCCCCTCCATCACCCATTTACGCACCATTGACACATTGGCCGCCCAATAGTACCCCAGAAGGTTGAGCAACGCCAGCCCGCCTCTATCCCTCCCTCGCTCCAGGAACACCCTCTTCACTCTCGGAGTCCCATGCGCCCACACAAAGCTCAAAATACTGCTAGTCACTCTCCTAAAGAAGGCCCTGGGGATAAAGATGGGCAGGCACTGAAAGAGGAACAAGAACCTCGGAAGCACCGTCATTTTGACGGACTGTACCCTCCCCGCAAACGATAATGGCAGCATGTCCCACCTCTTGAACTCCTCCTCCATCTGATCCAGAAGTCTGGTGAAATTATGCTTGTGAAGAGTCCCCCAGTCCCTGGCCACCTGCACCCCCAGGTACCTAAAGCTCTCCCCTGCCCGCCTAAGCGGGAGCCTACCAATTCCTTCCTCCTGGTCTCCAGGGTGCACCACAAACACCTCATTCTTGCCTAAATTTAATTTATAACCTGAAAAGGTCCCAAACTCAGCTAGCAACTCCATCACCCCCGGCATCCCTCCCACCGGGTCCGCCACATACAGTAACAGGTCATCGGCATACAACGACACCCTATGTTCCTCTCCACCTCGCACCAAGCCTCTCCACCTCTCTGAATCCCTCAACGCCATCGCCAGCGGCTCGATTGCCAGTGCACACAACAAGGGGGACAGGGGGCAACCCTGCCTGGTCCCTCGGTAAAGCCGGAAGTACTCCGACCTCCTCCTATTCGTGGCCACGCATGCCATCGGGGCCTCATATAGCAGCCTTACCCATCTAATGAACCCTTCACCAAATCCAAACCTCCCCAACACCTCCCATAGGTACCCTCACTCCACTCTATCGAAGGCCTTCTCCGCATCCAGCGCCACCACTATCTCTGCCTCCCCCTCAATCGCCGGCATCATGATGACATTCAACAATCTCCGCACATTC
Source organism: Scyliorhinus canicula (assembly GCF_902713615.1). Lineage (NCBI taxonomy): Eukaryota > Metazoa > Chordata > Chondrichthyes > Carcharhiniformes > Scyliorhinidae > Scyliorhinus > Scyliorhinus canicula. Next base: position 24,341,099 of record NC_052168.1, on the reverse strand, counting down.
GTATTCAGCTGCCTTCCCTTCACAAAATCTGTCTGGTCCTCGTGCACAACCCCTGGCACACAGTCCTCTATCCTGGTGGCCAGGATTTTTGCCAGCACCTTAGCATCCACGTTGAGGAGAGATATGGGCATGTATGAACCACACTGCTGGGGGTCCTTGTCCCTCTTTAAAATTAACGAGATCAGCACCCGCGACATCGTCGGGGGCAATGTCCCCCCTTCCCACGCTTCGTTGAGTGTCCGCACCAGCAAGGGGCCCACTAGGTCCACAAACTTTTTATAAAATTCCACCGGGAACCCATCCGGCCCGGGTGCCTTCCCTGACTGCATCTGCCCGATCCCCTTAACTAGCTCCTCCAGCTCAATCGGTGCACCCAACCCCTCCACCTTCTCCACCTGCACCTTTGGGAAAGAAAGTCCGTCAAGGAACCTCTCCATTTCCCTCCTCTCCCCCGTTGGCTCCGACCGGTACAGTTCCCCGTAAAAGTCCTTGAAGACCTCATTCACCTCTCCCCCCTTCCGCACCACATTCCCACTCTTATCTCTCACTCCAGCAATTTCCTTAGCTGCATCCCACTTGCGGAGCTGATGAGCCAGCATCCTACTCGCCTTTTCACCATGTTCGTACACTGCCCCTTGTGCCTTCCTCCACTGTGCCTCCGCCTTTCTAGTGGTCAGCAAATCAAATTTAGCCTGCAGGCTGCGCCTCTCCCCCAACAGTCCCTCCTCTGGTGCCTCTGCATACCTCCTGTCCACCTCCAGCATCTTTCCCACCAGTCTATCCCTCTCACTCCTCTCCCTGTGTGCCCAGATGGATATCAGCTCCCCACAAATCACTGCCTGCAGGGCTTCCCAGACCATCCCCACCTGAACCTCCCCCGTATCATTCACCTCGAGGTACCCCTCAATACTTGCCCGGACCCTCCTACACACCTCCTCCTCCGCCAACAACCCCACATCCAACCGCCACAACGGGCGCTGGTCCCGCACCTCCCCCATCTCTAACTCTATCCAATGCGGAGCGTCGTCGGAGATTGCAATGGCCTAATACTCGGCCTCCTCCACTCTCGGAATCAGTCCCCTACTCACCACGAAGAAATCTATCCGAGAGTAGACCCTATGTACGTGGGAGAAGAAAGAGTACTCGCGTGCCCTCGGCCTCACAAACCTCCATGGATCCACCCCACCCATCTGGTCCATAAACCCTCAGGTGGGTCTCCTGAGGCATTGCCACATCTGCCTTTAGCCCCTTCAGATGAGCCAGTACCCTCGACCGCTTCACCAGCCCATTCAACCCTCTCGCATTCCAGGTGACCAACCGGATCAGAGGGTGTCCCGCCCCCCTCCCCCGTCGACTAGCCATAGCCCGTCGACTGCCCGCCCCAGGCCAGCACCCCCTGCCCGACCCAGTCCCCACAGCGACAACACCTCACCTCTGTCCCCCCAGCCCCCACCAGCTTCTTCTTGACCCTACCAGCAGCAACCCGGTATTCCCCTTTCCCCCCCTCCCTTCCCCCCCAGGCTAGGAACCCTCCCAGCCGCGAACCGTCCTCCATTGTACTTCCGTGGGTCAGCTAACTTCTGTTGACCCAGGAAACCCCCGCCAATAACCCGACCCCTCCCAAAGTGGGATCATCCCCCAATCTATCCCTCCTCCAGGCACCGCTCCAGCGCGGGGAAGAACCAGTTAAGGCCCCGCCTCCCCCCATCACCGTCTCCGCCCCCCAGCCCCGCAGCGCGGGAAACCAGAGGAAAGCCCGCGCTTTCGCACTGCCCCACCACACCCTTCTGACGCAGCTCCCAAATACCAGCCCCACTCCATACCCCAACCCGACATAGAATACAACAAACCCCCCCGACCCTCCCCGCAAGATACACAACTCAAACAATGCCCCACAGCAAAAAAAACATAGCAGAACAACACCCCCGTAAATAACCCTATCAAAATTGCAAAAGTACAAAAAAAAAGAGAACACAGCAACAGCAGAATCCAGCACTAAAATATTACAGCCGACCCCGCAACCCCCAACCCCTAGTTCAAGTCCAGTTTCTCCGTCCGCACGAAGACCCACGCCTCCTCCGGGAAATCAAAATAATAATGCCGGTCCGAATAAGTTACCCACAGGCGCGCAGGATGTAACATTCCGAACTTTATCTTTTGCCTGTAAAGCACCTCTTTCGTCCGATTAAATCCGGACCGCCGCTTAGCCACCTCCGCACTCCAATCCTGGTAGATCCGTACTACCCCATTCTCCCACTTGCTGCTCTTCACCTTCTTGGCCCAGCGCAGCACACACTCCCGATCATTGAACCGGTGGAACCTCACCAGCACCGCACGCGGGGGTTCATTTTCCTTAGGCCTCCTGGCCAGCACCCTGTGCGCTCCCTCCAGCTCCAAGGGCAGATGGAAAGACCCGGCCCCCACTAGCGAGTTCAGCATTATAGGTTGTCAGGTCCGACCCCTCCAGCCCCTCCGCAAGGCCCAAGATCCGCAGGTTTTTCCGCCTCATGCGGTGATCAAGCTCCTCGAAGCGTTCCTGCCACTTCTTGTGGAGTGCCTCGTGCCCCCCCACCTTACTCACGAGGACCACGGCCTCCTCCTCTCGTTCAGTGGCCTGCGTCTGCAACTCCTTGATGGCAGCACCCTGGGTGGTCTGAATCTCCGACGGCCTGTTTGTTTCCTGCAGAGAGCTCAGTACCTCAGCCTTGAAGTCTGTGAAGCAGCGCAGGAGAGCAGCTTGTTGCTCCTGGGCCCACAGCCTCCACTCCTCTGGAGCTCCTCCGGCTGCCATCTTGGATTCCTTCCCCCGTTTTTTCTGGGGAGCTGCTGTTTTTTCCCCCTTTCCACTCCGAGTTCGAGTCATGGACTGCGGGGAAAGTCGTTCAGCACACCTTCCCCCACCGGGAGACTTCGAAAAATTTCCGTTTTGGGCTCTAAAAAGAGCCGAAAAGTCAGTTTAAAACGGGAGCTCCCAAATGTTTGGCTTCCTACGTCATCGCAGCCACCAGAAGTCCGCCTTTCCTCTATCCTAAGTGATGAGACTGCCTCCTGGTACAAAGCATCCAGGTAATGATCCCCCTCCCTGATGTGTCGCAGTGTCTCCAGCTCAGCTTCCAGCTCAATGACTGAGTCAAAGCTCCTCGAGCAGCTGGCCTGCTGCCCCATGAAGCATGGGCTTATTGTCCTCTCTCAATTCCTTTACTGTTGCCGTTCAGCCAGCTAGCCCAAGTTGGTGTCGTCGTGCTGAGGTTGTGCAGTCCCTCAAGGCCCAGAGCTGCTGAAGGGCATCAACAGCATTTCACCAACCATGCTTCCGCCAGTGGATAAGGAGAATAATTCAGTTTAGTATATACTATTGTAAGTATTTTTGGATAAAGTTGATCTGAAATGGCTTTTAGTGGTGTCTTTTATTTCACTTTTTGACCAAGTGAACATTATGATCAGTAGCAGAGGTGGAATGTTAGGGAATTAGGTCAGATGTTAAGCAGAGGAATACTGCAAGTATCATCTGCCCAAGCCTGGGAGGAGCTGGACAGAAAAGGTTCATGACCACAGTCACTAGCACAGCCAACGGAAATGCGTCCTCATCCTGCTCTCAGACTGCAGTGGCACCTCCTGAATAAAACAGAGGGCGGTATTCTCCGCTCCCGATAAAAATCGGGATGGCCGTCGTGAAATCGGCCGAGGTTCACGACGGCCTCGGGGCCCGCTCCCTGCACCTAATTCACCCCCACCCGCGGGGCTAGGAGCGGGCCTCCGTCTTTCCCGGCCGCGACCTCGTCGTGCCGGAAATGACGCGCAAAACGGCGCATTTGTGAGGTCATCCGCGCATGCGCGGGTTGCCAGTTCCAGCCCGTGCATGCGCGGATGACTTCATCGCACAGACGGGGCGAACCGCGCATGCGCGATGGCCGTCTTTCTCCTCAGCCGCCCGGCAAGACGTGGCGGCTTGATCTTGCCGGGCGGCGGAGGGGAAAGAGTGCGTCCATTTTGGACGCTGGCCGGACGATCGGTGGGCACCGATCGCAGGCCTGTCCCCTCCCGAGCACAGTTGTGGTGCTCCCGTGCCAATTGGGCCCCTAGATGCCCCAAACGGGCATCTGCCGCCCGCTTCACGAATGCAGCAACCAGGTGTGGTTGCTGCCGTGTTGAAACGGGCGTGAAAGGCCGGCCGCTCGGCCCATCAAGCTCGGAGAATCGGCATTCGCCGTGAAAAACGGTGAGCGGCAATTTTTCCGAGCGGGGGGGCGCCAGGGGGGCGTGAAAAATGTCGAGAGGCCCTCCCAAGATTCTCCCACGCCACGTGGGGAGCGGAGAATTCCGCCCAGAGTCTTTTGATGACAATGTTAGAAATTCAGATTCCTTTAAGGACTACCTTCAGAATGAATGGCATGCTTGCCTTCATCGGCCACGGCTTGGGTATAAAAATTGGCAAGTCATGCTGCAACTGTGAAGAATATTAGTTAGACTGCACTTGGAATGTGGTGTTCAATTCTGGTCGCCCCACTACCAGAAGGATGTGTAGGCTTTGGAGAGGGTACAGAGGAGGTTTACCAGGATGTTGCCTGGTATGAAGGGGATTAGCTAAGAGGAGAGGTTGGATAAGCTCAGTTGGTTCTCACAGCAACGACGGAGGTTGAGGGGCAACCTGATAGAAGTCAACAAAATATGAGGGGCACGGACAGAGTGGATAGCCAGAAGCTTTTTTCCTGCGTGGAAGAGTCAATTACTAGGGAACATAGGTTTTAAGGTGGGAGAGGCAAAGCTTAGAGGAGATAGCTGACCCAGCGCCTGGAACGCGCTGCCGGAGGAGGTGCAAGCAGGTACATAAGTGACGTTTAAGGGGCGTCTTGACAAATACATGAATAGGATGGGAATTTTTCTTTGTGCCTTTAGTGTTTTATCCTCACCCTCAGCTGTGCAGACCAACACAAAGAAGTTAATTAGCAAGTCCACAATTTCGGGAATCCAATGACAATACATCCTGCACTTGTCACTAACGGACTACATTACTCTTCGTCACCCATTCTCTTCATATATTTGCAAAACGTTTCACTGTTGTCTTTAATATTTCTTTTCTCATATTCAATATCACACCAAATAGGGAAATCTATCAGGAAATGATAGTGGGTATTAAAATCTCTTTGAAAAAAATAAAGAAATTAAAAAGTGATTATGAACTTTTAAAATGCAACAAACAAACAAAAATCATGATTGTCCTCCCACATTTGGGACCTGTATCTGAATCCAAACTTACAGGACTACTGACCAGAAGACATGTTCTGCCTGGCTATCTGATCTGTCTGTCCATTCTGAAGGTCATCACTCACTACCAAGCTTCTGGCAAGGTGTGGATGCCAATTAGCCACTATTAAGTGGTGCAGATGCTGACTCAGCTGGCAAAAAGGCAGGTCCAGAAAGGTGAAGGGAGGGGAGAAAAAGAATGATCACAGAAGTGGGGGAGTGAGGCGCTTTATAGTCTGCTAAAATGGCAATCAAGATCACGGTGCAACATATACACTTTATGTGCTATATGGGCTTAAAGATGGAACTCCTGGCTCTTGGCAGAAACTCTTTAAGGATAGCAACCAAGTTAAATTCTGTCTGAAAGGCCTTCATCTGCTTACCAGCTGTCAAAGTTAAAATGAAGGTCGTTCAGTTTTCACTCAGTTCCCAATAGGCATGAGAGCTAAGCACAACAATTTTCATAATTTATTATTGATTGGCTGTCTGACTAAGATGGAAAATGCCTCACTGTTGTAATGAATTTTTCTTATGTCCCTGGCATTAAAAATACTAATCGGGTAGAACAGATGAGGGCAGTGAAATTATCCAGTAGTCTTACTGATCTGCAAAATCTGATAATGCGTCATTTTGAAAATTATTGTTCATTGTGATGTTTATTATATGGCACTACATCTTTCTCTGAATACTCACTATACTCCTGGATCAACTTCTCTGCGAGGAATGGGATGGTGAGTAACAGTTTACCCAACAGTTTAAATACTGGTAAACTCTTCCTCATACTGTTTTTTTCTGACAACTGGTTAAAAGGATAAACAGAATATCAATCATTCTTAAAATGTACGTCGCAATCCCATTCTACTTACTCCAACTGTAAAGATAATTGAGCTAATTTATGACACATGTTTGCCTGCAAGACCTGTTCCCACATTCACTGACCTGTGGCCTAACTCCATATACTCTCCTTTGCACCATATTCCTTTGGTTAATAAAAATGTATCAGTCTCAGATTTAAAGTTTTTTTTTAAAAGTAAGAGTACCCAATTCATTTTTCTAAATAAGGGGCAATTTAGCGTAGCCAATCCACCTACTCCGCACATCTTTGGGTTGTGGGGCGAAACCCACGCAAACACGGGGAGAATGTCCAAACTCCACACGGACAGTGACCCAGAGTTGGGATCGAACCTACAACCTTGGTGCCGTGAGGCTGCAGTGCCAATCACTGCGCCACTATGCTGCCCAGATTTGAAGTTAATAGCTGCGTTAGCATCGCTTGTCCTTTGTGGTAAACAGTTCCAGACTTCACGTAATCTTTGTTCACAGAAATGTTTCCTGAGCATTTCTGAAAAGTCCACCTCTAATACTTAAAAGACTCTGCCCCAAAGCCCTACATCTTCAATTCCAGAGAACCATTTGGTGAAGGATGGAACTCAGGCCATTCTTTACATACTGTTACATATACACTGTGTTACATTTACTTACAGAGTTGCACATTACAAGCATACACCTCCTAACCCAACAAGTACAATTTTGAATTCATGGGTGGCTCAAGTGAATGCTCAGTTAATGCCCATCATCTGCTTACAATTAAATACAAGTTATATACAATAAACATCAGGGGGGCGATTCGCCAATATGGACCCCAAGTGTTCGCGCCATCGTGAACGCCGTCGCGTTTCACGACGGCGCGAACCGGGTCGAGGTACAACCAGGGGCAGCAGGGTAGCATGGTGGTTAGCATAAATGCTTCACAGCTCCAGGGTCCCATGTTCGATTCCCGGCTGGGTCACTGTCTGTGTGGAGTCTGCACGTTCTCCCCGTGTCTGCGTGGGTTTCCTCCGGGTGCTCCGGTTTCCTCCCACAGTCCAAAGATGTGCAGGTTAGGTGGATTGGCCGTGCTAAATTGCCCGTAGTGTCCTAATAAAAGTAAGGTTAAGGGGGGGGTTGTTGGGTTACGGGTATAGGGTGGATACGTGGGTTTGAGTAGGGTGATCATGGCTCGGCACAACATTGAGGGCCGAAGGGCCTGTTCTGTGCTGTACAGTTCTATATATAATTCTGGCCCCCACAAATGGGCACCACGCCAACCTGCGCATGCGCGGGGGACTTCTTTCGTGCGCCGGCACCGACTCAACATGGAGTCGGTGTTCAGGGGCCGGTGGTGCCAGGAAGTAAGTCCGGGGGAGGGGGACAGGCCGGCCCGTCGATCGGTGTGCCCCCATCGCGGGCCAGACCCCAATGGATGCCCCACCGCCAGTGAGAAGCCCCCTCCCCCCCCCCTCCCCACAGGCCGCCCCCCGATCGTTCCCACCAGCAGCGACCAGGTGTGAACGGCGCCGGTGGGAATCGGTGGCCCCGCCAATTCCAGCAGCCAAGCGCGCCGGCGCAAATGGCACCGATTCTCCACACCTCGGAGAATTGCGTGCCGGCGTCGGGGTGTCATGGCACGGTTGCGGGGCTCGGAGAATTACCTTCAAGATTCCCCAAACCATGGAAGTAGTTTCTCTATCTATCATATCAATACCCCTTCAATCAAATCACCCTGTGATTCTGTAACCTTCTAGATTCCAGGGAGTACAATGCTAGTTTGTGTAAACTCTCCTCAGAATTTAACCTTGGGAATCCAGGTATCATTCGGGTCAATATCTGCTGCACTCCCATCAGCCGAGAGCTGCTCACAGTGCTGCAGATGTGGTACAACCAAGGCTTTGTAATCTGTAGCATAATTTCTATCCCCTTGTTCTCTCGTCCTTTATGTGGACCTATATTCCATAACCTTTTTGATTGCTTTCTGCATCTGACCATGACACTACAATGACCTATGTGCATTCAGCACCAAGTCTCTTTTGTACTTCTAGTTTTTTTTTTACCATTTGCAAAGTACTCTGTTCTATTCTTTTTAAGTTCAAAGTGGGTGATCTCACATATGCCTACATTGAAATCTATTTGCCACATCACAGTGCCAAGGACCCAGGTTCAATCCAGCCTTGGGTGACTGTGTGAAGTTTGCACGTTCTCCCCGTGTCTGCTTGGGTTTCCTCACTATGCTCCGGTTTCCTCCCACAGCCCAAAGGTGTGCAGAGTGGGTGGATTTGCCATGCTAAATTGCCTGTTAGCGTTCACAGATGTACAGATTAGGTGGGGTTATGGGGATAAAGCGGGGATCTGTGCCGTGGTGGAGTGTTCTTTCAGAGGGTGGGTGCCGAATGACCTTCTTCTGCCATGTCGGAATTCTATGATTCTATTTTTGAAATGATATAGGACCCAAAGAAACGGATTGTCAATTTGTAGATGATGATTGCGGCCGCAATGTGCGATATTATGGTGGACAATAGGAAAATTTTAAAGTAAGTTAGCAACACTGAAGGAAGACTAAGCACCAAGGTTCAACAGGATACAAACTAGGATCCTGTTGAGAGAGGAAATTGCTGAGACTCTAGAAATTAACTTCAGGGGTTTATTTGATTTGATTTGATTTATTGTCACATGTACTGAAGTACAATGAAAAGTATTTTTCTGCGGCCGAGGGAACATACACAGTACGTACATAGTAGACAAAAGAATAATCAACAGAGAACATTGACAAATGGTACATCGACAAACAGTGATTGGTTACAGTGCGGAACAAGGGGCCAAGCAAAGCAAACAAAGCAAATACATGAGCAAGAGCAGCATAGGCGTCGTGAATAGTGTTGTTACAGGGAACAGATCAGTCCGAGGGGGAGTCGTTGAGGAGTCTTGTAGCTGTGGGGAAGAAGCTGTTCCTATGTCTACATGTGTGAGTCTTCAGACTTCCGTACCTTATGCCTGATGGAATGGTCTGAAAGAAGGCAATGCCTGGGTGGGGGTCTCTGATAATGCTGTCTGCTTTCCTGAGGCAGCAGGAGGTATATACAGAATCAATGTGGGGGTGGCAAGCTTGTGTGATGCGTTGGGCTGAGTTCACCACACTCTGCAGTTTCTTGCGATCTTGGACTGAGCAGTTGGCATACCAAGCTGTGATGCAGCCGGATGGAATGCTCCCTATCGCACATTTGTAGAAGTTTGTGAGAGTCGATGCAGACGTGCCAAATTTCTTTAGCTTCCGTAGGAAGTCGAGACGTTGTTCGGCTTTCTTGACTGCCAGGACAGGCTGTTGGTGATGGTGACTCCCAGGAACTTAAAGCTATCGACCATCTCCACTTTGGAGCCATTGATGCAGACTGGAGTATGTGCCATTCTACGCTTCCTGAAGTCGATGATCAGTTTCTTGGTCTTTCCAACATTTAGAGAGAGGTTGTTTTCGGTACACCATGCAACCATGTGATTTATCTCCCTCCTGTAGTTTGATTCGTCGTTGTTTGAGATACATTTGGGATTGTTTGATATTCAGTGTGAATGTGCGCCAGAAGACTAAAAATTGGCCAAAGTAGACCCATTTTTGAAAGGAAGATAGAGAAACATGTGTAATTACAGACTAGTTAGTTTAAAATGTATGAAGGTAAACAGAACTCCAAGTCTTTAAGTAAGGATGAAATTCAGCAGGGTAGCATGGTGGTTAGCATAAATGCTTCACAGCTCCAGGGTCCCAGGTTCGATTCCCGGCTGGGTCACTGTCTGTGTGGAGTCTGCACGTCCTCCCCCTGTGTGCGTGGGTTTCCTCCGGGTGCTCCGGTTTCCTCCCACAGTCCAAAGATGTGCAGGTTAGGTGGATTGGCCATGCTAAATTGCCCGTAGTGTCCTAATAAAAGTAAGGTTAAGGGGGGGTTGTTGGGTTACGGGTATAGGGTGGATACGTGGGTTTGAGTAGGGTGATCATGGCTCGGCACAACATTGAGGGCCGAAGGGCCTGTTCTGTGCTGTACTGTTCTATGTTCTATCTAGATGAAGAGAAAATAGTTGGAAATAGCCAATAGGGTTTCCGAAGGGACAACTGCACTTGAAAAATCTCAGAATTCTTTAAAGAGAAAACAGAAAAGGGAGCTGGGCAAAATACAGGTAGTGACCATGAAATTTCAGAAAGCTTATAGAAGATTATGGAATTTCAGAACTGACAGCAAATTTCTACTCCATTCTAACAAATTTTAATCCAAAGAGTAGGGATTACAGTAGTGTTCTTTCACTGGACTCAGCTCTGGATCCATTGAGTGCGTCTAGAGGGAGTAGCTTGAAAATTTGTTTATTATCAAAATGGGAAGCTTAAAATTAAAGAATCCCTGCAATGCAGAAGGAGGCCATTTGGATCATCGAGTCCTAACAGCCCTTGGAAAGAGCACCAACATAAGGCCACGCTTCCCACCTATCCCCGTAACACAGTAATCCCACCTAACCTTTTGGACACTAAGGGACAATTAATCATGGCAAATCCACCAAACCTGCACATCTTTGGAATGTGGGAGGAAATCAGAGCACCCGGAGGAAACCCACAGGGAGAATGTGCAACTCCACACAGGCAGTGACCCTAGGCTGGGATCAAACCCGGTCCTAGGCACTTCAAAGCAGCAGTGCAAACCACTGTGCCACCTTGCCATCCTAAAATTAATTAAAGTTAAATGGCTAGAAGACAAAAGGAATCTGCAACAGAAAGATTGCTAAACTGGGGAAATGGACTAAAAGTAGAGGTTGAATTGAATCATAGAAAACGATGAAGAGATGCATTTCAGTAAAAGAAAAGCAGCAATTATACTCTGAATGGAAGTAGGTTTGGTGCTCAGTGGGAGAGCAGAGTAATTTGGAGTACAAGTTCATTTGACAGTAAAGGCACCAACTCTGGTAAGGCTCTGAAAATGAAGTTAATATCATAAAAGGCATACAATATAATAACAAATGGTAATTATGAACCTAATGTGTACAGTTTTGGGCTCCACACGAAAGGAAGTATTTAGAGATTTGAAAAATGTGGGTTTTATTGTGAGAACAATACAGGTTGTGAGCAATATGCTTGCAAGTGTTTAAACGTATTTCTAAAAAGGTAAATCTTTCAAGGAAGAATGTGCTGTATGCTATTTCAATACTTTTTTCAGCTAACTATCATTATGAAAATATTGTGACATATCTTTCATCTATGCAATTACTGACCTGTTTCTGGCATTCTTCCAGCACACAGCACACAAACTGCTCTGACTTCAATTCTGCAGTAAGAAGTGCAAGAACTAAAAGAAATGCAAATATATTAGCAAATATTGGTTAAACTCAATGAATCACTTCTATTTTCCTGGATCAAGGCATGATTTTGTGAGGCTCTACAAGAATTACGAGTGTACTTCAATGACAGTATTCAATACTCGTTGCAAAAGGAATCCATCTGCACTGACTGAAGATAAAGTCCGGCACTATTCTCACTGCTCCACCGGGGGCGGGGGGGGGGGGGGGGGGGGGGGGGGGGGGGGGCGCATAGCACTGGAGGCATTAGTGATGGTGTTGTCAACGCGAAAGGCACCATATTTCGGCGGTGGCGGGGAACCAGAAGTCCCTTGTGGATTACCCGCTGTAGGAAGTGTGATCAGGTGTCAGGGATAGAAGTTCCAGAATCTGGACCCAAGGCCCCAGCAACAGTGTCACAAAGGTTTAATGACTTGACACAGATGTCATCTTCTGGCATCTCCTATCCACCACACCGCCAGCCTCTAATGCTGATCAATGCACCACAGTCCCATCTCTCATACAGCAGCACTCCTTGTCACTCAGGACTGACGTCTCCACATAGCTCCAGCTATTTAACAATGGCACAGAATCCCTACCATGCAGAAGGAGGCTATTCAGACCGTCAAGTCTGCACCGAGCCTATGAAAGAGCACCTAGGCCCATTCCTCCACCCTCCGCCTGCAACCCCACCCAACATGCATATCTTTGGACACTAAGGGACAATTTAGCACGGCCAATCCACCGAACCTGCACATCTTTGGACACTAAGGGGCAATGTATTATTCCTTGTGTCTGAATAAAGCTCATAGTCTCACAGTTGAAGTAGATGCTTTATTGTGAGTTAGTTCTCTCTCCAGCGCTTATACTATTTGTTACATCTGAGCTGTCTGTCTGTGTCCTGCTCACCAACTGCCGTTCCTGTGTAGCGTGCCCTTTGAATTCCTGTGTGTCTATCTTATACATCTATGGTGCTCCCTCTAGTGGCTACTTAGTTGTAGTGTATTTATATTAACCCCTTGTGTACAGTGATGCATATCACTACAAGGGGAATTTAGCACGGCCAATCCATCTAACCTTCACATCTTTCGACTGTGTGAGCAAACTGGAGCATCATGAGGAAACTCACATAGACACAGGGAGAACATGCAGACTCCACACAGTGTGGTTGAAATTGAACCTGGGTGTCTAGTGCTGTGAGGCAGCAGAGCTAACTATTGAATATCAGAAACATCACCCAACCAGAGTACTAGACAATCACTGACATTATAGCCTCTCTCTTGTCAGACAAGGTGCCATGTGATAGAAAGGAGAAAAGCAGAACTATCAGGGGTGGACAGGATACCTGCACTTCATAAGCCCTATGGAGGAGCAATAATTATATATCCTTTAAATTTTGTAGGGCTGCCTGACGCAGCCAGGCCAAGAACAAAGGATGGTTCTTCTGCCAGCTCACCAGAGGGCAAGGTTACTCTACTATATACAATTTAGCATTAATGAGATGCTGGGCACATTGGCTGGTATACCAGACAGCCTCCTGTCAAGTGGTATGGAGATGCCTAGCTACAAGTTGTCAACTCTTGCCCTCTTACAAACTCTTGCAAATGGAATTTTGTCCTTCATTGCTAGAGGGATGGAGTTTAAGACTAGGGAAGTTATGTTGCAATTGTATAAGGTGTTAGTGAGGCCACACCTGGAGTATTGTGTTCAGTTTTGGTCTCCTTACTTGAGAAAGGACGTACTGGCACTGGACGGTGTGCAGAGGAGATTCACTAGGTTAATCTCAGAGCTGAAGGGGTTGGAGTATGAAGAGAGGTTGAGTAGACTGGGACTGTACTCGTTGGAATTTAGAAGGATGAGGGGGGATCTTATAGAAACATTTAAAATTATGAAGGGAATAGATAGGATAGATGCGGGCAGGTTGTTTCCACTGGCAGGTGAAAGCAGAACTAGGGGACATAGCCTCAAAATAAGGGGAAGTAGATTTAGGACTGAGTTTAGGAGGAACTTTTTCACCCAAAGGGTTGTGAATCTATGGAATTCCTTGCCCAGTGAAGCAGTTGAGGCTCCTTCATTACATGTTTTTAAGGTAAAGATAGATAGTTTTTTGAAGAATAAAGGGATTCCTTTATTATGGTGTTCGGGCCGGAAAGTGGAGCTGAGTCCACAAAAGATCAGCCATGATCTCATTGAATGGCGGAGCAGGCTCGAGGAGCCAGATGGCCTACTCCTGCTCCTAGTTCTTATGTTCTCTCGCAGCCTCTGCTCCATATCCAGATTATGCTTCAAAGCCACAGGCACTGCAACTATTCCCTCCATACCTTTGTGTAGCCAGGGCACCTAATGCTCTGCCCACTGTAAGGATGGAGAAACACTTTTTGACAAATCCAGGAACTCGCCACAGCAGCTCCAAAAAAAGTTTGGAGTCCTTCCAGGCACTTTGCAATAGCATAAGTTCTTAAAATTACCTCTCCGGCAATTGAGTTCCTCACCCTCTGCATAGCTCAATACAATATCTGCCATCTTCTATCCGCCCCCCCCCCCCCCCCCCCCCCCCGCCCCCCCGCCCCCCTGCCGCTCTGTGCTTGTTATTTGTAGAGTGTCATGCATGTTTGTCACTGGTTGAATAGATTGTGCCATGTTGGGAGGGATAGCATTGTCTTCAAGGCTTCCAGCTCATGCTGAAGGCACCAACCTGTGTGTCTGTGTGTCCTTCTCACCATGGAAGCCCACATAACGCCACACACCTCAGCAAGTGTCACTAGGGCTCAGTAGCGTCACTGAATGAAATTTATGTCTGTAAAGTCTCAGAACAGGCATATATTTTAAAAGTATATTACCTCATAGGAAAATCAATGAAACAAAGTACCTAGCACTGCAACATGAATCATATGGTACAAAGTGCTGCAGCATGAATCAGAGTAGAACCATCAACATTACCTTCAATCACCAAGTCCAATGAGGCACTGTCTTCAAAATTCTGTAGCAGATCTATTATTAACATAAAACAAAGCATAACTGATAAAATATTTAATACATTTTTAAATTACCACAAAAAATTTGAATAAACTAGAACAGCAAATCACCTAAAAATATTACTTTCAGTGGAACCAGTAAAACTAATATATTATTCCATCTAGAAAATGTGCATACTTTACACTGAAATAAATCTCTTTATGTGTAGTTGAGGCATGTTTTTCTGAGGCTAAGAGTAATGTATATTATTGGGCAGGAGAGAGGGGGCACTAACCACTCTATCAAACCATGCTACACTCAAATCGGAGATGTGACACTGATACAATATAGCTGACGGATTCTGTTCCCTGCTAGCAACAACTTCAAGTGCGAAGCGATTATCAAATAAAAATTACGTGTTAGTATAATGGTCCTGAAAGCACATCAGCCTTACCCAGCAGAGTAACTATGAAGTGGACACACACTCGAGCATCCATCGATAGCACTTCTACCACAGCTTGCGGGAATCTTACCAGAACATTCCGGAAGCAGGTCAGCGTATACGTTTTGCGAACAATCTGAAAAGTAAGCAAGTTAGATCATGGGAAAACTTGCCAGCCGTGTCACCATTTGGGGTTGTCTCAAAATTTCTCATATTTCCCCACTAGTTGAATGTTTAATTTAGCTTTTGATCCTTCAACATCAACAATTCCAGCGAGCTAAAATGTTAATAATGTTTCCTTGACGGAGACTGCCAGACCTGCAAATGCTGCATTCTGTTTTTATTTCAACTTTCCATCCACCACAATATTTTACTCTTGAAATAAATTCTAGTGTTCTGTTTACCAGCACTGTTCAGTGAGTCAGACGATATTTTATTTTGTAGTAATAAAAGGGTTTATCACAGGTACCGATTTACATTAACCAGGTTCACAAAATGATTACAGCCACAGGAGGCAGCCATTCAGTTCACCATGTCTGCACCGGGCTAGTAAATTCCACTTTTACTAAACAGTATCTGGGAAGAAGCAGCTGTTCCCAGTCTATTTTGGTCAGATCCTGCCTTATTTTAATCAAATCTGCCTTTCCCCCAATCCAAAACTGCTTTCTGCAGACCATCATTTTCCTTTTCCACAACAAACTTAAATCGCACTGTGTCGTGGTCGCTATCACTAAAATGCTCCCCCACTCCCACCGCGACACCTATCCGGCTTTGTTCCCCAAAATTAGAAAGAGCAGTGCGCCAACCTTTGTTGGACCTTCTACATATTGACATAAAAATGCATTTCAAGAAATCCACCCCCTCTAAACCCTTTGCACTATGACTATCCCAATTGATATTGGGGAAGCTAAAATCCCCAAATACTATTATTTTTACACAACTCAGTGAATTGTCTACATATCTGCTCCTCTATTGCCCATTGACTGTAGGCCTATAATACAGCCCCAGCAATCTGATTGCCTCTTTGTTCAGTCTACCCACAAAGCTCTACCCACAAAGCCTTATTTGAAGACCCTTCCAAGACATCGTCCAAGGTGGATGTGTAGCTCAGTGAGCTAAGACAGCTGGCTTGTAATGCGGAACAAGACCAGCAGCGTAGGTTCAATTCCCGTACCAGCCTCCCCGAAAAGGCGCCGGAATGTGGCGACTAGGGGCTTTTCACAGTAACTTCATTGAAGCCTACTCGTGACAATAAGCGATTTTCATTTTTCATTTCATTGAATTTGAAGGAAATAAGGTGTTGATTCTGGAGTTTGGCTGCAGGAGTGGAGCTGCTACCATTATCTTAAGTCTGGTATTACTGTGGAGGAAGAACCTGGGTTGACAGAGTGGATTAAGGGATTAGGGTAGCTGATCCCATCAGCATTGACAGCAAGGTCTGAGAGTCTAATTTCTAGAATTTGGCTGGAAATATAAAACTTGAGATTTAATTTTAGCCAAATCTGCCCAGCAGAAACCTCAAAAGATCAGGTTAACCTCCTGATTTACACTGTAATAATAATAATCCTTATTATTGTCATAAGTAGGCTTACGTTAACACTGCAATGAAGCTACTGTGAAAAGCCCCCAGTCGCCACATGCCGGCGCCTGTTCGGGTACACTGAGGGAGAATGCAGAATGTCCAATTCACCTAACAAGCACGTCTATTGGAACTGGTGAGAGGAAACCGGAGCACCCGGAGGAAACCCACGAAGACACGGGGAGAACGTGCAGACTCCACACAGACAGAGACCCAAGCTGGGATTTGGCCCCGGGTCTCTGGCGCTGTGAAGCAACAGTGTTAACCACTGTGCTAATGTGCCGCCCAGCTAAAGTCACTGGAAGGTAAAACTGGGTGCCATGAAAAACTGGCAGTGAAACAGAATGTCAATTTATTGCTGGGATTGGGTTAGCCCCTTGTTTTGGAAGTATATCGCTGGGCCTGATAATTAGAGTGAGGAAGGGAGAGTGAATGAGGCTGAAAATGGCTAAAGAACCCACCCAAGGTTGGGTATGCAGAGGTCCTGCCAAACATAACAGTTGGAACTCATTCACAGATTTTAGCTCCAATTCCCATCCAGCAGCCGGCCAAATGGGTAGCCTTGCAGGAGGAATCAGGAGCTGTTCCTTTAGATTGGAAAATTGCCCATGTCACTCTGTTACTTTAGATCAGAAATACAGGGAATTACAGACAAATTAGCCTAACATCTGTTGTCAGGAGATTACAAGAGTCTATAATTAAGGATAACGTGACAGAATACCTTTAAAAATTTCAGATTATCAGAAAGAATTGGCAGGGATTTTTAAATGTAGGTCATTCCTGATGATCCCGATTGAATTTTTTGAGACATTAACTATTCAAATGGAGAATGTCTATGTATGTTGTTGAATTAGGTGGCCCAAGGCTTTTGATAAAATCCTGCACCAGAGGCTGCTCACTAGATTCATGGAACTGAAGGCAAGTTAGGAAATTAGCTGAGTGACAAGACTTAGAGAGTAGGAGTAATGGGAGGATATTGTAATTAGCAGATGTGACTAGTGGTTTCCCAGAAATGTATTTTGGGGCCTCACTATATGCACACCTTTACATACACATTTGCAGATGAGCTAAGACACCTTACAATGTCAGGCAATTAATGTATAAGGCGGCTATTTTGGAGATAAGTTGTGGCAACAGGCAAAATTACAGGCAAAATTACATTGCAAGCTGGATTTGCACTGAGTCGGAGAGATTCTTAAAAAATGGAGGGCCTGTTCCTCTGCTGTACTTTTCTTTGTTCTTTTAGAAGATTTTACTTTAGATAGGCAGCATGGTCGGCGCATGCTTGGAGGGCCGAAGGGCCTGTTCCTGTGCTGTACTTTTCTTTGTTCTTTGAGATCAGATTCAGAAGATCTCCCTCCTCCATTTCCAGCAGATTCCATTTTTGCTGGTGAGGAAAGGGGTGGAGGGGTGAAGCACACTGGTGCAAATTATGAATCAGCCGGGCCATTTAAACTCCAAGCACAGGAGAAGCAGATCTAAATTTCACTACTTGAGTGACCTCAACCCGCAGTTGTGTATTCCAATAACATTATAGTGCAGACGTGAATGCTCACGAAGGAGGGGTTATCTGGGTAGAACAGTCAAGCTGTCAAGTGAATCCCCTGCTCTTTACATTTTTAAAAAGAACCACCTGCCTGTATCTGAGTCAAAATAGTATTTTGGCAATTTCAATAGATACTTGTTGACATATTCCTAAGTGCAACATTATTCCTACTTGCAAAGGTAAAATAAAGGAAAATCCAAAATTGTTTTACAAGTCCAAAGATGTGCGGGTTAGGTGGATTGGCCATGCTAAATTGCCCGTAGTGTCCTAGAAAAGGTAAGGTTAAGGGGGGGTTGTTGGGTTACGGGTACAGGGTGGATACGTGGGTTTGAGTAGGGTGATCATGGCTCGGCACAACATTGAGGGCCGAAGGGCCTGTTCTGTGCTGTACTGTTCTATGTTCTATGTTCTAAGTGCATCATGGGTGAAAGGATACCCCGGGAAAGAGTAGAGCCCATTAAGGACCACAGTGGAAATTTGTGTGTGCAAGCGGAGGATGAAGGTATGGTTCTGTGGTGAATGTATAATATAAATTCACACTGTATATCACTGTGTTCCTGTGGGCTCCATCTGTGAACCGTTGCGCGGCTCTGCCCACAGGGGGAGATGAGGAGCATGTACATGGCTCCACCCACAACCGGAAGTATAAAGTGCTGCGGTCTTGCGAGCCTGCCTTCAGTTCAGCTAGTCGCAGGCAGGCTCAGTTGTAAGTCGATTAAAGCTACAGTTTACTTCTACTCGTGTCCTTGAGTGAATTGATGGTCGCATCAATTTAATCGATTTAAAAAACTACCATGCAATCAGCCTTCAAACCTGATCAACTGGAACTCGATACACAGGCCGCAGAAGCGAAGGAAATATTTCTGCATTGGCTTTGGTGCTTCAAGGCCAACCTGGCTGCGTCGACTACCTCCGCTGTTACTGAAGAACAGAAACTCAGTCTTCAACACGCACGGGTGAGCCATCGTATTTCAACTCAACTTGATAGTACCGACTCGTACACCGAGGCCCTCACGATACTAGACCGCCTGTACGTGCGGCCCGTAAATGAAGTTTACGCGCGGCATATTTTTACTACATGCCGCCAGCACCCTGCAGAGTCGCTAGAAGACTACCTGTGCGACCTGAAAGCTCTAGCACGAGAATGTAACGAGAATGTGACAGCCTCCCAACACATGGAACTCGCCGTCCGAGATGTGTATGTTGCAGGGGTCCGGTCCAATTATGTGCGCCAGCGCCTCCTCGAAAAAGGGGCCCAGAACCTGGAGGACACAGTAACGAGGTCGCTTTTCAAAGCTTAAACTCATTCCCAGCCGACCATCGTGGACCCCCGACCAGAGACTATCCCAGGCCTGCACTGCGCGGCCACCCGCCCACCACGGAGGGCTATCGTGCCACTCCTGCGGCCAGCCCCAACACCGCCAGCAGCACTGCCCGGCCCGCAACGCGACCTGCAGCAGCTGCGGGCGGAAAGGACACTTTGCGAAGGTATGCCTGGCTAAAACCAAAAACTGAAACTCGAACGCTACCCAGAACAATCGCCCCTCCAACTCACAGGCCCGCAGACCCTGCAATGTGGCAGCGTGTCTGCCGACTCCGCCTCTGCACGTCATGTGCGACTCATGGGGGCCGCCATCTTGGCAATCCTCCCCCACGCGGCCGGCCGTGTGTGATTCATGGGGGCCACCATCTTGGGCGCCATCTTCCTCACCGCCCGTCACGTGCGATCAATGGGGGCCGCCATCTTGGCCATCACCCGATATGCAAATCGACGACTACGACCTCCGCGGACAGTCATCAAGGGGCCGCTCCAGCACCGCAGACCACGCCACCGACTACCCGCAGTTCAGCGCAGTCACTTTGGACCACTCACGGCCAAAGCACCTCAGAAGCTCAATGATGTCCGTTCAAGTCAATGGATACAAGACACCGTGCCTCTTCAACTCCGGGAGCACCGAGAGCTTCGTTCACCCAGACCTGGTAAGACGCTGCTCGCTCCCGATATTTCCAACACAGCAAACTATCTCCCTCGCCTCGGGGTCGCACTCTGTCCAGACACAAGGATGCACTGTTCCAACACTAACGATACAGGTCGCCAACTACTCCAACTTCCAATTGTATGTACTCCCAGACCTCTGCGCCCCTCTCCTACGCGGACTCGATTTTCAGTGTAACCTCAGGAGCCTAACACTCAGCTTCGGCGGACCCCTTCCCCCTCTCACTATATGCAGTTTAGCAACACTAAAAATCGACCCCCCCTCCATTCTTCACTAATCTCACCGCTAACTGCAAACCAGTGGCCACTCACAGCAGGAGGTATAGCCTGCAGGACAGGGTATTTACTAGAGCCGAAGTCCAGCGGCTCTTACGTGAGGGAGTCATAGAGGCCAGTAATAGCTCCTGGAGACCTCACGTGGTGGTCGTCAAGACCGGGGAAAAGTTCCGGATGGTAGATTACAGCCAGACCATTAACCGGTTCATGCACCTCGATGCGTACACCCTTCCCCGGATTGCAGACATGGTAAATCAGATCGCCCAGTACCGCATCTTCTCCACGGTGGATCTGAAGTCTGCATACCACCAGCTCCAAATCCACCCGGAGGACCGCCACTACACGGCATTCAAAGCAGATGGCCGCCTCTTCCATTTCTCCGGGTCCCCTTTGGCGTCACGAATGGGGTCGCGGTGTTCCAACGAGCAATGGACCGAATGGTGGACCAGTACGGGCTGCGGGCCACTTTTCCGTACTTGGATAACGTAACCATCTGCGGCCATGACCAGCAGGACCACGACGCCAACCTCCACCGATTTCTCCAAACCGCAAAAAAAACTGAACCTCACATACAATAAGGAGAAATGCGTTTTCTGCACAACCAGACTAGCCATCCTCGGCTACGTCATGGAAAACGGGGTCCTAGGACCTGACGCTGACCGTATGCGCCCCCTCTTACAACTCCCTCTCCCTCACTGTTCCAGGGCCCTCAAGAGGTACCTCGGATTTTTCTCCTACTACGCCGAGTGGGTCACCCAGTATGCGGACAAAGCCCGCCCACTATTTAAGACTACACTCTTCCCACTGTCAGCCGAGGCCCGCCAGGCCTTCAACTGCATTAAGGAGGACATCGCCAAAGCCGCCATGCGGGCGGTGGATGAATCCGTCCCATTTCAAGAGGAGAGCGACGCCTCAGAGGTCACTCTCGCTGCCACTCTGAATCAGGCAGGTAGGCCAGTAGAGTTCTTCTCCCGATCCCTCTCGGAACTTCGACACTCCGCAGTCGAAAAGGAAGCCCAAGCCATTGTGGAAGCCGTACGGCACTGGAGGCACTACCTTGCAGGTAGGAGGTTTACCCTCATCACCGACCAGAGATCGGTTGCCTTTATGTTCGATAACTCGCAGCGGGGCAAAATTAAAAATGACAAAATCTTGAGGTGGAGGATCGAACTTTCCACCTATAATTATGATATCGTATACCGTCCAGGGAAGCTCAACGAGCCCCCAGATGCCCTGTCCCGCGGCACATGCGCCAGCGCGTAAGACAACCGATTACAGGCTATCCACAATGACCTCTGCCACCCGGGGGTCACCCGGCTCGCCCACTACATCAAGGCCCGCAATCTGCCTTTCTCCACTGAGGAGGTTAAAGCTGTCACCAGGAATTGCCCGATCTGCGCGGAGTGTAAACCACACTTCTATAGACCAGACAAGGCCCACCTGGTAAAGGCATCCCGGCCCTCTGAACGACTGAATATCGATTTCAAAGGGCCCCTTCTCTCGACCAACCATAATGTTTATTTCCTTAACATCATCGATGAATTCTCTCGCTACCCGTTTGCCATCCTGTGCCCCGATATGACCTCCCATACAGTCATCAGAGCCCTGCAGTGTCTTCACCCTGTTCGGTTTCCCTAACTATGTCCACAGCGACAGGGGTTCGCCCTTCATGAGCGACGAGCTGCGTCAGTACCTGCTCGACAAGGGCATCGCCTCGAGCAGGACTACCAGCTATAACCCCAGGGGGAACAGGCAGGTGGAGAGGGAGAACGCGACGGTCTGGAAGACCATCCTGCTGACCCTACGGTCCAGGAATCTCCCGACCTCCCACTGGCAGGAGGTCCTCCCCGACGTGCTCCATGCAATTAGGTCCCTCCTGTGTACGGCCACTAATCAGACTCCTCACAAGCGATTATTTGTTTTCCCTAGGGGCACTACCATGGGGGCCTTGCTTCCATCCTGGTTGAGGACATCGGGCCCGGTCCTCCTTTGGAAGCACGTCCGGACACATAAAACAGACCCGCTGGTAGAGAGGGTCCTACTACTATTCAAACCCCCACTACGCATTTATTGAGCACCCCGACGGTCGACAGGACACCGTTTCCCTCCGGATCTGGCTCCTGCAGGATCTACCACCACTACTACCACTACCGTCAAGGTACCCCTCACACCACACCCCACCCCACCCCCACGCCCTGCGCCGCTGCACCTACAGGTTTCCTGCGCCCCCTTTCACCCGTCACACCGGTCAGGAACTAAGCTCGGAAAGAACCACCCCCGGAGTCCACCCTCGGATTCACACCGGATATCAGCACACAGTCAACCGAAGCAGCTGCAACTCCGGTGCTCCGCCGGTCCCAGCGAACGATTCAAGCACCGGACCGACTCAACTTATAGACCCGTCACCCCCACCAGACTTGATTTTTTAACAGGTGGTGAATGTGTTAAATGTATAATATAAATTCACACTGTATATCACTGTGTTCCTGTGGGCTCAGTCTGTGAGCCGTTGCGCAGCTCTGCCCACAGGGAGAGATGAGGAGCATGTACAGGGCTCCGCCCATGGTTCCACCCACAACCGGAAGTATAAAGTGCTGCGGTCTTGCGAGCATGCCTTCAGTTCAGCTAGTCGCCGGCAGGCTCAGTAGTAAGTCGATTAAAGCCACAGTTTACTTCTACTCGTGTCCTTGAGTGAATTGATGGTCGCATCAGGGTCTAAATGAATATTTTGTGTCAGTGTTCACTCAGGAGAAGGAATGTGATAAAATTAAAGAGATTAACATCGAGAAAAGGTTCTGAGTGGACTGGCAGGCTTAAAAGTAAAGAAGTCTCCAGGGCCAGATAAAATGTATTTCAGGCTGCTGAGTGAGGCAAGGGAGGAAATAGCATGAGTGCTTTCAATAATTTTAAATTCCCCTCTTGCCTCAGGGAAGGTGCTGGAGGACTGGAGGATAACCATTATTCAAGAAGGGAGGAAGTGATAAACCAGGAAACTACAGGCCAGTCAGTCTAACCTGTAGCGGAGAAACTATTAGAAGTAATTCTGGGAGACAGAATTAATCTGAATTTGGAGAGGCAGGGATTAATCAGGAACAGTCAGCATGGTTTTGTTGGGAGTCATGTCTAACCAACTTGATTAAATTTTTCGAAGAGTGACCAGGTGTGTAGATGAGGGAAATGCATTTGACATAGTCTACTTCCACTTTCTACACTTAGGCCTACACTTTCTAGAGTTTTTAAAAAAATAATTGTTATTAAGATTTTCACAAAATATAAACAACAAAACAATATTAACCAAACAACCATAGTAAAAACCAAAGAACAAAAACCAACCCCCCCCCCCCCCCCCAACAACTACAAAAACAAAAAAAAGAAAACAACAAAAAGGAAAGAGATAACACCCGCCACATCCAACAAACCCATGTACACAAGTCTCCCTCCCACCGAACCAAACCCTCCCCCTCCCCCGGGTTGCTGCTAATGCTGGCCTATTTCCCTACCGTTCCGCCAGGAAGTCCAGGAAAGGCTGCCACCGCCTAAAGAACCCTTGCACCGACCCTCTCAGGGCGAATTTCACCCTCTCCAACTTAATGAACACCGCCATGTCATTGATCCAGGCCTCGACTCGCATCCTTCCACTGAAGCAAAATCCTACGCCGGGCTACTAGGGACGCAAAGGCCAGAACACCGGCCTCTTTCGCCTCCTGCATTCCTGGCTCCGCTGCTACCCCAAATATCGCGAGTCCCCAGCCTGGCTCAACCCTGGATCCTACCACCCTCGACACCGTGCTTGCTACCCCCTTCCAAAAGTCCCCAAACGCTGGGCATGCCCAGAACATATGGTCATGGTTCTCTGGGCTCCCCAAGCACCTAGTACACCTATCCTCGCCCCCAAAGAACCTGCTCATCCTCGACCCGGTCATATGAGCCCTATGCAGCACTTTGAACTGTATGAGGCTAAGCCCCGCACAAGAGGAGGAATTCACCCTTTCAAGGGCATCCGCCCACGTCCTCTCCTCAATCTCCTCACCCAGCTCCTCTTCCCATTTACTCTTCAGCTCCTCCACCGAGGCCTCATCCACCTCCTGCATAACATGGTACACGTCCAAAATCTTCCCTCCTCCAACCCACACCCCCGAGAGCACCCTGCCCGAACACCCCACGGGGGCAACAAAGGGAACCCTGCCACTTGCCGCCTGGCAAACGCCCTAACCTGCATGTACCTGAACATGTTCCCCGGGTTTGCCCAAACTTCCCCTCCAACTCACTACAAACAGGTCCCTCAACCTCCTAATACCTGCCCTGTGCCAGCTGAGAAACCCCCCATCGATGCTCCCCGGGACAAACCGGTGGTTCCCTCGTATAGGGGACTCCATCGAGCCCCCCACCTCCCCCCATGCCTTCTCCATTGCCCCCAAATTTTCAGGGTAGCCACCACCACCGGGCTTGTAGTATACCTCGTTGGAGGGAGCGGCAATGACGCCGTTACCAGCGCCTCCAGGCTCGTATTCACACAGGACGCCATCTCCATCCTCTTCCATGCTGCCCCCTCCCCGTCCATTACCCACTTACGCACCATTGCTGCATTGGCAGCCCAGTAATACCCACACAGGTTGGGCAGCGCCAGCCCCCCCCTCCCCCCCTCCAATCCCTGCCCCGCTCCAAAAACACCCTTCTCACCCTCGGGGTCCTGTGTGCCCATACAAACCCCGTGATGCTCCTGTTGACCCTCCTAAAAAAGGCCTTCGGGATAAGGATGGGGAGGCACTGGAACAGGAACAAAAACCTTGGGAGCACCGTCATCTTGACGGACTGCACCCTACCCGCCAGCGACAGCGGTAACATGTCCCACCTTTTAAATTCCTCCTCCATTTGCGCCACCAGCCTTGTGAGGTTAAGCTTGTGCAGGGCCCCCCAGCTCCTAGCACCTGGACTCCCAGGTACCTAAAGCTCCTCCCTGCCTGCTTCAGTCGGAGCCTACCAATCCCCTCCTTCTGATCCCCCGGGTGCACAACGAACAGCTCGCTCTTACCCAGGTTGAGCTTTTACCCAGAAAAGCCCCCAAATTCGCCGAGAATCCTCATCACCTTCGGCATTCCCCCCACCGGGTCCGCCACATACAGCAACAGGTCGTCCGCCTAAAGCGACACTCGATGCTCCTTGATGGAACCATCAATTCAGCGAACACGTGCAGTTGGATCTGAACAGAGGCTTTAATACACTTACAATAGAGCCAGCCTATTCGTCGTTGAACTTCAGGTGAACTGGCAGGCTGGCTCTGAGGCACTGATCTTTATACATCGGTCCCAGGGGGAGGAGTCCTGGGCGGAGCCAAGGGAGGAGCCCAATACAAACTCTCGCGTACTCCTTTACACATCAGTCCCAGGGGGAGGAGTTCTCAGCGGAGCCAAGGGAGGAGCCCAGTACAAACTCTCGCGTACTCCCAGAGCGACTCCCCCTGGTCGGATAGTGCAACTGCACTTAAAATGGGTAGATAACGAACATATCATGGAGTGATATTGGCAACTATATATAGTGTGAATCACATTCACCACATTCACCCCCTGATCAAGTCCGACGGGGGTGATGGCTCAAAGAGTCAGTCTGTCCGGTGGACGAATTGTCCGTTTTGATCTGCGGAGCACCGGGGTTGCAGCCTCTTGCGGTGGCTGGGCGGGCGTCGAGGTCTGGGGTACGGTTGCCGGCTCCGGGGCGAGTCTTGTCCGAGCCTCATACACCACCTGGTCGAATGGAGACTGGGGGCGCGGGGGGGCGGGCTGGTGCTGGTGCTCGGGACTGGTGGGGTGAGCTCGCAGAATCGGGGGCGCAAGGGGGCGGCCGCATAGGGAACGGGGAAAGGAGTTCCTCGGTGGGGGTAGATGGGGGGCTGGATCCAGCGGGTGCCAGGTACCGGAGGGATACTGTGTCCTGGCGACCGTCCGGGAACTCAACAAATGCGTACTGTGGGTTGGAATGAAGCAGGCGCACCTTTTCAACAATGGGATCGGTCTTGTGCGCCCTGACGTGCTTCCTTAGGAGAACCGGGTCTGGCGTCCTCAGCCACGCCGGAAGTGAGACCCCGTGGTAGTGCCCCTGGAAAAAATGAAGAGCCGCTCGTGGGGGGTTTGGTTGGTAGCTGTACACAGGAGGGATCTAATTGCATGGAGTGCGTCAGGGAGGACTTCCTGCCATTGGGAAACTTGGAGCTTCCTGGACCTGAGGGTCAGTAAGACGGTCTTCCAGACCGTCGCGTTCTCCCTCTTCAACTGTCCGTTCCCCCTGGGGTTGTAACTGGTAGTCCTGCTCGAGGCGATGCCCTTGTAGAGCTGGTACTGACGCAGCTCATCACTCATAAAGGACGCACCCCGGTCGCTGTGCACGAAGCTGGGGAAACCAAACAGGGTGAAGACACTATGCAGGGCCCTAATGACTGTGTGGGAGGTCATATCGGGGCATGGGATGGTGAAGGGGAATTGGGAGAACTCGTCAATAATGTTAAGGAAGTAAATGTTTTTGTTAGTGGAGGGGAGTGGCCCTTTGAAATCGATCGAAAGGCGTTCAAATGGCCTAGAAGCCTTGACCAGGTGGGCCCTGTCTGGTCTATAGAAGTGCGGTTTGCACTCCGCACAGATCGGGCAGTCCCTGGTGACCGCTTTTACCTCCTCGTTGGAGAAAGGCAGGTTTCGGGCTCTGATGTAGTGGGCGAGCCGGGTGACCCCTGGGTGGCAGAGGTCATCGTGGATGGCTTATAGGCGGCTGATTTGCACGCTGGCGCATGTCCCGCGGGATAGGGCATCCGAGGGCTCGTTGAGCTTCCCCGGTCGATATTTGATATCGTAATTGTAGGTGGAGAGTTCAATCCTCCACCGAAGAATTTTGTCATTTTTAATTTTGCCCCTTTGCAAGTTGTCGAACATGAAGGAGACCGACCGTTGGTCGGTAATGAGGGTGAACCACCTACCTGCGAGGTAGTGCGTCCAGTGTCGGATAGCTTCCACGATGGCTTGTGCTTCCTTCTCGACTGAGGAGTGTCGGAGTTCTGAAGCAGATAGGGTACGGGAGAAAAATGCAACGGGCCGCCCTGCTTGGTTTAAAGTGGCTGCTAGCGCTACCTATGAGGCTTCGCCCTCAACCTGAAAAGGAGTGGATTCATCCACCGCCCGTATGGCTGCTTTGGCGATGCCGTCCCTGATGCAGCTGAAGGCCTGGCGCGCCTCAGCAGACAGGGGAAATAGTGTGGCCTTGACGAGTGGGCGGGCTTTGTCCGCATATTGGGGGACCCACTGGGCGTAGTACGAAAAGAGCCCCAAGCACCGTTTGAGGGCCTTGGGGCCATGGGGGAGGGGGAGTTCTAAGAGGGGGCACATGCGGTTCGGGTCTGGGTCCAGGACTCCGTTCTCCACGACGTAGCCGAGGATGGCTAGTCTGTTTGTGCGGAACACGCATTTCTCCTTGTTATATGTAAGGTTTAATTTTTGGGCAGTCTGGAGAAAACGGTGGAGGCTGGCGTCGTGGTCCTGTTGGTCATGGCCGCAGATGGTAACACTATCCAGATACGGAAACGTGGCCCGCAGTCCGTACTGGTCTACCATTCGGTCCATTGCTCGTTGGAACACCGAAACCCCGTTAGTGACGCCGAAGGGAACCCGGAGGAAATGGAAGAGGCGGCCATCGGCCTCGAGCGCCGTGTAGTGGCGGTCCTCCGGGCGGATTGAGAACTGGTGGTATGCAGACTTCAGATCCACCGTGGAAAATACCCGATATTGGGCGATCTGGTTTGCCATGTCTGCAATTCTGGGGAGGGGATACGCGTCTAGGAGCGTAAAGCGATTGATGGTCTGGCTATAATCGACGACCATGCAGAATTTTTCCCCGGTCTTGACGACCACCACCTGAGCTCTCCAGGGACTGTTACTGGCCTCTATGATCCCCTCACTGAGCATCCTTCAGACCTCCATTCTGATAAATACCCTATCCTGCAGGCTGTACCGCCTGCTGCGGGTGTCTACCGGTTTGCAATCCGGGGTGAGGTTGGCGAAGAGGGGGGGGGGGATGCGCAGCGTGGCGAGGCTGCAGATAGTGAGTGGGGGCAGGGGCCCGCCGAAGCTGAGGGTGAGACTCTTGTGGTTACATTGGAAATCCAAGCCTAAGAGGAGTGGAGCGCAGAATTTGGAATAGCTAGCGCCTCGAATCGTTAGTGTTGCTGTAGTGCGGCCTTGGATTTGGATGGAATGGGAGCCCAAAGCGAGGGGGATAGTTTGGTTGACGGGATAAATAGGGAGGGAACAGCGTCTTACCAGCTCTGGGTGTATGAAGCTCTCTGTGCTCCCGGAGTCGAAGAGGCACGACGTGTTGTGCCCATTGATCTGGAACTCCGTCATCGAATTTCTCAGATGCTTGGGGCGAGATTGGTCGAGGGTGACCGCGTTGAGTTGCGGGCCGCATGGTGGGTGCCCGGGGGAGTCGAATTCTTCCGATCGGGCGTCCTGTCGAGTAGATGCCGCTGCGTTCTGGCGAGCTCGATACAGGAACATTGCGCTGAGTTGCGGGCCATGTGGTGACTGCCCGGGGAGGTCGTATTCCTCCGATGAGCTGTTTGAGTCTGGAGATGCAGCTAGGGCCTGTGGATCGCACGTGGGGGGCGGTGATGAAGATGGCGTCCAAGATGGCGGCCCCCATGAATCACACGTGGCCGCCTGCATGATGGAGGTTTGCCAAGATGGCGGCCCCCATGGATCGCACGTGGCGGGAAGGGGGAGCCTGAGCGTAGGCCGCAGAGTTTCGGGCCCCGCGGGCCAGCTGGTGCTGGGGGCGATGTTTTTGGACTGTTGGAGTGTTGAGGGCTGGGGCCCTTCTGCCTAGACACACTTTAGCATAGTGGCCTTTCTTCCCGCAGCTGCTGCAGGTCGCGGATTGGGCTGAGCAGTGCTGCCGCGGGTGCTGGCTTTGTCCACAGAAGTGGCAGGCTGGAGCAGTTGAATAACTAGTTTGGGGAGCTGAATAGTGGCAGGCTGGAGCAGTTGAATAACTGGTTTGGCGAGCTGAGTAGCTGGCTGGGGAAGCTGAGTAATTAGCTGGAGCAGCTGGATAGTTTGAGTAGTTGACTGGGACAGTAGGGCGACCGGCTGTGGCAGCGCGATAGCTGGAGGGCCTTGCGGCACAGGCTTGTGGGGTCCTCAGGTCGGGTACCCATGCGGGGTTAGCGGGGTCCGCGGGAAACGAGTTGAGGCTGCGGAAGGAAACTTCCATTGTGATAGCAGCCTCTACGGTAGTCTCTATGTCCTGGGCCCCATTTTCTAATAGTCTCTGGCGTACATAGCTAGATTGAAGGCCTGCTACAAAAACATCCCGCACAGCGGGCTCCCTATGTTTGGCCGCGGTTACGGCCTGGTAATTGCAGTCATTTGAGAGATTGGTCAACTCGCGTGCAAATTCAGCTAAAGTTTCAGTAGACCGTTGTCGGCGAGTCGTGAGCACATGGCGGGCAAAGACCTCGTTCATGGGCCTACTATACATTTTGTCCAAAATCGCCAGCGCAGCAGTGTAGGAACCGGCTGGATTTAGTTGTGTAGAAATTCTGTGGCTTACCCTCGCATGCAACAGGCTGAGCTTTTGTTCCTCCGTAGTTTCAGCGGTGCTGATTTCGGCCAGGTCGGCCTTAAAACATTTCAGCCAGTGGCAGAAGGTTTCTTTCGCCTCTGCATCCTGCACTCCAGTCCTGGTAGATCCGCACCACCGTGTTCGCCCACTTGCTGCTCCGCTCCCTCTTGGCCCACCGAAGCACGCACTCCCGGTCATTAAACCGGTGGAACGGCACCAGCACCGCCTGCGGCGGCTCATTCAGCTTGGGCCTCCTGGCCAGTATTCTGTGGGCCCCCTCCAGCTCCAGGGGCCCCTGGAAGGACAGCGAGTTCAACAAAACGAGCACATAGGCCGCAAGGTCTGACCCCTCCAGCCCCTCCGTAAACCCCAAGATCCGTAAATGTTTCCGCCTCGACCGGTTCTCCATCTCCTCGAACCGCTCCTGCCACTTTTGAAGGAGCGCCTCGTGCATCTCCACCTTTACCGCGAGGGCTGCGGCCTCATCCTCTCTTTCAGAGGCTTGCTGCTGCAGCTCCCGGATTGCGACCCCCTGGGCTGTCTGAGTCTCCAGCAGCTTACCGGTGGTAGCCTTCAGCGACTCCAGCAGCTCCACCTTCAGCTCCTGAAAGCAGCACCGAAGAGTCTCCTGCTGCTCCTGCACCCACTGCCTCCACTCCTCGAGGGCTCCGCCGGCCGCCACTTTGTTTTCCTTCCCCCGCTTTTCCAGAGGCGCTGCCACCGCTTTTCTGCTCGCCCACTCCTGGTCCGGACCATAGAACCCTGGGGATCTACTGCAGACCCCTTCCTACGTCGGGAATCGTCGATCAAGCACCGCTGGGGGCCCTAAAAAGAGCCTAAAAGTCCGTTTCTAACGGGAGCTGCCGAACGTGCGGCTTAGCTCCGCATAGCCGCAACCAGAAGTCCCATTTTCTAGAGTTTAGAAGAAAAGGGGAGATCTAATTGAGGAAAAAAGATGCTGAAAGGTATGAATAAGACTTGGAGCGGATCCTTCCTCGTGTGGGGCATTCTAGAACGAGAGGTCACAGTCCCATGATAAGGGATAGCAAATGTAAAACAAAGATGAGGAGAAACTACTTCTCCCAAAGGTTTGTGAATCTGTGGAATCTGCTACCCCATAGTGCAGTGGATGCTGGAACAGTGTGTACATTTAAGGAGGAGTTAAAGGGTTTGAAGGGTTACAGAGAACGGGCAGGAAGGTGGAGTTGAGGCCATGATTAGATCAACCATGATTATATTGTGGAGATGCCGGCGTTGGACTGGGGTCTTACAACACCAGGTTAAAGTCCAACAGGTTTGTTTCAAACACGAGGTTTCGGAGCGCAGCTCCTTCCTCAGGTGAATGGAGGGTATGTTCCAGAAACATTTATATAGACAAAGTCAGAGATGCTGGACAATGCTTGGAATGCGAGCATTTGCAGGTAATCAAATCATTACAGATCCAGGGAGAGGGACAACCTCACGATGCTCCACTTCTCCAGCTTTCACCCGAAACACATTAAAGAAGCCATCCCCTATGGACAAGCCCTCCGTATACACAGGATCTGCTCAGACGAGGAGGAGCGTAACAGACACCTACAGATGCTGAAAGATGCTCTCGTACGAACGGGATATGGCGCTCGACTCATCGATCGACAGTTCCAACGCGCCACAGCAAAAAAACCGCACCGACCTCCTCAGAAGACAAACACGGGACACCACTGACATTTAGAGTACCCTTCGTCGTCCAGTACTTTCCTGGGGCGGAGCAACTACGACATCTTCTTCGCAGCCTTCAACACATCATCAATGAAGATGAACATCTTGCCAAGGTCATCCCCACTACTGGCCTTCAAACAACCACGCATCCTCAAACAAACCATTGTTTGCAGCAAATTACCCAGCCTTCAGAACAGCGACCACGACACCACACAACCCTGCCAGAGCATTCTCTGCAAGACATGCCAGATCATCGACTTGGATACCACCATTACACGTGGTAACACCACCCACCAGGTACGCGGCACATACTCGTGCGACTCGACCAATGTAGTCTACCTCTTATGCTGCAGGAAAGGATGTCCCGAAGCGTGGTACATTGGCGAGACCATGCAGACACTGCGACAACGAAAGAACGGGCATCGTGCGACAATCACCAGGCAGGAATGTTCCCTTCCAGTCGGGGAACACTTCAGCAGTCAAGGGCATTCAGCCTCTGATCTCCGGGTAAGCGTTCTCCAAGGCGGTCTTCAGGACACGCGACAACGCAGAATTGCCGAGCAAAAACTTATAGCTAAGTTCCGCACGCATGAGTGCGGCCTCAACAGGGATCTCGGATTCATGTTGCATTACATCCACCCCCCACCACCTGGCCTGGACTTGCAAAATCCTACCAACTGTTCTGGCTTGAGACAATTCACACCTCTTTAACCTGTGATTATCCCTCTCCCTGGATCTGTAATGATTTGATTACCTGCAAATGCTCGCATTCCAAGCATTGTTCAGCATCTCTGACTTTGTCTATATAAATGTTTCTGGAACATACCTCTCCATTCACCTGAGGAAGGAGCTGCGCTCCGAAAGCTTGTGTTTGAAACAAACCTGTTGGACTTTAACCTGGTGTTGTAAGACTCCTTACTATGATTATATTGAACAGTGGAGCAGGCTTGAGAGGCTAAATTGCCTACTCCTGCTCCTAGTTCTTATGTTCTAAGAAAAAACTATTCTGTCTAATTCTACTTCCCAGCTCTTGTTCTGTGCCCTGCACCTCAAGCACAAATCTGGTTATCTTGATTTACATGGGGTTTTCTAGATTAATAAGGGGATCTGGGGTTATGGAGAAAAGGCAAGAGAATGGGAATCAGGAGCATATCAGCCTTGATCAAATGGAGGAGCAGAATCGATGGGCTGAATGGCCTAATTCTGCTCTTATATCTTATGGTCTGTAATAGATACTTAGAACTTTATTTTATTTAATCTCAGCATGGTTACTGAGGTTTGTCCATGGTGGGTCCGGTCAGCAAGGAGACTCCAGGTCAAATGGTGGTCGTTGCGGGATCATGATTTCATCTAGGTTTATGGGTGTGATTGGGTATATATGGATTCGCACTAAGTTGACATGGGTCTATAAGGGCTATGGGGGTGAATGGAGAGCATAGGTTGGCACAGGGGATATGAGGAACCATTGGGAGTAGTGGGGGGTGAAGGGTTAGCATGAGTTGGCATGGATGGGGGGGGGGGTAATGGGTGAAGGCTAGAGGGCTCCAGCTACCCACCTCGAGGATAAAATTTCAGCCCTGCATGCCAACCCATGGCTCAATAGGTAGCACTCACCCCCGAGTCAGCCCCACATCAGGTACTTGAGCACAAAATCCAGAACAACACTCTACCCTTCATATGAGATAACAAGTTGCATTTATAAAGCACCTTTCAGGAATTCAAAAGTTAAAAGGCATTTCATGGGAGTGTTAACAGATAAAATCTGACACTGATCCAAATGAGACAACATTAAGACAAAAGGTTTGGTTAAAAAGTTACATTTTATTCGGCAGCACAAAGGAGAGGAGAGATAGAAAGGAGAAGAGAATTCCAGAGCTTAAGACGCGGTAGTCGAAAGCATCGTCATCAATGATGAAGCCATATAACTCAATTGGACAAGGGTAGTGATGTCTGATGGTTACAGGACTGGAAGAGATTCCAGAAATCAGGGGGAAGGGGCCCAAGGTCCCACAGTCTTTGAGTGATTTGAAATTAAGACCTTAAAATAGAATGATTGTAGGACTGGGAGCCAATGTAGGTGAGCATATAGAGGTAACAGGAATCTAGACTTGGTGGTTTTAAGTGAGCTCAAGATTAGGGCAGCACGGTAGCACAGTGGTTAACACAATTGCATCACAGCTCCAGGGTTCCAGGTTTGATTTCCGACTTGGGTCACTGTCTGTACGGAGTCTGCATGTTCTCCGTTTCTGCGCCAGTTTCCTCCGGGTGATCCGGTTTCCTCCCACAGTCCAAAGATGTGCAGGTTAGGTGGATTGGCCATGCTAAATTGCCCTTAGTGTCAAAAAAGGTTGGGTGGGGTTACTGAGTTATGGGGATACGGTAGAGGGTGCTCTTTCCAAGACTTGATGGGCCGAATGACCTCCTTCTGCACTGTAAATTCTATGATTGCAGAGGGTGCAAAGTGCAACTGGTGGGATTTTGTTGTAATGTATGAAATACCGCAATCAGTTTTCCCACAGTAGTGACGACACCTTCAAAAGTATCTGATTGGTTGTAAATGTGCTTTGGGATATTCTGAGGCCATGAAAGGTGCTAGAGAAATGCCTGCGTTTATTTCATTCCTCATGAACATGCCATTATATTTGGCATTCTTTGCTGTGTAAGAGGGGGAGAGACAGGAACAGAACAGGATATGGCTGCATCAGAGGAAACTGAGGATGTTGAGGAATTGCTCAGAAAGGAAGAAACGCTTTCCCGGAGCTAACAAAGCAGCAACACAGGATAAGATTCAGTTTCACTAAGGATACATTTTGCGTCTTTTGTTGAGAATCTAACCTGACGTGAGGCTGGCCTCTAGGAATGCCTGTCTGTGATAATGAAGGTCGCAACGGCATTCGTCTTGGATTTGCTGTCACATTATCATCAATACCAACTGATGGCACCATTTGCTCAGCCTGACCAAAAGTGATTCCACTCTCTTGATATACAAATTGTTTGTAACCACAGGAATAAAATTATGCACATTACGGTTTGGTATCCTAGCAATTGTCATTACACATACATCATGAGGCAATCCTCAATTTCAGCCTTTCTTAAAGATCACAAACAGGAGATTTAACTGCGAAGGGCACAATAATGCCAATGACCAAGGCTACCACTGAATATGCTTTTGGACTGTAAACCGAAATTTCAGGGTCTGGCCAGCACTGGTGATGCTCTTCAATATACTCCAGTACACGTTTCCAGTATATTAATTTATGCATTCTCCAAAATGTTGCTTTGGAGAATGGAATTCGGGTTCAGGATGTGGAGGAAGAACCACCAAGGGAGAGAGAGGAGAATCTGGAAGTGAAACTTTAAGGTCAGGATAATGTGGAGAAGCGAACAAATGTTCTTGTGTCTGGGCTGAGAAATGTTTAAAATTGCTGTTTATGGAACCTCGTAAGTAGATGGCTGTGATCCATGTATTATAACGGTGACTTCAATTTGTTGGCTGTAAAGTGCTTTGGAACGATCAGAGGTCATGAAATGTGCTATAGAAATGCAGGGGCTCAGTTGACTGGATGGCGAGCATGTTGTCAGAATAACGGCAACAGCATGGGTATGATTCCCATTCCGGTTAAGGTAGACTTGGGAGCTGCCTCCTCAACCTGTCCGGGAGTGGAAGGCAATGGAAAACCACCACTGGCAAAATCAGCTCAGGATGAAGCACCAGCACAAAATGAGCCAAAGAACTGCCTTCAAGAAGAGCACTCATGCAATACAAATGGAAATCTTTCTGTTTTATTTATTACACTGACAGCTATACAAGAGAATACACTCAATCATCAACCTTCTGACTTTAGGCACTGTAAAAACATGAGTTAATTGTGTCAAGGTGATGATTGATGCTCTCTGTGCATTCAACCTCAGGACTTAGAGAATTTTGTAGAATCTACAGCACAGGCTGGCCATTCGGAACAACTGACGATGGTATTCATTCTCTACACAAGCCTCCTTCCTACCCTACTTCAAATCACCCTATCAGTTTCTGGCAGCTGGTGTAGAGTAGGACCAGCTACATTGCAGCTCCAATTGAGTGACTGGTGCCATGTGGCAGCAGTATAGCCTCATCAACAGAGGCTTCCTCTTTTGCTCTTCCAAGAAGCAGAGACAGATGGGAATCCATAATGGTAAACTCATTGTGCCTCGTCTGTAAAGGGTTTAAATGTCATCCCCTTGGCAAATGGCACAACAGCAGATGGTGGAATCAGCAGAAAGAAATCCTAAGCCCAACAATGAAGTAGTAGAGCAACTAAAAAAAGCTTGTCCGATTAAATTTATTTTCATCTTCAGAGTAACACTAGCTACTCTGAACACCAGCTTTATAATGGTTAATGGATGATTAGTCAACAGAAAACAAGCAGAAATGACAGGAAATGAGGTGCATGACATCAAATTGCCAATACTCCCTCACTCACAATGCACCCATCCAAAAGTTGGAAGACATTTCTGCCAGAATTGTCTACTCCAAATGCAGCCTGATTGTATGATGCCATTTCTGGCATGTCTATCCAACCATGCCAGCTGAGCTGATTCTCTTCTACTACTTACCCAACATCCACACGTGGACATTTCAGGCTCACAACCCCGATTATTATCCTCCTTCTTTAAAGCAAACGCACTCATTCTAAAATCGCAAGGCAAGAGCCCAGTTATCAGTCAATCACCAGTACTCTCCACAAGGGTTCACCTGATCTCTCACCATAATTTTGTTTGATCATCAGAAGCGTGACACAAATTATAAAGAGCCAATATTGAGTCAATATTTCAGAATGAGCATCTCACTTTTTCTTGTGTCGCAGGGAGACGGATATTATAATTTTGTAAATCAGCAGACGACCTGGAGGCAGTAACCATCACCGAGAATAGTGACGATCAACAACTGCAGCTGGCAAGATGACCATAAATTTGATGAAAGGCGATCCAATGTCGGGTGTTCAGACTGATGAGCAGCTGTGACCAGTTCGCAGACGTAATCCTGTTCTTGTCGGCTTGGATCTGGCATCTTTCTTTTGTGGGGACGGTGAATTGGATTCAAGTTGAATTTGAATTGCTTTTTGGAGAAAGCAAGGAGATGGATTGAGGGCTTGCCCTGTCCACTCTGCGCATTGGCTTTTGTGGTCAGGTGACTCATGGGCTTTTGTGGTCAGGTGATTCATGATCTCTCGGATTATTACCGAAGTATTGGTATTTTCCTTTCATCAACGTGGATGAAAATTCAGAATGTGAAAATTAAGATTAAACAGAGCCAGACCCTGCGATTGCAAACTACAGAACTTAAAACAGACTGTATTCATGCAACCAGGCCTTGGACAATCAACTTCCCTTGAAACCAGACAGGCCTGGAACTGCTTGGTCAGGTACTAACGGCCACATTGATTCAGAACGAACCGTTGTTTACATTTCCACAGAAGCCACTGTTTACACCTCCAGAGAACCTGCTTTTGTTAAGTGATGTGCTGCATAGGCTTGGTGGCACCCAGCTCAGAATGAGGAGCCAGAGGCATGGCATGGCCTCGCAGTTGAAAGTTCAAAACCCTGTTCTGCGACCTCCAAATATGGGAGCAGCAACCTCATTGGAGCTAACCCCCCACACCCCCCCCCCCCCCCTCCCCACGGCCGATGCTAGTATTGGACACAGGCCACAGAATCTTTGAGAAGGGGTATAAAAATACAATCTGGAACCCCAGCTCTCACTCTCTCTCTCTGCCTTGGCACCTCTCTGCCTTTGAACTTTCTTCAACAACATTCCCGAGACTATCTCAGTGAGACGACCCGAAGACTGAACCAGCTCTACACAAGAGGTGAAGCTCAAATTGACGACTGCAGATCCTGGAGACATTGGCCAACTCTCAAAGGCCGAAGAACAGCCTGTCCCAGCTTTATTAAACATGAATTACCAGTCCTTTCAGACAAACTGTTCAAATATAGTGGTAGGAATTTGTGGATAGGGTACAGCAAATCCTCAGAAGCACATTTCAGAAGTAGACAGCTAGTGTAGATTTTAGACTGTTTGTAAAAGAGAGTTTGATAAATATTGTTTCGTAATAAAGAGTTCAATGAATTTGTGTTGGACATTCACCTGAATCTTGTCCCCTTTGTCTATCTCACTGCGTAATCCGCCTGCTTTGAAAAGCGTTACTGCGAACTGGTCAAGGTCAGTCGGGGTGCATTTACCCAACACCTTTCACTTTGTAACTGAGAAAGGAATAAAATTTAAAAAGAAAACGTGACGAGTTCGAATTAGCCTAAGGCACCATGGTATATCGCAGCCAAAGTGAAGCCATGTTCTTTGGGAACTAGGCTGATCGATCCTTTGTCTTCTTCATCGTCAGGCTAGCTAACCTAAAAGGTGCTGAGGATATGGGGGCTTTGAGGCTGGGGCATGTAACAAACTCTGGGAGGAGCATACAATCAGGGTGAGGCTGAGACTGGGCATGTGGCAGCGATGCTCCTTCTCCATTGCCGATAAGAACCTGGTCTTCAGGTGTGAGGCTCTCTGTGTTGCTGATGATGGCTCAGTGGAGGTGTGGCCCATACCCTTATCCTGCACTGCGGCGGTACTCGAACCATCTTCTACTTCATCTGGGGGTCAAAGACAAATCGTGTCCACAAGGATACCATGTACAAAGCTCTGGATAGAGGGAAAACATACCCAATGTCACCCTCATCCTGATGGCTCCTTTGTGCGCGGTTGCATTAAGCTGTACGTAAACACTAAGTGTCACTAATGAGCTGAGGTTCTACATGTCCCCGGTGTTGCGAAGGGTGTGTCTGACTACACTGCCGCGGAACATTCCAAGTGGTTTGAGAATCCCTATCGCCTGCTCCTTGCGGAAATGTTTGTGCAGAGAAACACCTTGTCCACAAGTCCATCAGGCAATGGTCTGCACATAGTGTCCTGAAGGCTCTACAGGAAAAGAACATGGTGGATCCTAATACAAACATATGAGATAGAAGCAGAAGTCGGCCATTCTGTCCCTCGAGCATGCTCCATTATTCAATAAGATCTCAGCTGATCTGTTTGTGTTGAGTTCCACATTCCCCATCTCCCCCATAACCTTTGATTCCCATACCCAACAGAATCTATCGACTTTTGCCTTAAAAATATTCAATGACCCCACTTCCACTGCCTTCTGAGGCAGAAAGTTCCAAAGTCGCAAAGCCCTTTGACAGAAAAAAGTTTTCTTTATTTCTGTCCAATAAGGGTAACCACTAATTTTAAAACAGTGCACCTTAGTCCTAGACTCAACCACAAGCGGAAACAGCCTTTCAATGTCCACCTTGCCAAGGCCATTTGGGATCTTATATTAATCAGTCAAGTCATCCTGACTCTTCTAAACTCTAGCGGAAACAAGCTCAACCTGTCCAACCTATCCTCATAAGACAGTCTGTTCATTCTCGGTATCAATCTAGTAAACCTCTTCTGAACCAACTCCAATACATTTACATCCTTCCTTAAATAAGCCAAAATTGTACAAAAGCTGCACACAATATTAGAGTTGCGGGCTCATCAATGTCCTGTATAACTCAAGCATATCATTCCTTTTACGTTCAATTCCTGTTGTAACAAAGGTTAGCATTCTATTTGTCTTCTTGATTACATGTTGCACTTGCATGCTAACTTTTTGTGACTGTTGGATGGTTTCCTGAGCAGACCAAAGTCATTTGCCAGAATGCGTCATCGTCAAAACATTTAACATTTAAAGATGTGGCTTGGTTGGTGGTGAGAAAGGCCCTCCTTGTCAGATCCTCCCTACACGCCCCGAGTCTCACCCTGTTTGTATGCTGCCCTTGAGTTGGCTGTGGTGGGGAAGAGACCGTTATCCATCTCCTTGTGGAATGTGCCTTTGCAAAGAAGGTCTGGAGGGAGATGAAGTGTTTTTTGTTGCGATGCATCCCAAGCATCTCTGTGGTGCAGGACTGTATGCTCTACGGACTATTCCCAGGGATGCACACCGAGACAGCTAGAGGATCATCAACTCGGTGAAAGACGCTTTTTGATCCGCCTGAAATTTTCTGGTCTTCCAGTGCAAAGACTTTGCCTCGACTGAGTGATGCAGACTGGCACATTCCAAAGTCCATGACTATGTGCTGAAAGCTTGGGGCAGCCACTGCAGAGGTGCTAAGAGATAAGGTCGCCGTCTATGCCCTTTCAGCCACAGTGCACCGAGGGGCTGGGAATTGGGCGCCATGGCTGCGGAGCAGGAGCGGAAGTCTAAAAAAACCCTCTTAAAAACCCTCAAAAATTGTTGGGTTTGCTGGGGTTTAGCTACCCAGACCAGAAGCAGTATTAAGGAGAGACTTGGTGTCAAGTCTGTGTACTCGGCCGGGATGGCCTGGTTCCGACTGCTGTTGCAGCTGTATTTACTTTAAACACATCCCTTTCGTGCTTGTTATAACCTGCCTGCTTACCACTGGCTGGGGACTAATGGCAATCCCACAATCCTTTGGGAGTATGAGCTCCCCCAATGAGGGGGGCGGAGAAATCATTAGCAGATTCCCTGCAAAAATAAAGCTGGCCAGTTTGGAACCAGTTAGAGAGGAGTGAGCAGCAAGGGAGTTGTTGCTGCTGCTCTGTTTTATATATATTTTATTGTAAATAAATATTATTTCTTTCTATCCTTCAACTCGTGGTGGATTCTTCGTAGCCCTCACAAAAGTGCTACTGACAGGCTCCAGGCTGCTCACACTGTTGAGTGCTGCCTGTGTCCTTTGAATGCTTAGAGAGCCTCTGGTCATCTGCAAGTCCACCCAGGCCGCCCCTCTGGACACCCGCCATACCCCAGGGGATAGGCATGGCCAAGCTCAGAGGCCCACCACTGTTGGCACTCTTCAGAAGCACTGCTCCACTGCAGAGGAAGCAGGGGATCAGCAGAACTCACCCCAACCACGTGACACCTGCACAGGGTCCTTTGGAACCCGCCCTGGTTCTCTGCCCGGCTTCACCAGTGACCCCACCCCTCTGCATCGTCAGTGCCCCCCACCCCTCCACATCACCAGCTGTCTCCTTGTGGTGAGGCTGGCAGCGCTGACTGCATCTGCCACCACCTCCCAGGAGCTGTTCAGGCAGGCTTCAGTCTGCTGTCCACCGAGGGGAAGGGGGGACGTCCCTCTGCTCCTCACTGGCATGCAGTTGTGAGCCCACCTCGGCCTCTCAAATGGGGGGCAGATCTTCGGTGAGCCATCTTCTTGGCTGCAGTGAGTGTGGTATGTGAAACGCTAAAAACAGTTCCAACTGTCAGGCTCCTTAGCACCATCTCTGGCCTCAGTGGTTACAATTCACGTTGGAATTGCTGTGGCCGCCAGAATGTGGCCTATTTGCATGTCCTGACTCGCTTATCGAATAGCGCCTCCAACCAAAGAGCGTATCACACGCTCTTTGGTTGGAGGCACTATTCGATAAGCGAGTCAGGACATGCAAATAGTCCCGGCGGAAACACTTAAAGTCTCCCGAACGGGGAATTCCGGACATGATCATTGCACCTTCTGTAATGACCATTGAGATGTTTTGTAATGTTCTTTCAGACATTTTATGAATAAAGTATATTTTTGCAATAAAAATGCTATGACAATAACAATATTATTATTAATAATCGTTTATTGTCATAAATAGGCTTCAATGAAGTTACTGTGAAAAGCCCCTAGTCACCACATTCCGGCACCTGTTCGGGGAGGCCGGTATGGGAATTGAACTGCGCTGCTGGCATTGTTCTGCATTGTAAGCCAGCTATGTAGTTCACTGTGCTAAACCAGCCCCTGAAGAGACAGTAACCACCACCTGGAAGAGCTTTCGGGCCAAATTAACGGGAATATTTCAAGGTGCCAATTTGGGCGTAATTGGCAAAGTGTTTCTCGATGGCCGGGTTCGTGACCCGTATTCAACGGCACTTAGTGCCGGAAATGAACTCCCAAGAGCTTCTCGCCATTGCTGGCTGCCTCAAAGAACAAAGAACAAAGAAAAGTACAGCGCAAGAACAGGCCCTTCGGCCCTCCAAGCCTGCGCCGACCATGCTGCCCGTCTAAACTAAAATCCTCTACACTTCCTGGGTCTGTATCCCTCTATTCCCATCCTATTCATGTATTTGTCAAGATGCCCATTAAATGTCACTATCGTCCCTGCTTCCACCACCTCCTCCGGCAGCGAGTTCCAGGCACCCACTACCCTCTGTGTAAAACAACTTGCCTCATACATCTCCTCTAAACCTTGCCCCTCGCACCTTAAACCTATGCCCCCTAGTAATTGACCCCTCTACCCTGGGAAAAAGCCTCCGACTATCCACTCTGCCTATGCCCCTCA
The DNA here is from genome assembly GCF_902713615.1 of Scyliorhinus canicula. Taxonomy (NCBI): domain Eukaryota; kingdom Metazoa; phylum Chordata; class Chondrichthyes; order Carcharhiniformes; family Scyliorhinidae; genus Scyliorhinus; species Scyliorhinus canicula. Next base: position 24,299,301 of record NC_052168.1, on the reverse strand, counting down.
TAATTTTGTTGACCTCTATCAGGTCGCCCCTCAACCTCCGTCGTTCCAGTGAGAACAAACCGAGTTTATTCAACCCCTCCTCATAGCTAATGCCCTCCATTCCAGGCAACATCCTGGTAAATCTCTTCTGCACCCTCTATAAAGCTTCCACATCCTTCTGGGAGTGTGGCGACCAGAATTGAACACTATACTCCAAGTGTGGCCTTACTAAGGTTCGATACAGCTGCAACATGACTTGCCAATTCTCCTGTTCAATGCCCCGGCCAATGAAGGCAAGCATGCCGTATGCCTTCTTGACTACCTTCTCCACCTGTGTTGCCCCATTCAGTGACCTGCGGACCTGTACACCTAGATCTCTCTGACTGTCAATACTCTTGAGGGTTCTACGATTCACTGTATATTCCCCACCTGCATTCGACCTTCCAAAATGCATTACCTCACATTTGTCTGGATTAAACACCATCTGCCATCTCTCTGCCCAAGTCTCCAAACGATCTAAATCCTGCTGTATCCTCTGACAGTCCTCAGCGCTATCCACAATTCCACCAACCTTTGTGTTGTCTGCAAACTTACTAATCAATTCATTCATTAATTTCATTTCATTTCATTTTCATAATCAGACCAGTTATATTTTCCTCCAAATCATTTATATATACTACGAACAGCAAAGGTCCCAGCACTGATCCCTGCGGAACACCACTAGTCACAGCCCTCTAATCAGAAAAGCACCCTTCCATTGCTACTCTCTGCCTTTTACGAACTAGCCAGTTCTGTATCCATCTTGCCAGCTCACCCCTGATCCCATGTGACTTCACCTTTTGTACCAGTCTGCCCTGAGGGACCTTGTCAAAGGCCTTACTGAAGTCCATATAGACAACATCCACTGCCCTACCTGCATCAATCATCTTTGTGACCTCTTCGAAAAACTCTATCAAGTTATTGAGACACGACCTCCCCTTCACAAAACCGAGCTGCCTCTCGCTATTACATCCATTTGCTTCCAAATGGAAGTAGATCCTGTCTCGAAGAATTCTCTCCAGTAATTTCCCTACCACTGACGTAAGGCTCATCAGCCTGTAGTTCCCTGGATTATCCTTGCTACCCTTCTTAAACAAAGGAACAACATTGGCTATTCTCCAGTCCTCCGGGATATCACTTGAAGACAGTGAGGATCTAAAGATTTCTGTCAAGGCCTCAGTAATTTCCTCTCTAGCCTCCTTCAGTATTCTGGGGTAGATCCCATCAGGCACTGGGGATTTATCTACCTTAATATTTTTCAAGATGCCCAATACATCGTCTTTTTGGATCTCAATGTGACCCAGGCTATCTACACACCCTTCTCTAGACTCAACATCCACCAATTCCTTCTCTTTGGTGAATATTGATGCAAAGTATTCATTTAGTACCTCGCCCATTTCCTCTGGCTCCACACATGGATTTCCTTGCCTGTCCTTCAGTGGGCCAACCCTTTCCCTGGCTACCCTCTTGCTTTTTATGTACGTGTAAAAAGCCTTGGGATTTTCCTTAACCCTATTTGCCAATGACTTTTCGTGGTCCCTTTTAGCCCTCCTGACTCCTTGATTAAGTTCCTTCCTACTTTCCTTATATTCCACACAGGCTTCGTCTGTTCCCAGCCTTCTAGCCCTGACAAATGCCTCCTTTTCCTTTATGACGAGGCCTACAATATCTCTCATTATCCAAGGTTCCCGAAATTTGCCGTATTTATCCTTCTTCCGCACAGGAACATGCCGGTCCTGAATTCCTTTCAACTGACATTTGAAAGCCTCACTTATGTCATATGTTGATTTACCCTCAAACATCCAGCCCCAATCTAGGTTCTTCAGTTCCCGCCTAATATTGTTATAATCAGCCTTTCCCCAATTTAGCACATTCACCCTAGGAGCACTCTTATCTTGTCCACCAGCACTTTAAAACTTACTGAATTGTGGTCACTGTTCCCGAAATGCTCCCCTACTTAAACTTCTACCACCTGGCCGGGCTCATTCCCCAATACCAGGTGCAGTACACCCCTTCCCTAGTTGGACTATCTACATATTGTTTGAAGAAGCCCTCCTGGATGCTCCTTACAAACTCTGCCCCGTCCAAGCCCCTAGAACTAAGTGAGTCCCAGTCAATATTGGGGAAGTTGAAGTCTCCCATCACAACAACCCTGTTGCTTTTACTCCTTTCCAAAATCTGTCTACCTATCTGCTCCTCTATCTCCCGCTGGCTGTTGGGAGGCCAGTAGTAAATCCCCAACATTGTGACTGCACCCTTCTTATTCCTGATCTCTACCCATATAGCCTCGCTGCCCTCTGAGGTGTCCTCCCGTAGTACAGCTGTGATATTCTCCCTAACCAGCCTCGCCGTCTGATTCGCCAGACTCGTGCCTCAGCTGCTCACCGCTAACAAGGGGGAGCTGCTTTTAAACGCTCCCTCACCACTCACTCCAGTCAACAAAGCATGGCAGTACACAGACCTGCTCCTCGCTTTGGGGATGCCGGATCTGCGCCACACAAGTGCTTGGCAATGACCATCTCCTACAAGAGAGGATCTAACCACCGCCACTTGACATTCAATGGCATTACCATCGTTGAATCCCACAATCAACATACTGGGAGTTACCATTGATCAGAAACTGAACTGGAATAGCCATATGAACACTGTATTGAGGAAGAGAGCAGTGGATCTAAGACTAGTGTTTTAAACTTAGATATGGGCAATTATAAGGGCGTGAAGATAGAGCTATTAAAGTGAACTGGGTGATTAGGTCATGGGATAGGTTATTAGCGATGCAGCAGCAGACACTTAGGAAATATTTACGAATATTCGGAAAAGATACATTTAATCTATTATTCTATTATTAAGGAGGTTATAGTGAGAAATTTAGAAATTCTCAATGTGATCAAGCTTAGTCAACATGATTTTGTGGAAAGGAAATCAATTTTGACTAATTTACTGGAGTTCCGTGAGGAAAACAAACAGTATGGATAAAAGGGAACTTGTGGATCTGCTGTACTTGGATTTCCAGAAAGCATTTGTAAAGTTGCCACATTAAAAGATACTACACAAAATAAGAGCTCATGTTGTTGGGGGTGACATATTACCATGGATAGAAGATTGGTTAGCTAACAGGAAGCAGAGATTTAAGATAAATAGGTCCTTTTCAGGTTGGTAAGATGTGACGAGTGGGGCACCAGAGGGATCAGTACTGGGGTCTGAATATTTAACAGTTTACATCAATGACTTTGATGAAATGACCGAATGTGTGATATTAAATTTGCTGATATCACAAACATAAATAGGAAAGTAAGTTGTGAAGAGGACATAAGGAGTCTGCAAAGGGACATAGGTTAAGTGTGTGATCAAACATTTGGCAGGTGAAGTATAATGTGGGAAAATGTGAACTTTTGCACTTTGCAGGAAAAATAGTAAAGCAGCAGATTATTGAACTAGAGAGCGACTGCCAAACTCTGAGGTAAAGGGATCTGGGTGTCCTGATACATGTATCAGGTAAGGTTATTGTGCAGGTACAGCCAGTGATTAGGAAGGTAAATGGAATATTGTCATTTATTGCAAAGGGAACAGAATATAAATTAGGGATGTTTTGCTACGGTTGGACAGGGTGTTGGTGAGACCATGGGCGAAATTCTCCGAAGACCTGCGTCACGCCAATTTCCGGCGGCCAAAAGCGGTGCGGGTGACTCCGGCGTCGGGGCCTTCTTTTAAGCCGGTAATCTCCGTTCCCGAAAGGGCCAGCGTCAGTTTCACCCGCTGCGGAAGTGGCGCGTTGAGAGAGAGAGAGAGGGGACCCGGCGTGGAGAGGAGAGGAGGGGGGGGACCCGGCGTGGAGGAGAGGGGGGGGGGACCCGGCGTTGAGAGGAGAGGAGAGGGGGGGGGGGACCCGGCGTTGAGAGGAGAGGAGAGGGGACCCGGCGTTGAGAGGGGAGGAGAGGGGACCCGGCGTTGAGAGGAGAGGAGAGGAGAGGGGGACCCGGCGTTGAGAGGAGAGGAGAGGGGACCCGGCGTTGAGAGAGGAGGGGGGGGGGACCCGGCGTTGAGAGGAGAGGAGAGGGGACCCGGCGTTGAGAGGAGAGGAGAGTGGGGGGGGGACCCGGCGTTGAGAGGAGAGGAAAGGGCGGGGTTGAGAGGAGAGGAGAGGGGGGGGGACCCGGCGTTGAGAGGAGAGGAGAGGAGAGGGGGGGTTGAGAGGAGAGGAGAGAGGGGGGGTTGAGAGGAGAGGAGAGGGACCCGGCGTTCAGAGGAGAGGAGAGGGACCCGGCGTTGAGAGGCGAGGGGGGGGGACCCGGCGTTGAGAGGAGAGGAAAGGGGAGGGACCCGGCGTTGAGAGGAAAGGAGAGGGGGGCTCCGGCGTTGAGAGGAGAGGAGAGGAACCCGGCGTTGAGAGAAGAGGAGAGGGACCCGGCGTTGAGAGGAGAGGAGAGGGACCCGGCGTTGAGAGGAGAGGAGAGGGACCCGGCGTTGAGAGGAGAGGAGAGGGGGGGGACCCGGCGTTGAGAGGAGAGGAGAGGGGGGGGGACCCGGCGTTGAGAGGAGAGGAGGGGGGGGGGACCCGGCGTTGAGAGGAGAGGAGAGGGGGGAACCCGGCGTTGAGAGGAAAGGAGAGGGGAGGACCCGGCGTTGAGAGGAGAGGAGAGGGACCCGGCGTTGAGAGGAGAGGAGAGGGACCCGGCGTTGAGAGGAGAGGAGAGGGACCCGGCGTTGAGAGGAGAGGAGGGGGGGGGGACCCGGCATTGAGAGGAGAGGAGAGGAGGGGGGGGGGACCCGGCATTGAGAGGAGAGGAGAGGGGGGGTCCCGGCGTTGAGAGGAGAGGAGAGGGACCCGGCGTTGAGAGGAGAGGAGAGGGACCCGGCGTTGAGAGGAGAGGAGGGGGGGACCCGCGTTGAGAGGGTGGGCGCTTGCGGCGTTGAGGGGGGGTTGAGGGGGGGGTTGTGGCGTTGCGAGGGGGGGTTGCGGCGTTGAGGGGGGGGTTGCGGCGTTGAGGGGGGAGTTGCGGCGTTGAGGGGGGGTTGCGGCGTTGAGGGGGGGATTGCGGCGTTGAGGGGGGGTTGCAGCGATGAGGGGGGGTTGCGGCGTTGAGAGAGAGGGGGGAGTACCGGCGTTGAGAGAGATGGGGGGGGCGCCGTTGGAGGGGGGTAGGGGTGGTGGGGAGGGGGGTAGGGGTGGTGGTGAGGGGGGTAGGGATGGTGAGGGGGGTAGGGGTGGTGAGGGGGGTAGGGGTGGTGAGGGGGGTAGGGGCGTTGGGGGGGGGTAGGGGTGGTGAGGGCGGTAGGGGCGTTGGAGGGGGTAGGGGTGGTGAGGGGGGGGGTTGCGGCATTGAGGGGGGTTGCGGCGTTGAGGGGGGGTTGCGGCGTTGAGGGGGGGTTGCGGCGTTGAGGGGGGGTTGCGGCGTTGAGGGGGGGTTGCGGCGTTGAGGGGGGTTGCGGCATTGAGGGGGGGTTGCATTGTTGAGGGGGGTTGCGGCGTTGAGAGGGGGGGTAGGGGTGGTGGGGAAGGGGGTAGGGGTGGTGGGGAGGGGGGTAGGGGTGGTGGGGAGGGGGGGTAGGGGTGGTGGGGAGGGGGGTAGGGGTGGTGGGGAGGGGGTAGGGAGGGGGGGGTAGGGGTGGTGGGGAGGGGGGTAGGGGTGGTGGGGAGGGGTTGTAGGGGTGGTGGGGAGGGGGGTAGGGGTGGTGGGGAGGGGGGGTGGGGTGGTGGGGAGGGGGGTAGGGGTGGTGGGGAGGGGGGTTAGGGGTGGTGGGGGGGGGGGGAGGGGTGGTGGGCAGGGGGCTAGGGGTGGTGGGCAGGGGGCTAGGGGTGGCTGGAGAGGGGTAGGGGTGGTGGGAGAGGGGTAGGGGTGGTGGGGAGAGGGGTAGGGGTGGTGGGAGAGGGGTAGGGGTGGTGGGGAGAGGGGTAGGGGTGGTGGGGAGAGGGGTAGGGGTGGTGGGGAGAGGGGTAGGGGTGGTGGGGAGAGGGGTAGGGGTGGTGGGGAGAGGGGTAGGGGTGGTGGGGAGAGGGGTAGGGGTGGTGGGGAGAGGGGTAGGGTGGTGGGAGGGGGGTAGGGGTGGTGGTGAGGGGGGTAGGGGGGTGGTGAGGGGGGGTTAGGGGTGGTGAGGGGGTAGGCGTGGTGAGGGGGTAGGCGTTGGTGAGGGGTAGGGGTGGTGAGGGGGTGAGGGGGTAGGGGTGGTGAGGGGGGTAGGGGTGGTGAGGGAGGTAGGGGCGTGGGGGGGGGTAGGGGCGTTGGAGGGGTAGGGGGTTGGAGGGGGTAGGGGCGTTGGAGGGGGTAGGGGCGTTGGAGGGGGTAGGGGCGTTGGAGGGGGGAGGGGCGTTGGAGGGGGTAGGGGCGTTGGAGGGGGTAGGGGCGTTGGAGGGGGTAGGGGGTTGGAGGGGGGTAGGGGCGTGGGAGGGGGTGGGCGTTGGGGGGGTGGGGGGGGCGGCGTGCAGAGAGGGGGGGCGACGGATGCCCGGGGCCAACGCACCGTCGCCCCCCCTCTGCACGCCGCTGCCCCCTACCCCAAGCCCCCCCCTCACCACCCCTACCCCTCCAACGCCCCTAACCCCCTCACCACCCCTACCCCCCTCCAACGTCCCTACCCCCCTCACCACCCCTACCCCACTCCAGTGTCCCTACCCCCCTCACCTCCACCCCTACCCCCCTCACCACCACCCCTACCCCCCTCCCCACCACCCCTACCCACCACCCCTACCCCCCTCCAACGCCGCCCCCCCATCTCTCTCAACGCCGGTACCCCCCCCCCTCTCATCTCCGCAACCCCCCCCCCCCCCCAATGCCGCAACCCCCCCCCCCCAAACGCCGGGACACTCTCTCTCCCCCCCCTCCCCCCCTCCAAACGCCGGGACACCCTCTCTCTCCCCCCCCCCCCAAACGCCCCCCACACAAACGCCGGGACTCTCTCCTCCTTCCCCCCCCCCCCCCCCCCCCCCGCACTCGCCCTAGGTCACTGAACGGCGTCAACCATCATCAATGCTACTGCGTTTTTCGCCGACGTGACCGTGGCCACGTCGGCGGGACTTCGGCCCATCCGGCCCGGAGATTTGTTGAAAGTAAAAAATCAATGACATCCCGCCGGCGCCGGCTGTTTTCAGAGGCTGCCGGCGGGATTTGCACAACGCCGGTTTTTGGCCGCTCGGAGAATTAAAAACCCGGCGGGAGCGGGAATAACGCCGCCGCCAGCCGATTCTCTGACCCTGCGTGGGGTCGGAGAATTTCGCCCCATGTCTTGAGTACTGTGTACAGTCTGGGTCTCCTTATTCCATAAAGGATATAAATACATTCAAAGCAGTTCAGACAAGATTCACTTGACTGATAGCTGGGATGGGATGGAATGGGGGAGGCTTCCCTTACAAGGAAAGGTTGAACAAGCTGAGCCTGTATCCATTGGCATTTAGAAGATTGAAACGTGATTTTATTGAAACATACAAGATCCTGAGGGGACTTGATGGGGTGGAAGCTGAATAAATGTTTCCCCGAGGGAGAGACTAGAACCAGAGGAGACAATTTACAAATAAATTCCATTTAAAACATAAATGAGAAGAAATATTTTTTCTGAGGATCGTGAATCATTGGAACTTTCCTCTCCAGCGAGCGGTGGAGGCAGGGTCAGTTTATACTTTCAAGGCAGATTCTGAGAAGAGTCAAAGGTTATCGGGGGTAAATGTAATGTGGAGTTGAAGTCATGATCTTGTTGAATGGCGAAGCAGGCTCGAGGGACTGAATGGCTCTTCGTTCATATAGTTACAATGCACTGATTAAAGTAATGTACTCTCCGCTTTCTTACCGATATCTTGTTTCCTTCCGCCATCTCTATTACACAGGCAACACATAGCAGCTGCTCTCTATCCTGCAAGTCCTCCTTGAACCGCAGTGTCCAATGCCCATCGTGGCGAGAATGAATCTGCTCGCATACCACATTCCAGTTGTCAGATGTTGGCTCCTCCATTTAGCACAATCGTTTCCTTCATAAATCAAATATTAATTTAATCAATAACGGTGATTTAAAGGGCTCTTAAACTCTCAAAATTGGCTACTGAAATTTTTTTTTTTTTTACAATCCCAGTAAGAATGTCTGAAAACTCCTGATCACATGGGGTTCACACTGCTGACAAGATCAATCCCAATAAACTGGCGCTCAAAAATCCACCAAAAATCCCCATTTAACTCTTCTGGTAATTTCTCCAATACAATCCCAATAATCTAATCTCATGTTCCTGATCTCCAGGTCCCAAATTCAGTAAACTGAACCTCACATCTCTACTCTACTGCCCTTCAAATCCCAAAGATCCTGGGCTGGATTCTCTGATTATGGAGGTATGTCCTCATGCTGGCGTGGGAACGGTGACGTTTTACGCCAGAAAAACTGGTGCAAAACAGACACCGATTCCCCATTTTTCTGGGGGCTAGCAGCGTAGAGCACCCGGCTCCAGCTGCCGATACGCCCTGAGAATTGCCGGGTCCGTGGCCGCGCATACGTACAGCGGAGGCCTGTAGCGGCCGTGCCGTCTACATGGCAGACGCAGCCCACGGACCCCATCGCAAAATAGTGGCCTCCCTTTGGCCAGCTCGCGCAACCTGGACCAACCCCCACAATGCCCCCAGCCCCAAATATGTCCCCCTTGCCCGCGAATCAATCCTCCCCCGACTGTGGCGGCGCTGGATTGAGCCCGCAACCGCCACGATGAGTTCCAACGGATGAGACCATGAGAGATCCATGCCGTCGGGAACTCGGCAGGTCGGGGGTGGAGCATTGATACGTGGCGCGTACCCCGCTTTGGCACCGCCCCCGATTTGGTCAGAAACTTGGATTCTCCAGCGGTTCGCCGAATGCGATTTCAGCGTCAGCAATCGGAGAATCCAGCCCACAGTCTTTGCATCCCTGTTCCACTGCTCTCCCATTCCCAATAAAACTGTCCTCGCATTCCTGCCACGGAGTTAGTTTTGCCAACCAGAATAGAACCTTGCATGCTCTACTGAAACTATATAATTGTATGGACAAAAGGCTGGTGACACTTTACCTAAAGTTCAACCATAACCGATATGCCACTGTCATCAGCTTTTATGGCCCAACCACCTACACTGATAATGATAAGGAACATTTCTATTATCACTTTGAAGTCTCACTACCAGCCCAAAAGAAGAAAAAAAAATCCTTTTGAAAAACATTAATGCCAGGGTTGGCCATGACTCCAATGTCTGGAGAGGAACCATTGGGAAAAACAGGGTGGGAAAAGCCATTACAAATGGCATCCTCCCACTGACAAAGTTTGCTCAGCATGAGCTCACTATAGCAAATACCCTTTTCTGCCAGAAAGAGAAATACTAAACCATGTGGAGGTCCCTAAATCAGAGCACTGGCACCTCCTGGATTATGTTACTATTCGGGTCAAAGATCAAAGTGATGTCTGTACCACCTGAACCATGCCGGGAGGGTGGGACTGATGCCCACAGAACAGGTCATCGATGGGGAAAAGTGGCAGGGGAGGGGGACTGATGCCAGCAAAACAACAGATCATCGACTTGTTCAATTGGTGATGAAGCTCAATTTAGTATCAAGACATCGCAAGGCCCAAAAGACCAAGAGAGAATTCAGCAATGTCCTAGCCATAAAGCAGAGAGGAAGAGAGGAATTCAAAGTCCAGCTCACGACCAATTTGGAGAATTTGCACACATCCAACTAAATTCTAGAATGCTGGGATCAACCAAAGTCAGCTGTGCCAAAGTCCTGTGACCAGACCATTGGGCTCAAGCATCGTCACCATCAGGACTGGCTCAACAAAAATCATGCTCAAATATGGCAACTCCTTCGTTATCTGGCAGAACATCCCAACGTTGCATGTCAAAAAGGCAGCATTCCAACAGTTCAAGGCTGACTCCCAAGGACATTTCACAGAATTGTTAAGGATAGAATGGGGGCATTTGGGCCATCTGCACTGGGTCTCCGAATGAACTCAGCAATTCACTCCGAATTCACAGGCAGATCACAAGTTCCAGAGGAACTTCCAATATGATCTTTGTTGCCAGACAAATCTGACAAAAATGTTGTAACAGCATTGATGCCTGCTGAAATTAAATGAATTGAAAAATCGCTATTGTCACAAGTAGGCTTCAAATTAAGTTACTGTGAAAAGCCCCTCGTCACCACATTCCGGCGCCTGTTCGGGGAGGTTGGTACGGGAATTGAACCGTGCTGCTGGCCTGCCTTGGTCTGCTTTAAAAGTCAGCTATTTAGCCCTGTACACCAGATTTGAAAGCCACTCACGATCTCTCTAATTCTGCATACACAATATCCAGCCTGTCCTTGAATATATCAACCCACAACCGGTCAGATAAATATTGAAGGAGAGACTCTGGAATATGTTAAGCACTTCCCATATCTTGGCAGTCACCCCTCACTAAAGGACACGACTGACGAGGACTTCCAACACCAGATCAACTGTGTCACTTCAGCTTTCTACAAACTACGGCAGTGAGAGTTTGACAACAGACCTTTACAAGTCCACAGAAGTCCTAGTGTACACAGCAGTTGTCAACAGCACGCTCTTGTACTCCAGCGAGATTTGGACTGTGTATCAGTGGCACATGAGAGCGCTAAAGAAATTCCATCAGCAATAACTTCGCTGCATCCTACAGATTCAGTGAGAAGACCATCGGACAAAAGCTTTAAGTAAGGCCCAAAATTATTCAGGGAAAACACCTGTAAAATCAACTTCAATGGACTGGACACTGTCCACCTGAACAAAACACGTCTCCCTGGCAAAGTCCTGCTTTCTGAACTCTCAAATGACCATTTTTCCGGAAAGGACAAAAAAATGCCAGAAGACATTCTGATGATCCCCTCACAGCACAGTTGCATCAATCTTAATGAGGAAGCTTGTTGTCAACCATTCAGAGTGGCAACAACTTGTTCAAGAAGCTGCATCACATTTTGAATCTATTCACTTTAATGATGAGGCAGAGCAACTGCAAAGGAAAAAGGAGGCAAATCTTGCACTCTGAATCCCACTACCTTGTGGGACATCCTCTCCATTTGTCCAAAGATCTACGGGTCGAAAAACAGCCTATTCGGCAGATGAAGACCCATGGTATAAACTCACAACCTTGAGTAGTCACCATCCTTGAATCATGAGACAGCTGACAACGACCCACAGGTCTCCCATTCGGAAATCCTATCCTCACAACATTGATTCCATCATTACCCAATTTCCAAAATTCCTATCCATAATCCCTACAGTGCAGGAGGCCATTCAGTCCATCAAGTCTGCCCCGACCCACCGAAAGAGCATTCTACCTAGACCACCTGAACTGTACATCCCTGGACAATAGGGGAAATTTTATTATGGCTAATCCACCTAACCTGCGCACCTTTGGACTGTGCGAGAAAACCGGAGCACTCGGAGGAAACCCACACATACACAGGGAGAACATGCAAACTCCACAGTCACCCATTGGCCACAATTGAACCCTGGTCCCCTGTGCCGAGGCAGCAGCGCTAACCACTGTGCCACCCTGTCTTCATGTCCAATTTGCATTCTCCCATTCCTGTTGAATCCGTGGTAAGTAGAATGCTTTGACGATAGTAGAAATTATGAACAAGGTTTATTTCAATACAATTCTAATACTCCTCTATTCCCCTAAGGTTCTGCTTCCCCGATCTGCACCTAGGTCGGGGTTTTTATGTAGTTGGGGCTCTCCTTGTAGAGGGGAAGCCCCGCGCCCCCTTAAAGGGGAACTTCATATTCCTGGGGGGGGGGGGGGGGGGGGGGTCATGGGAAATCGCATTGTCCTGAACCCAGGACCTCCATTGGGGTTACAATACTCCTCCCCCACTAAGTTCAGAGCAATGTCCACATTCATGGGTAAGTCCACCGGGCCTTTCGACTGTTTCGCCCATGCACAGCGTTCAGGCGCAGACCTTGTGGGTCAGGAGCGTATATTGGACCGGGGAATGGCATTTACGTAACAAGTGTCTGGGCGGCTGTGACATTGCTGGTGTGGTCACGAGAGCCGGCAGGGGCGCCTCCGGTGGTAGCAGAATGTCCATCTCAGTTTTCAAGTCAGATCTAAACGGTTCTTCATCCGGCATCTCGGTGTCCTCAAAAATGATCTCTGGATCCTGGACAACCGGTGGAGCCAGGGGCTGCAGTGAAGACAGCGGAGCCGGGACGTCCAAATCAATGGCCGGTACAGCTGGAGACCCGATAAGCGGATTCAGAGATGTGTCCATGTGGCAATTAGACTCGCGGCCCTATGTCCATACTTGGTAAGAAACCAGACCCGTTTTCACCAACACGGTGCCCATGATCCAAGCGGCCCCATTGCCAAAGTTCCAGACATGTACCGCATCTCCCGGAGGTGCCCTTCAGTGGCCTGAGTCCTGAGCACGGCGATTTTCCCGCCAATATCTATAAAGACAAGACTCAAATGGGTGTGGAGGCAGCAACCCATCAACATCTTGGCTGGCGTGATGCCGGTCGTGGCATGCAGTGTTGTCTGGTCGTAGAATAAGAACCTTGCCAAGCGTATCTCCCAGGATCCTGATATCTGCATTTTTCCTTCCGAGCTTAAAAGGTTTGCACCTCTCACTCAACCAATCCATTCAAAGCTAGGTAGTATGGGGTGATCCTCACGTGACGGATCCTGTTAGCGGACATGAATGCCACGAATTCCGCACTCATAAACATTGTGTTGAAAATGTGCCGGAGTTTCTCTATGATGGTCCGGGGCAGTCGTCTCCTTTATCTCCATCGACCTCCATCCACTTGAAGTAGGCAGCAACGAGGATGAGGAACATTTCCCCTTGAAAGGGGCCTACAAAGTCTAGATGGAGGCGAGACCACAGACATTCCGGCCATTCCCACAGGTGGAGCGGGGCTGTAGGAGGCAACTTCTGGTGTGCCTGATACTGGACGCTGCACTGGGTCACCCACTCAATGTCTGTATCAATGCCGGGCCACCAAACGTAACTTTGAGCTAACATTTTCATCTAGGACACACCTGGGTGTTCATTGTGGGGGTTGATCAGGAGCCGGTTGCTTAAGGAGCACGCTGTCTTCAATGCTAAGCACCTGCATCTTTATGGTGTCAGCCTTCAAGTCCGACGGCAAGGCCCCGTGCTGAGCCCCAAACTGCACCATGTGATGGGTGTGGTGAATGTGTAACCACTATAATTCACACTGTACATTACTGTGTCCCTGTGGGCTCCATCTGTGAGCCGTTGTGCGGCTCTGCCCACAGGGGGAGATGAGGGGCATGTACAGGACTCTCAGCTCCACCCCCTTCAGGAAGTATAAGTGCTGCGGTCCTGCGAGTCCGCCTTCAGTTCAGCATAGTCGCAGGCAGGCTCAGTTGTAAGCCGATTAAAGCCACAGTTTAATCCAACTCGTGTCTCTGGTTGAATTGATGGTCGCATCAATTTAAAAAACAATATATTTTTATTCTCCTCCTTTTTCACAATTTTTCTCCCAAATTTACACCCAATGACAATCAATAACCAACAAATATCTCAAACCCCATAACAGTAACAACGATCCCATCCTCCCACCATGCCCAGACATCGGCCCGCATGTTAACATAAACAAATGACAAAGAAAAAAAAGGAATCAGGGATTACCCATAGCCATCTTTCACATACATAGCCCCCCCCCCACCCCCACCCATCCCCCCCCAACTAATGTTCGATGTTATCAAGTTCTTGAAAGTGCATAATAAATAGTGCCCATGACTTGTAGAACCCCTCCGAGCTTCCCCTCAGTTCGAACTTAACCTTCTCATGGGTCAAGTATTCCAACAGGTCCCCTCGCCACGCCAGGGCACAGGCTGGAGAGGCCGTTCTCCATCCCAGCAGGATCCGCCTCTGGGCGATCAACGAGGCGAAGGCTATGATATCTACCTCCGCACCCGTTTCCAACCCTGGCTGGTCCGACACCCCGAATATGGCCTCCCGGGGACCCGGGTCCAGTTCACATGCACCACCTTGGAAATTACCCTAAACACCTCCTTCCAGTACTCCCCAAGCTTTGGACAGGACCAAAACATATGAACGTGATTAGCCCCCCCCCCCCCCCCCCCCACAACGCTCACACACATCTTCTACCCCATCAAAGAATCGGCTCATCCTCACCCTCGTGAGGTGCGCCCTGTACACCACCTTCAGCTGTATCAGCCCCAACCTCGCACACGAGGTGGAGGCATTCACTCTCCGGAGCACCTCACACCAGACTCCCTCCTCTATAACCTCTCCCAACTCTTCCTCCCACTTCGCTTTGATCCCCTCCAGTGGTGCCTTATCCTTTTCCAACATAGCTCCATATACTGCTGACTGTCCCCTTCTCTTGTCCCCTCGCCGCCAGCACCTCGTCCAACAACGTGGAGGCCGGTTCCTCCGGGAAGCTCTGTATCTCCTTCCTGGCAAAGTCCCGAACCTGCATATACCTAAACACTTCTCCCTGCTCCAGCCCATACTTCGCTTCCAGCTCCCTCATTCCTGCAAATCGACCCCGAAGAAACAAATCTTTTAGAGTCTTAATCCCCTTCTCTTCCCATTTCCGAAAGCTTCCATCCCACCTCCCTGGCTCAAATCTGTGGTTCTCCCGGATCGGCATTTCCCTCGACCCTGCCCCCAACCCGAAGTGTTGGCGAAACTGCCTCCAGATTTTCAATGAAGCTGTTACTACCGGACTCCCTGAGTATTTCTCCGGAGCTATCGGGAGTGGGTAGTGCCGTTGCTAGTGCCTTCAGCCCCGATCCCCTGCACAAAATCTCCTCCATTCTGACCCACTGAGAATCAACCCCTCTGACCCAGCTCCACACCTTCTCCACATTCGCTGCCCAGTAGTAGTACATCAGGTTCAGGAGACCCAAATCCCCTGCCTGCCTTCCTCTCTGTAGCAGCACCTTCCTCACTCTGTCCACCTTCCCTCCCCATATAAATTAGGTAATCCTTCCCTCAATCTCCCTGAAAAAAGACTTTGGCAGGAAAATCGGTAGGCATTGAAAAATGAACAGAATTCGCGGCAACACATTAATTTTAACCGCCTGCACCCGACCCGCCAGTGACAGAGGGAGACCATCCCACCTCGCCAGGTCGGCTTTCACTCTCCCCACCAAACTAGTGATGTTGTATCTGCGAAGCCTTCCCCACTCCAGGCAACCTGCACCCCCAAATACCTAAAGTGGGTCCCTGCCCTACGGAATGGCAGCCCCCCCCCCCCCCCCCCCCCCGGCTGAGACACCACAAAATACTCACTCTTGTCCAAGTTCAGCTTGTACCCCGAGAAAGACCCAAATACCTGCAGCAACTCCAATATTCCTCCCATCGACGCACTCGGCTCCGACACATACAGCTGCAAGTCGTCGGCATACAAGGACACCCTATGACCCTATGCTCTATCCACCCCCCCCCACACCACCCCCCCCCCCCCCCCCCCACTATTCCTTTCCATGCTCCCGAACTTATTAATGCGATGGCCAACCGCTCAATCGCAAGCGCAAACAGCAGGGGGGACATAGGACATCCCTACCTCGTCCCACGGTGGAGAGAAAAGTATCTCGAACTGATATTGTTCATGCGGACACTTGCCTTCGGCTCCTTATATAACTTTAACCAGTTCACAAATCTTGGTCCAATCCCAAACCGCTCCAGCACTGCCATCGGGTACCCCCATTCCACCCGATCAAATGCCTTCTCGGCATCCAGTGCCTCCACCACCTCGGTTTCCTTCTCTTCCGCCGGTGCCATAACGACGTTCAAAACCCTTCTAATATTCGAAAACAGCTGCCTCCCTTTCACAAACCCTGTCTGATCCTCACCTATCATCTTCAGGAGGCACCCTTCCAGCCTACCCGCCAGTACATTCACCAATATCTTTGCGTCCACATTAAGAAGTGATATGGGCCTATACGACCCACACTCCGTCGGAACCTTATCCTTTTTAAGCAACAGTGAAATCGATGCCTGCCCCAATGTTTGCGGTAGCACTCCCTTCCCTATCACCTCTTCAAACATCCCTAGCATCAGGGGTGCCAACTTATCCTTAAATTATTTATAATATTCCACCGGAAACCCATCCGGCCCTGCCATCTTCCCCGACTGCATCCTCCCAATCGCATCTTTTATCTCCTGCTCCTTCTAATGTAGCCCTGTCGCCCTCCCCTAGCCTCGGGTACTCCAACCCATCTAGAAATTCCAGCATCTCACGGTCTCCCCCGGGTGGCTCTGACCTGTACAACCTCTCGTAGAATTCCTCAAAAACCTTGTTAATCAGCTCCGGAGCCACCACCAACTTCCCAGCCTTATCCCTTACCTGAAGAATTTCCCTTGCTGCTGCCTCCCTCCGGAGCTGACCAGCTAACATACCTTGTTATGTTACCACGCTTGTTATGTTACATACCACGTAGGCATACCATAACATGGAGCCTTGTCTCCATGTTCATAAACTGCACCCCTCGCTCGTCTCAGTTGGCGCACCGCCTTCCTGGTGGATAGTCGGTCGAAGCTCGCCTATAGTTCCTTCCTCTTTCCCAGCATCGCTGGGTCCCCATCCTCCGCATAACCCCTATCTGCCTCCAACATCCCATCTATTAGCCTCTGCCGCTCCAACCTCTCCTCTTTGTCCACCCTGGCCTTAAACAAAATTACCTCACTACCGCCCTTAGAGCCTCCCAGACGACTGCCATTGACACCTCACCCGTACAGTTGAATCTTACATACTCCTTAATTACCTTTTCAATTTTTTCACAGAATACTTGGTTCCCCAAAAGCCCCACATCCAGTTTCCACCCCGGCCTCTGCACTACTCCCTGCTCCAGCACCATATCCATCCAATGTGGCGCGTGATCTGACACAGCAATTTCAGAGTATTCCGACCCCTTGACTCCAGCCAGCAAAGCTTTTCCCACCACAAAAAAGTCGATCCGCGAGTATACCCTATGGACTGCTGAGAAAAACAAGTACTCCCGTTCCCCTGGGTGCAGGAACCTCCAAGGGTCCACCCCTCCCATTTCCACCATCAGCCCAGCAAGCGCCTTTGCCCCCCCTGATGGGACCAGCGAGCGCGACCGTGATCTGTCCAACCTTGGCTCCTGCACCAGGGTCCAGTCCCCCCCCCCCCCCCCCCCTACAATCAGCTCGTGTGTGTCCAAGTCAGGAATGGCTACAAACACCTTCCTCGCAAATCCCGCATTGTCCCAGTTGGGACCGTATACACTTACCAGCGCCACTAATCTCCCGTCCAGCGCACCTGCCACAATCATATATCTACCCCCCTGATCTGCCACTACCTTTTCCATCTGGAAGCGTACCCTTTTGCTGACCAACACTTCTACCCCTCAAGCCCTTCCATCAAATCCAGAGTGAAACACTTGGCTAACCCAACCCTTTTTAAGTCTCACCTGGTCCTTCACCCTCAAGTGAGTCTCCTGCAGCATTGCTACATCGGTTTTCAGACTTTAAGATGCGCAAGCACCCTTGCCCTTTTGACCGGACCTCCTAGCCCTCTCACGTTCCACGTGACTATCCTTACTGGGGGTCTCTCACCCCCCCCCCCCCCACCTTTCTTATCCACCATCAACATACCGCCGCGCCCTGCCCCACAAGCCTGACCCGCCCGTCCATTGTTAACATCGAACCACTTCTCCCCTCCCGAAACCCCCCCTACCTTTCCCCCTGAACCAACATCCAACCCTTCCCCCCCCTCTCGCTCGCCTCGAAGGCCCATTGACGCCTGCTATCCAGGCTCCAATGTCCGCAGCCCTCCTCTCCTCTCACCTCCGTTCACTAGCTGACTTTAGCTAGCTAGTGCGGGTGGCTCCCCCCCTACCAAGACATATCATCCCCTTCCACCCAGTCCCAGAGAAAAAAAAAACAAACCCAACAATCCAACCCATACAATTCACTAACATAACATTTAACCGTCGCAACACAGAGCGCTCATCAACCCACCATTAACTTAAACTCTATAACAATACAAAAGCGAAGTAGATTACAATACAAATCCGTAAAAAGAAAGTTATAACATTTATACATTTTCCGGCTGTTCAAACACAGACCACAGTCTCTCTTCCAGATCCGCTCTTCATGTCTGTCTCAAGCCTTCTGCCTTCACGAACGCCTCAGCCGCTGTCTCAAAATAAAAGTCTTTGCCGTTATACGTTACCCATAACCTCGCTGGGTACACCATACCACTATTCTCAAAACTGGATGCTTCAAAGGGTTTCTGGCAGATCCAACTAGATGAGTCAAGCAGGAAGCTATGTACGTTCAACACACCCTTTGGCAGGTTCTGCTACAACCGGTTGCCATTCGGCATCATCTCTGCGTCCACAGTTTTCCACCGGATCATGGAGCAGATGATGGAGGGGATCAACGGTGTCCGGGTATATGTCGACGACATTATTATCTGGTCAACCACCCCGCAGGAACACATTGCCCGCCTTCAGCGTGTTTTCTGGCGCATCCACGAACACGGCCTCCGCCTCAATAGGGCCAAATGCTCCTTTGTCCAGTCAAGTATCAAGTTTCTGGGGAATCACATTTCCCACCAGGGGGTGCGTCCGAACGAGGACAAGATTGCAGCAATCACGTCCATGAAGGCGCCAGAGGACAAGAAAGTAGTCCTCCGGTTCCTGGGTATGGTGAATTTCCTCGGGAAGTTCATCCCGAATCACACCTCACACACCACACACCACGGCCCTCAGAGACCTGATTCGCAAAACCACAGATTTCCGATGGCTCCCTGCTCACGAGCGTGAATGGCAGGAGCTGAAGGCCAAGCTTTCCATGACCCCAGTGTTGGCCTTTTTTCGACCCGACCAAAATCTCTACTGATGCCAGTCAGTCGGGGATTGGTGCCGTGCTCCTGCAACGAGACGAGGCCTCGTCATGGGCCCCCGTTGCGTATGCGTCGCGGGCTATGACTCCCACAGAGCAGCGCTATGCGCAAATTGAGAAAGAGCGTCTCGGCCTTCTCACTGGAGTCGTGAAGTTCCACGACTACGTCTATGGACTTCTGCAGTTCACGGTTGAAACCGACCACCGCCCCCTTGTAAATATTATCAAAAAGGACTTAAATGACATGACGCCTCGCCTCCAGTGTATCCTACTCAAGCTGCTCAGGTACGACTTTCAACTGATCTATACCCCTGGCAAGGACCTTGCCATTGCCGATGCCCTCTCAAGATCAATCACAACTCCGTGTGATCATGACGGCTTCATTTGCTAAATAGACGCTCACGTTCAGTTTGCAGCCTACCATTTGCCAGCTACGGATGCACGGCTGATGCAAATTCGCCGCGAGACAGCGGCTGATCCACTTCTGCAGCGGGTGATGCGCCGAATGTCAGACGGGTGGCTCAAGGGCCAATGCCCGCAATTTTACAACGTCCGCGATGACCTGGCAGTTGTCGACGGGGTGCTCCTGAAATTGGATCGCATCGTCGTCCCACAAAGCATGCGCCAGCTAGTGTTGGAGCAACTCCATGAAGGCCATTTATGAATCGAGAAGTGCCACCGCAGGACCAGAGAAGCCGTCTACTGGCCGGGCATCAATGATAACATCGCCAACGTGGTGCTCAACTGCTCTACCTGCCAGCGTTTTCAGCCCGCCCAACCACGGGAGACCCTGATGCCCCATGAGCTCGTTACATCACCTTGGACCAAAGTGGGCATCGACTCTCCACCGGCCTGTCACCTGCTCAGCTGCTAATGAACCGCACCCTCAGAACGATGGTGCCATCAATTCTCGCTCCCGACCTCGATTATGTCCCCGTGCTCCACCACATGCACATGTCTCAACTGCAGCCGAAAACGTCCTATGACTCACGGGCTGCTGACCTTCCCGACATCCATCCATGCGACAAGGTTCGCATCCACCTCCTAGATGGTGGCTGGTCTGCGCCTGCTGTCGTTCTAAGGCAGGTGGCCCCCCGCTCCTTCCTGGTCCGCTTACCGGACGGATCCATTCGGCGCCGCAACAGGCGTGCTCTTCGCCTGGTTCCAGGGTCGTCACGGGATCCTCCGACCAGCTCTTCTACTGATCCCGCCGTGGAGTGCGTGGCGCTTCCGGTCGCTCTGCCTGCCCCTGACAGTGCTGCAGCCCTGCCGGCTCCTGAGGCGCCAGCCATTGCCGCACCCTCACACATAGCTAGGTACATTTTCCACACACCCACACTATTTATTATCACATGCCTATATCAACATTTTTTTTATAAAAGGGGGGCTGTCATAATATACACCAGTATATCATGGTGCAGACACACACTGGTGGACACACACAGGGACCAATCAACATGTACAAACACCGCAGCCAATCACCGGTTAGAATACACACACTATAAAGGCAGAGGGCACCACGGTTCCCGCTCATTCTGGGTGCTGCCTCTGAGTGTAACAGGAACTCATCCAGCCCAGCACAGACTTACAACACATGCTGAGAGAATCAACTGGTTCGGACAAGGCTTAGGTCTCTAGTTTAAGTTAGCATCATTTAGACCCACAGTCATCGTGTGTTAGTTAGTTAGAAGTAGTTAATAAAATTGAGTTGAACCTTCATCAGTGTTGGAAGTGTCTGTTCATCTCTCAAGTCTACACTAGCCAACACTTCACCTGGTGCTGTGAAGCCACAGTGCTATCCACGTGTGCTACCGTGCTGCCCTATGTTCACAGTTATGAAGCACCTGGACTCGGGGCCAGGACCAACTGGAGAGTAGCGTGACACATATTAAGTTTCATAAATGTGCAACCTCCACTGAGCTTTGCGTAAAGATCCTCGATCCTAGGAACCTGATAACAGTCCAGTCGAGACACACAGTTAACTGTCATCTTATTGTTGCCACACAAACGTATTGATCCATCCGGTTTCATGACAGGGATGACCAGTGAACTGCACCAGGCATACGATGCCCAAATTCTCCAATTCAATGCCCACCTTGGATTATAATCGTATTGGACAGGCCGGGCGCAGAAATAGCGCAGTTCAGCCATTGGTTCAGCTATAGAAAGCCAGACTGGATGCGGTCGAACGTACGGCAACTGACTACGGACACTGATGCCCCAGTGTTGAGTTATATGAAAATTAGGTGTCCATTAAGTTGCAAGGAGATCCAGATGGGTGGCACTGTTGGCGCAGCTACACAATGTAACTGCTGTCGCCGTCTTCCATATAGCCGCGTGGGGACCTCCAGTTCCCCTAGTTTCTGCGGCATATTTCGGCCCCCGCTGGTAGCTGGTTCCAGTTTCTCCTGGTCTGGGGAAGAACGTCTGACGGCATTCTCGGCTTTTATAGTGGCAGCCCGCGCTCCTCTGGTAGATGTCCCATTGTTGGGGGCAGCCACCTCAGTTCCAGCCGAGTGTGATTGGCGCTTGGTTTGGCAACCCAGACTGAGCACTGCCAGTCCCTGGAGTTCCTGGACCGCTTCTTCGGCGCTTTCTCTGGGGATGGCTATCTCCACCATGAGCTGCAAGTCCAGGTGGGCCTCAGCTAGTATTGCTTGGCCTCATCGCGGAGTCCACACATGAAGCGGTCTCAGAGTGCCTCATTCAAGACTCACCCAGTCTTTGGAGGCGGGCCAGAAAGGCATGCAATGAATCAGCCTGGGCAGCCTTGTGAAACCAGAAACGGAGCACGACGAGTGGTGGTTTTGGGTTGAAATGCTCCCCCAATGGGGGCCACCAGGGCAGCGAACGACTGTGTATCTGGGGGGGTACGGGTGAGTCAGACACTTTATCACACTGTAGGTGGGCCCTCCGCAAGCCATTAGTAATATCACAGTTTGTCTCTCATTGCTGGTATTGCATTTCTTCGAAAAAGAAGTTCACGTGTTCCACACATTGCCGCCAAACGTCTCTACCCAAGTTAAACGGTTCCCACTTTCCTATGTGCGGCATTGTGGCGGTTAGTAGTGGGACGAGGTGGCCGGGCGCGTAGCAACCAGTGTCGACGGCAGTCCACTAAATCCTCGTCGCCAGTGTTGCGTCCACGATAAATAGAATGAATGGTAGAAATTACAAACAAGGTTTATTTCAATACAATACTCCAGCACTCCCCTTTGGCTCTCCTTCCCCGATCTGGTGCCGTTTTTATACATCTGAGGCTCTCCTTTTAAAGAGGAAGCCAAGCCCCCTTAAAGGGATAGTTCCCCCCCCCCCCGCTCTTAAAGGGGTCAGGGGACCCCAGTTGGGGTTACAGCAATCTCCTTCCTCACATCACTCTTGCCTTCCCACACCGGGCCACACTCGCAGCTGGTATCCAGACCCTTCGGCCACCCACACCCCCGATAGCCCGGCCGAAAGGAGGGACCCGCAGCATCGTCCAGATATTGTAATTACGTTTGCTGTTGGTGGGGGGGGGGGGGGGGGGGGAGTCCAATGCCCCTCTGTTTGGCGGTGTGCGCCAGCCGAAGGGGAAGTCTAACTCCGGTCCTCGACACTCCTCCCTTCCCGACGCCGCTCGGATTGACGGCCTGACTGGCGGCAACTCGAGCGTCCGCGCCGCGCGCGTCAACTGGAGCACGTGACATCCTCGCGGCCAACGGCCGCCCGGCACCGCGCGCCCGCCTTCCCGCCTAAAGCTGCCCAATCGGGTTCGTCCTCCGGCATGACCACGTGGGCCGGCACGAGGTTTGGGGGGGGGGGGGGTTGGGAGATGAGTGGGGGGGGGCGGGGGGGTGTGAGGGGCGGGGTGGGGGGGGGAGGGGGAAGGGGAGGGGTGTGGGGAGGGGGAGGGAGAGAAGGGTGGGGGGGAGATGTGAGGGGAGGATCGTGGCGAGGTGGGGTGGGCAATGTGAGGTATGGGGAGGAGAGGTGAGGGGGCGGGGGGGGTGTGGGGAGGGAGGGGGAGGGGTGTGTGGGGAGGGGTGCGTGGGGAGGGGGAGGGAGAGAAGGATGGGGGGAGATGTAAGGGGAGGATCGTGGCGAGGTGGGGTGGGCAATGTGAGGGATGGGGAGGAGAGGTGAGGGGGACGGATGAGGGGGAGGGGCGTGTGGGGAGGGGGACGGGTGAGGGGGAGGGGCGTGTGGGGAGGGGGACGGGTGAAGGGGAGGGGCAGGTGGGGAGGGGAGAGGGGTAGAGGGAGATGTGAGGGGAGGAGAGTGGCGAGGGGAGGAAAGGTGGGAGGTGTGGGGGATGGGGCGGAGAGGTGAGGGGGAGGGGGTGAGGGAGAGGAGAGGAGTGGCCAAGGGGAAATGCGAGGAGAATGGGGAGCAGAGGTGGGAGGGGAGGAGGTGGTAGGGGAGGTGTAAGGGAGGATGGGCGATGTGAGCGGGAGGGGCTGAGGGAGAGGTGAGGGGTGGGGAAGGGGAGATGTGAGGAGAGTGGGGAGGAGAGGTGGGGGTGTGAGGGATGGGGAGGAGAGGTGTGGGAGCGGAGGTGTGATGTGAGGGTCAGGGGTGTGGGAAGGGTGAGGGAGAGGAGCGGGTGGGGGAGAGATGTGAGATGAGGAGAGGGGTGAGTGATGACGGGAGGAGAGCTGAGAGGTGAAGTATGAGGGGTGTGAGGGAGAAGAGATGTGGAGGAGGAGGAAAGATGTGAGGGGAGCGGCGTGTGGGGAGGGGTGAGGGAGAGGTGAAGTATGGGGGAGGAGAGGAGATGTGAGCGGAGGTGAGGGGGAAGTAGAGGGTGGGGTAAGTTGTGGGGAGGAGAGGGGTGAGTAGAGGAGAGGTGGGAGGAGAGATGTGAGGTATGGAGAGGAGAGGAGAGATGTGGGGGAGGGGAGGAGGTGTGGGGATGGAGAGGTGGGGGTGTGTGAGGGGTGGTGGAGGGAAGGAAAGGTGTGGGGGAGGGGAAGAGAGGTGGGGAGGTGTGGGGGGAGGGTGCGTGTGGGGGGGGGGGGGGGGGGGAGCAGTGTCACCCTCAGCCCCAACAGACACAGGGAAGAAGAAATGGCAGAGTAAGTAACTTAATTTTAATTTTTGGTAGTAAATTTTCCAGGGGCTTTCGCACCTCTATCCTTAACCAAGTCAAAAGGAATTTAATAACCTAGAGCTGTGAACATTGATAGCAGTGAGATAATGGAGCACAGCAGCTGTGAGGAATTGTAGTCCATTTCCACACAGATTAGCTCAAGTCTGTGCTTCTTGCAAATTAGAAATCACTGCCTCCCTCTTTCCACCACCCCAATCATGGGATGTGGGTAACATTGGTGAAGCCAGTTTTCATTGAGCATCCCTAGTTGTCTTTGAGAAGGTGGTGGTGAATTGCATCAGGAACATAGAAAACAGCACGGGCAGCACGGTAGCATTGTGGATAGCACAATTGCTTCACAGCTCCAGGGTCCCAGGTTCGATTCCGGCTTGGGTCACTGTCTGTGTGGAGTTTGCACATCCTCCCCGTGTCTGCGCGGGTTTCCTCCGGGTGCTCCGGTTCCCTCCCACAGTCCAAAGATGTGTAGTTTAGGTGGATAGGCCACGATAAATTGCCCTTAGTGTCCAAAATTGCCCTTAGTGTTGGTTGGGGTTACGAGGTTATGGGGTGGAGGTGTTGACCTTGGGTAGGGTGCTCTTTCCAAGAGCCGGTGCAGACTCGATGGGCCGAATGGCCTCCTTCTGCACTGTAAAATCTATGAAGAGCAGAATTTGGCAATTCTGCCTCCTCATGGTTGACCTTCTACTTCAGTATTTTTCAAATGTTTTTGCCCGGGACCCATTTTTACAAACCGGCCATGCTTCGGGACCCATGTTGGCCGACTTTCACGACCCACGCCTCCCGACCTTCGTGACCCAGGCCGCCTGAACTTTCATGACCCACCATTTTCGCTTTCCTTTAATGTAACAAGTAAGCCTGCTTGTTCCTCACGATCTCACTTGCTTTGTCACTCGATGTTACATTTCTGCGAGGATTCCAGCTGACGATTTAAGTTCCCACTTCATCCATTGGAAAAAAGCTTGTCCTCGAACTCGCCATGCTTAGTCTTCAAATGCCTTTGAAGTTTTGAGGGTTTTAATCTTTCATTTGCCAGTACTTCCCTGCATACCACACACGTGAACTTTGCATCCTGATTTGCACTAGCACAATTAATAAACCATGCCTCAAGAAATCATCTTTATACTCCTTTGTTCGTGATTTCAGCTCCTTCTTCAATTTAATTTTTTTAAATTTAGATTACCCAATTATTTTTTCCAATTAAGGGGCAATTTAGCGTGGCCAATCCACCTACTCTGCACATTTTTGGGTTGTGGGGGCGAAACCCACGCAGACACGGGGAGAATGTGCAAACTCCACACAGACAGTGACCCAGAGCCGGGATCGAACCTGGGACCTCAGCGCCGTGAGGCGGTTGTGCTAACCACTAGGCCACCGTGCTGCCCTTTCAGCTCCTTCTTCATGGGCTGTTCACCAGAGACCCTAGAGCTCACACCAGCACTGCTGGCACCTACAAAATGGAGGACTATTTCGCGCGCCCAGAGCACGGGACATCAGTGTGCGGGGCATGTGATCTGCTCTCCGCTATCGCTTCTGGCGAGAAGACTCCATCGATTTTTTTAAATAATCTGCTCCTGGATCAGCGTGCTGATGTCAGGAGGAGGCGGTCTGCCTCGCTGGGTTCCAGGCTTGCGTACTGCTGAGGGAGCACGCATTCGCGAGATGGCCGGTATTCTGAAAGCCGGTTGCAGCCGGTTGCACGATCGAGAACGTCACGACCGATGGACCCGCGACCCTCCGAACACACACCCACGACCCTCCCGCGGGTCACGACCCTGAGTTGGAAATCCCATGACCCTTGACAGCTTTAATATCCAGAAATCTATCTCCATCTTGAATGTGCTCAATGACTAAGCCTTCTCTTATTCTTGATCAGGACTGTGTGTTCTTGCTGGGCTATTTCAGAGGGCATTGATAAGTCAACCGCATTGTTGTGGATCTGGAGTCATGCATATATCGGCCAAACCAGATAAGAACAGCAAGTTTTCCTTCCTGAAAGGACATAGAATCATAGAATTTGCAGTGCAGAAGGAGGCCATTTGGCCCTCGAGTCTGCAACGGCTTTTACTAAGAGCACCCTACTGAAGCCCACGTACCTACCTTATCCCCGTAACCCAGTAACCCCCACTTAACATTTTTGGATACTAAGGGCAATTTAGCGTGGCCAATCCACCTAACCCGCACATCTTTGAACTATCGGAGGACACCGGACCATCCGGAGGAAACCCACGCAGACACGGGGAGAACGTGCAAACTCCGCAGAGACAGTGACCCTGCCGGGAATCGAACCTGGGACCCTGGAGCTGTGAAGCAACTGTGCTAACCACTGTGCTGCGTGGTGACATAAGTGAAGCAGATGGTTATTTTTAACAACAATCCATTAGTTTCATGATTTGATTTATTGCAGATTTATTTAATTAACGGAATTTAAATTCCCTAGCAGCTGTGATGTATCAATCGAGTAACAGAAACGCAATGTTACTTTACCCCTTACATATTTCTATGCACAGCAATTGGATGTTTTTAGCATTCCTGTCAAGGCTGGTAGTGATTTGTATTCAGGTTTTGAGCAGAGTGCGCACCAGAGCTATATGATAGCCTGTCCAAGAAGAGTCACAGAGATCGCCATTGTAAAGTAGACAGGCTAACTGAAATGAACCGGGATGAAACAGTTAGCTCAGGAACTTGCAGCACGGTAGCACGGTGGTTCGCACTGTTGCTTCACATAGCCAGGGACCCGGGTTCAATTCCTGGCTTGGGTAACTGTCTGTGCGGAGTCTGCACGTTCTTCCCGTGTGTAGTAATCCACAGGAGGCAGGAGTTCCA
The DNA here is from genome assembly GCF_902713615.1 of Scyliorhinus canicula. Classification (NCBI taxonomy): domain Eukaryota; kingdom Metazoa; phylum Chordata; class Chondrichthyes; order Carcharhiniformes; family Scyliorhinidae; genus Scyliorhinus; species Scyliorhinus canicula. The sequence continues at coordinate 24,272,546 of NC_052168.1, read as the reverse complement.
TCACCACACCAATATTTATTTACAATAACGATATTACAGGAGCAGCTACAAACAGTGCTGCGAGCAGAGGGGACATAGCTTTAAATTGAGGGGAGATAGATATAGGGCAGATGTCAGAGGTAGGTTCTTTACTCAGAGAGTAGTAAGGGCGTGGAATGCCCTGCCTGCAACAGTAGTGGACTTGCCAACAGTAAACGCATTCAAATGGTCATTGGATAGGCATATGGACGATAAGGGAATAGTGAGGGACTTTAGAAGGGTTTCACAAGACGGTGCAACATCGTGGGCCGAAGGGCCTGTACTGCGCTGTAATGTTCAATGTTTTATGTTCTATGGGTGTCCGTGATGTAACTCGGTTAAGATTGCCCTGAGTTGGGACTATTACCCGGGCTCCCCATAATAGGATACCGTCTTCTACGGTTATTTGGTCCCTTCTGCTCCAGTATGGGTGCATCTGGGGCTCCACTGGTCTTTCCAGTTCCCCTGTTAGCAGTAAATGCTTCATCTTGGCTAAAACTGGGTCTTTTTGCGTCCACAACCGAATATGTTGTGCGTCTACTGGTAGGGTGTCCAAAAAAATTTAGAGTCATTATTGTCTCCTCTACTTTTGGTATTTGCGGCAGAGTGTCTGGGAGGGGAAGTCTGCTCAAAGCTCGCGTTCCCGGTCTGTGCTCCAGAACGTATCTATACGCCGCCAGTAGCAACGCCCAGCGTTGGATTCTAGCTGATGCAATCGGGGGTATTGACTTGTCTTCTTTTAATAACCCTAATAACGGCTTATGGTCCGTCACTATGATGAATTTCCGCCCGTACAGATACTGGTGAAATTGTTATACTGCGAATATCACCGCCAGTCCTTCCTTCTCGATTTGGGCGTACTTTCTCTCAGCCATCACCAAGGTCCTCGAAGCATAGGCTATTGGCCGTTCTTCCCCATTCCTTCCTCTATGGGCTAAGACGGCTTCTACCCCTTAGGGGGATGCATCACAAGTGACCACCAACTCCTTCCTTGGGTCATAATGCTCTAGGACATTTTTGGATGACAGCTGTTCATTAATGTCCCTAAATGCTCGGTTTTGGCGGGCGGACCATTTCCATTCTTGCCCCTTTTTAGTAGCTGGTGGAGGGGTTCTAGGATGGATGCCCTATTTTCAATAAATTTTCCATAATAGGTTACCAACCCTAGAAATGATCGTAACTCCTGGACCGTGGTGGGAGCTGGGGCTTCTTTTATTGCCCTTACTCTGTCTTCTAATGGGTGTAAGCCAGACTCGTCTACTTTATATCCCAGGTATGTCACTTGTGAAGCCAGAAAAACACATTTTTCCCTTTTTAGCCGTACGCCTGCCTTTGCGAAACGCCTGAGCACATCCTCCAGGTTCCTTAAGTGTTCCCTGTTTGTCCTACCCGTGATTAAGACATCGTCCAAATAAATCGCCACCTGCGGTAGTCCCTGCAGAATATTTTCCATCGTACGCTGGAATATAGCGCAGGCTGATGACACTCCGAAAGGTAGCCTAGTATAACGAAAAAGGCCCTTCAGGGTGTTGATCGAAGCGAACTTCTGGGAGTCCTTGTCCAGTTTTAACTGCAGGTAGGCGTGGCTCATGTCCAGTTTCGTGAACAAAAAGCCCACCTGCCAGTTTGGCATATAGGTCGTCTATTTTCGGGATTGGGTATTTGTCCAGCAGTGCGTATTTGTTTACCGTCTGTTTGAAATCTCCACAGAGACGTATCGAGCCGTCTGGCTTCAAAATTGGTACCACCGGCGCTAGCCATTCCGAGAACTGTACTGGTCTGATTATGCCGTTGCGCCGTAACCTTTCTACTTCGTCATCTACTTTCTTCCTTAATGCAAAAGGTACCGGCCTGGCCTTACAAAATTTCGGAAAGGCTTCTGGGTCCACATGCAAAGTTACTTTGGCGCCTATGATTTCCCCCAAACCTTCCTGGAAGACCTCGGGTATTTTTGGAGTACTCCACTCAACTGCCCGCTTCCACTCTGGAAAATTTCTATCCAATCTAATTTTAGGTCTTTCAGCCAGTTTCGTCCAATTAAGCTCCCTCTACTATCGTCAACGGTAATCTGAGCAATTGTTTCTCATATTCCACGAGTACATGAGTCGTGCCTTGAACTTCCAGGATTTCCCCCATGTAGGTTTTAAGTTTCGTCAATGTTTTTGTTAGGGTTAGTGGCTGGAGTCTACCTTTGATTTTTCTAAATGCTGACACTCCCATTACTGATACGGCCGAACCCGTGTCTATTTCCATTATTGTCGGCCGCCCGTTCACCCGTGGGGTAATCTTAATGGGTTCTGCTTTCTTCGTTGTGATATTATATAATTGTTCCCTTCGGAGGAGGATGGGGCGTCTAGGTTGTGTACTTCCCTGCGTCCCCACCTGCTATTCCTCTTTTGCCACCTCCTTCTAGGGTTTCTGTCGCTGTTACCCCACTCTGTCTGATGCCAGAAACGGTCCTTCTCTGTTGGGGGAGCCTCAGCCGGTACTTCCCTCTGTCTCCAGTTAGTCCTGGCAGACTTGGGGGCAGTTCTGGGGTTTTCCTTTTTCCCTCTATTCCTCAGGCTTTTCCTGAGAGCGGCTATCTGGTAGCAGGACCCGTTGTGGTAGTCCCTCTCACAGGTATCTACCTCCATTGGCGTGCCCTGTAGTTCCTGCGCCCCACTTGCTGCCTTTTCTAGGGACAGTGCAAGCTGTAACGCCTGCCTGCAGTCTAGCTCCGCTTCCGCCAACAGGCGTTTCTGTATTGTGAGGTCGTTTATACCACACACTAACCGGTCCCGAAGCATTTCATTTAGCGTCGGGCCGAACTCACATTTTTCCGCCAGCCTTCTCAGGCGGGTCAAGAAATTCGTGACTGACTCCCTGTCTTCCCGCTTCGCTGTGTAGAATCTGTACCTAAGCAAAATGAGGGATGGTTTTGGGTCGTAGTGCTCTTTCACCAATTCCGTTACTTCTTGGAAAGTTTTCGTGTCCGGCGCATCGGGATAAGTCAGACTACGTATAATGGCGAAAGCTGAGGGTCCACACGCCGACAGCAGGATAAGCCATCTCCTTTCGTCCGTCAGTATATAATTTGCCCGGAAGAAGTAACACATTTTCTCCACATACTGGGACAAGTCCTCAATAGCCGGGTCGAATGCCTCTAACCTCCCAAAAAACGGCATTTTTAAAATGGCAAGGCTTACCCTCCGAGTGCGGCAGCTGGTCTCCGCAAAATTCTTAGTTTACCTCGTCGACACTGTAGTAATCCACAGGAGGCAGGAGTTCCGTCACCACACCAATATTTATTTATAATAACGATATTACAGGAGCAGCTACAAACAGTGCTGCTAGCAGTCCAGTCAACTTAAGACTGGCTCACAAAGGTGCTTATATGGGCCCCTCAACGAGCTATCATTGAGGGAGCTCATACTCCAATTGGCCAACCAATAAAGCCAATTGGAGTTCATTACACCATGTCTGCATGGGTTTCCTCCGGGTGCTCTGGTTTCCTCCCACAAGTCCCGAAAGACATGCTTGTTTGGTAAATTGGACAGTCTGAATTCTTCCTCAGTGAACCCGAACAGGTGCCGGAATGTGGCGACTAGGGGATTTTCACAGTAACTTCATTGCAGTGTTAATCTAAGCCTACTTGTGACACCAATAGATTATTATCATTTTGCAGAAACATACAAGCCTACAAAAAGGAGCAGGAGTAGGCATTCAGCCCTTCAAGCCATTTTTAATAAGATCTGACAGTACCCTCAAATCTGTGTCCTGCCTGCCCTCGATAACACATCATCACGCTTACCAAGAATCTATCCACCTCTGCCTAAAGAGCATTCAACAACTCTGCTTCTCCACCTTTTCAGGAAGAGAGTTCCAAAGATTCAGGATGCTCTGAGAGAAAGAATTTTGCCTCATCTCTGTGAAAACAGGCCATTCGGCCAACCAGACCAAGTCAGTAAATGAACGCAAACAAATTGATATTCAAAACTAATTAAATTTCTATGACAATGTAACAAAGCTGAGCTTTTTCTCACTTATATTTAAACACCGACTTTTAATTTGATCCACAGGTAAGACTCCTTTTCTCTTCTGAAAGCAGACTATTTCATTATCTTCTATTCATATATTCTGGCACATTCTGAGCCATCTGCGCATCCCCTCAGCCTCATTTCTTATTCACTGGCGAAGAGACATGGGTTACTGTGTAACCCTCCCACACATGTAACCCTTACCTTATCCAGCACAGTTTTATGAGACATACCCACCAATTTATTTTTGTAGAATTACAGAACTGGCGCAGCCTACATTGTTCTGTCAAATATGTAATTTATAGATTTATATAATGAGCTTCCTATTAGATCTGCAGATGTTGCCTTCCTCCAGTGAAAATGTCATACAACGTGATGATATGGAAACCAGCACTGTTACTCCCCCACACTGAATAATGATATCTAGCTGTCTTTAGAATAGTTATACCAAGCATATAGCTGACTAGGCAGAATGGAACTACTGCAGGCAATAATCCCACATTTGTTTATTTCTGTTATTAATTATTGGGGTATGGGTGTCCTTGGTTAGGCCATTGCTATTTGCCTTTCATTTCAAGGGGTGGATAGGCTGCTAATCAAATGGGCTACTTTGCCTTGGGTGGTGTTGAGCTTCTTGAATGGTGCTGCAGCTATATCCATCTATGCAAGAGGAGAATATGTCATCGCACTCCTGACATGTGCCTGGCAGTTGGTGGACAGGTTTTTTTAGGAAATTAGATGAGTCGTTGTCACAGAATGCCCAACATCTGAACTGTTTTCATAGCCAGAGAGGTCTTGGTCAATGGCAACTTCTAGGATGTTGAATTAAATGATGGTAATGCAAAATGAATGTCATGGGGAGGTGGTTCGACTCGCTCTTGTAGGAGCTGGTCATTGCCTGGATCTTATGTGACTCGAGTGATACTTTCCACTTCTTACCCCAATCCGGGATGTTGTTCAGGTCTTTCTGCTTGAGGGAGTGGAGCATTTAATTATCTGGGGAACTGCAAATGAAGCTGAACACTGCTTCTTCTATGATGATCAATGATGACTTGCTTCCACTTGTGCAGTGACAACCTAAAAAATGTTCTGACTCTTTAAAACTACTCTGCTTATTATGCTGTTATATTCTTAACATAAGAAATAGGAGCAGGTGGCCATTCAGCCCTCGAGCAATCTTCGCCATTCAGTACGTTCATGGCCCAATCTAACTGAGCCCTTAACTCCGCTTTCCTGCCTGTTTGACTCAATGGTCAATTAAAAATCAATCAACTTAGCTTTCAGTATACGTAATGATCCAGCCTCCACTGCTGTCTGTGAGTGGTTAGCCAAACACAACCAAACAAGGGTTGGGGGTAATATATTAGCTTGGATAGAGGGTTGGCTAACCAGCAGAAAGCAAAGAGTTGAGGATAAGTGGATCTTTTTCTGGTTGGCAAGTTGTAACTGGTGGTGTGCCTCAGGGTTCGGTCCTCAGGCCCCAACTATTTACAGTCTGTCTTAATGACTTGGATGCTGGGATAGAATGCACTATAACCACATTTGCACACAACACTAAAATAGGTGGGAAACCAAGTGGCTATGAGGAAATATGACAATTACAAATGGATACAGGGATAGTGAGCCAAAATTTGGCAGATGGAATTTAAGGTGAATAAGTGTGAGGTTATCCACTTTGATTGGAGGAATAAAAAGGCAATTTATAATCTAAATGGAGAGAAGCTTCAAAACGCTTTGATGCAGAGGGTTTCCTCATGCACAAATCGTAGAAAGTTAGTATGCAGGTGCAGCAGGTAATAACAGAGCTGCCAACTAGTACGGAGTTTCGATATTTCATATGGAAAATCAATTAGAAAACGTAAATACGATTTGTCATGGTGAAATACAGAATCGGGAAATTTACAGGAACCCAGTGTGGGGGAAAGATAATGCTGCGTTATTTAAACCATCATAAACAACCATTGTTAAAATCAATAAGCAAAGTATTGTTGGGGCGGTAGGGTGTCTCTTGTCTAATTCTGACTGATCTTTCTTTTTTGGGAGTTGGGCGTTCACCGCACCGCCTTTTACGATTAACAGCCATTCTGGCTCGTGGTGCAACTGCGCAGTGCCAGCGAGGCCGGTCAGTTGCCCTTGGGAATGAGGCAGGAGTGACGCATGTGCGGGGAAGGAGATGGGCAGGGAACATGCGCTCGGGCTGGATGGAGCATAGGAGCGACTTTCTGACAATGTGGTGCGTGTTACAGTGTGCTCCCATTTTCAAAGGCATTTGTAATGGGACCCAGTCCTAGTTCAAGGAGGATGAGAGTGGGTTGGGGTGGGGTAGTGGGGGAGGGTAACCAGAAATCTTTGTTTGATATTCGTGATTTTCAATACTCTGCTCCCATTTTGCAGAATTACAGAAGGGCTTCCAGTGCAAAAGGAAGGCATTCAGCCCATCCCCGTACTGACGCCATAGTGAAGTTTGAGTGGAAGAAAACCCATGAAATATTGAGCAGCGATGACGACTTTGTTATCTGGTGCTAAATCTAGGAAACAGACTTTCAAGAAAGACTATACATCAAGATGGTCCTATATTGTACAATCGAGAAGGATGAATAAACTGTACGATGTAACGTCTGCTCATTGGACTTCAGTATCACTCACAGAGATGCAAATGACACACAGGCACATATACGGTCCAAGAAACATCATGCTGTGGCACAAGTTTTGGAAAGTACCTGCGACATCAAATATTTAATGCAGCAGAAAGACTGCTCAGCCATAAGAGCAGAAATTTTGATGACACATTTCCTGATTGAGCGCAATGTGGCATTTCCGGTTGCCAATCATTTGACTGATCTTGGGGAGATTATGTGTCTGGACATGTTCTATTGCTTCTAAGTTTGCTTCACTCCAGACCAAGACAACAGCAATTGCCAAGACTCTAGGCCATGAGACGAAAGGTAACATCCTTGAGAAAATGAGGCAAACCCCTCTCTCCATATCAACCAATGGGAGGTCTGATAGTGGTGGAGAGGAACAACTCTACCCTACCATTTTCTGGTTCTTTGACACAGATGTGATCAGTATGCTACTTGAAATAGCAACAACGAAAAAGAGATCAAGTGGCAAAGACATTTTCCAACTTCTGGACAATGTTCTTAAGGAATGCACCATTCCTCCGAAAAACATGATGTGCTTTTCTGCCGACAATGCAGCAGTGATGATTGGAACCCACAATTGTGTCGCTTCCTTTGTGAAGAAAGAAAACCCAGATTATTTTCATTCTTGGATGTCCATGCCACCTTCTTCATCTGGCTGCAGAAAAAGGGGCAAGTCAGTTGCCATTCTCTCCAGTGGACTTGCTCGGACCAGTCTACTACTACCTTGAGAAGTCTAGCAAGCGCCACAAAAGAGTTCAAGAAAATACAAACATTGAACAATCTAGAAAATCACAGAATACTCAAACATGTCTGCATGAGGTGGGGGTTGTCCTCGGAAAGAGCACCAGACAGATTTCTGGATCAATGGTCTGGATTGCAAGAGTACTGCTCCTAAGAAGCAGAATCTGAGAAAGGAGAAAGAAAGAATGAAGGGGGCTTGAGAGACACTAAGCAGCTGAAGGTTGACATTTCTGGAAAGGCGTCTACCAAGCCCCCAGCGGCAGAGACCAAGGAGAATGCTCAACCTCCACACACACAAGGTAGTGTTACATGTAGCACATCATCTACAACACGACATTGTTTGCAGGAACTAAAACCAGCATTCATGTTGTGAAAGCAAAGAGTGGTTGTCTGGTTTCAGCTGCTGTCAGGAAACAGGCCCTTGCAACAGTCAGACCCAAAAAGACCAGCGCAGAATCTGTTCAGAAAACAGCTTTCTTGTCTGAAGCTTTTTCCCAGGGTGGAAGAGTCAATGACTAGGGGACATTGGTTTAAGGTGCAAGGGGCAAAGTTTAAAGAAGATGTGCAAGTTAGGGTTAGGGATTTTTTTTACACAGAGGGTAGTGGTTGCCTGGAACTCTTTGCCGGAGGAGGTGGTGGAAGCAGGGACGATAGTGACGTTTAAGGGGTTTAATCGGAATAGAGGGATACAGACACCTAAGTTTGAAAGTTTTAGGTTAGACGGGTGCTACCAGCACGGTAGCATGGTGGTTAGCATCAATGCTTCACAGCTCCAGGGTCCCAGGTTCGATTCCCGGCTGGGTCACTGTCTGTGTGGAGTCTGCACGTCCTCCCCGTGTGTGCGTGGGTTTCCTCCGGGTGCTCCGGTTTCCTCCCACAGTCCAAAGATGTGCGGGTTAGGTGGATTGGCCATGCTAAATTGCCCGTAGTGTAAGGTTAATGGGGGGATTGTCGGGTTACGGGTATGTGGGTTTAAGTAGGGTGATCATTGCTCGGCACAACATCGAGGGCCGAAGGGCCTGTTCTGTGCTGTACTGTTCTATGTTCTATGTTCTATGTGTGCGTGGGTTTCCTCCGGGTGCTCCGGTTTCCTCCCACAGTCCAAAGATGTGCGGGTTAGGTGGATTGGCCATGCTAAATTGCCCGTAGTGTCCCAAAAAGTAAGGTATGGGGGGGTTGTTGGGTTACGGTATAGGGTGGATACGTGGGTTTGAGTGGGGTGATCATTGCTCGGCACAACATCGAGGGCCGAAGGGCCTGTTCTGTGCTGTACTGTTCTATGTCTATGTCTATGTTGCTCGTTATGCTCTCTCCTTAATTTGCTCTGTTTTAATTATGCTTGCTCAAGAGTCGCCAGGTATCTTTCTGATACCGCCACAAGGGTCAAAACCGAATACTGATCAAAGACTCAATACACCAGTTAGTAAGTTTGAAATCAGTGCACATTTATTTACACACACAGCCAATTATACTCATGCACAAACTCTACTCACTAAACTACAACTACTACTAAAAACCTATACTTAGCTTCGGTTGCCCACTCAGTCAGAGGAACAATGGCCGTTGTCTGGTTCTGAGGCTGATGGCATCGAACTTGTATAGAATAGTAGCTAGGAGCGCCTATCTCGTAGCGTGAGTTGACTTTAGACTTACTTAGTGGGTCTCTCGTCGCTGAGAGCCAAGGCCAAGATGATGAAGATGAAGAAGAGGACGATCTGTCTTGGGGGCTCCTTTTTATACCCCAAAGGGGCTCGCGCTCTTTTGGGTGGTCCTTGAACTTGGCCCCAATTAATTGGACCATGTCCTAATCATCTGTATTGATTTTCTCCAAGAAAGGGGTAGTTGCTTGATCGCTGGGCGGGCCCTAGGTGACCGTTGGCCTGCCTTTGTTTTAGTCTTCACTGGTGCCGGGGAGTCTGCTCTGGTATCGTTTGCTTAAATGTTTCTCTTTTGTCCCCAGAGATAGCTCATTACGATGCTAATGGCTTGTAGTATTGGTCTTGTCTGGGAGCTGCAAACTCCAATCCACAGACAAACCTTGCACCTGCTTGTTTTCTTAGCATTGTCCAATTTTCCCTTTACTCTCTGCAAGTGTCCATTTTGAAATCGGGACATGGCCTCCCCAGGTGGCTACACTCCCTCCTTGTGATCCTCAATGCGAAGCGTGAAGGATCACATTACCGCGTCGTCTTCATTCTCTGACCAAGCGGGGCACCCATGACTAGGCTCTACACCGACCTATACTATGCAACACAATTTTACCTAAATCATTTTAAATACATACATCATCAAAAAAAAACTCTACGGGGCGCTATGGCATTAAGGCATGCATTACAAAATAAAAAAACTGGAACCTCTAACTATTCTCAATAAACTATTCTCTCAAACAATTGAAAAATATCCTAACATCTTAACTGTACAAAGATAGCAGCATTAAAATTTCTCTGGCTTGGCAGTCAAGCACTGAGATCACACTTGTTTATTGAGACAAACGATCACACACAAAGAAAAAAAACGGATGCACTTTAATCCATGTCAAGGGGTTCGAGGGTCTGGTGAAATCCAAAAATAGGGGGTCTAAATCTGTATACCGGGGTGCGAGAGCAGTAGGCTCTCCTTCGCCATTTTCTCATTCTAATGGTCTGCACGACTCTGCAAAGTATCGCCAGTGCTAAGACTGCTTCTACAACATATGAAAGTGAATACCAAGTGATAAACTTATCACACCAGGTCGGAGTACTGTTGACTGTCGCAGGGCTCTGTGTACTGCAGGGGAGGAAATCATTGACGGCCTGTGGGGTAGGGGTGAGGGGGTTAGTGTCCGCGCGCAACCAAAGGGATCCCGCTAAGATCCATGTGACAAAAATGGAGGTCGTCTTCAGCTTTCTTCTCTTCTTCTTTTCTTCTCTTCTTGGAGTCTTTGAGTTTCAGGAATCCTGTGAACACAAGCATAATACCTGTTATTATCTTGCTTAAGATCTCGTGTGTTTGTCTGTCTGTCCTTTATTGCCAATTAACCCTTTATAATTGGTCACCATCTGTAACTCCCTCATTTAAAAAAAAAACCGAATTGCAGCCTGTGCGATTTACCATCCCAATGTTTGTAGATGGAAATAGCATGAGGAAAGCAACCTAAGGGTCGCTGTGAAACAAACCAAAAAATGTTTGAACTGAAAGAGCCAAAATGGGGTGCGTATGGGCCGCGGCGCATAAGAAATGGATGGAATCCCCGGGTAGAACATAGAACGATACAGCGCAGTACAGGCCCTTCGGCCCACGATGTTGCACCGATATGGGAAGTCAAAAACTAAAGGCCATCTAACCTACACTATGCCATTATCATCCATATGCTTATCCAATAAACTTTTAAATGCCCTCAATGTTGGCGAGTTCACTACTGTTGCAGGCAGGGCATTCCACGGCCTTACCACTCTTTGCGTAAAAAACCCACCTCTGACCTCTGTCCTATATCTGTTACCCCTCAATTTAAGGCTATGTCCCCTCGTGCTAGCCACCTCCATCCGCGGGAGAAGGCTCTCACTGTCCACCCTATCTAATCCTCTGATCATTTTGTATGCCTCTATTAAGTCACCTCTTAACCTTCTTCTCTCTAACGAAAACAACCTCAAGTCCATCAGCCTTTCCTCATAAGATTTTCCCTCCATACCAGGCAACATCCTGGTAAATCTCCTCTGCACCCGTTCCAAAGCTTCCACGTCCTTCCTATAATGAGGCGACCAGAACTGCACGCAATACTCCAAATGCGGCCGTACCAGAGTTTTGTACAGCTGCAACATGACCTCGTGGCTCCGGAACTCAATCCCTCTACCAATAAAGGCCAACACACCATAGGCCTTCTTCACAACCCTATCAACCTGGGTGGCAACTTTCAGGGATCTATGTACATGGACACCGAGATCCCTCTGCTCATCCACACTACCAAGAATTTTACCATTAGCCAAATATTTTGCATTCCTGTTATTCTTTCCAAAGTGAATCACCTCACACTTCTCCACATTAAACTCCATTTGCCACCTCTCAACCCAGCTCTGCAGCTTATCTATGTCCCTCTGTAACCTACAACATCCTTCCGCACTGTTTACAACTCCACCGACTTTAGTGTCGTCTGCAAATGTACTCACCCAACCTTCTGCGCCCTCCTCTAGGTCATTTATAAAAATGACAAACAGCAACGGCCCCAGAACAGATCCTTGTGGTACGCCACTCGTAACTGAACTCCATTCTGAACATTTCCCATCAACCACCACCCTCTGACTTCTTTCAACTAGCCAATTTCTGATCCACATCTCTAAATCACCCTCAATCCCCAGCCTCCATATTTTCTGCAATAGCCGACCATGGAGAACCTTATCAAACGCTTTACTGAAATCCATATACACCACATCAACTGCTCTACCCTCGTCTACCTGTTCAGTCACCTTCTCAAAGAACTCGATAAGGTTTGTGAGGCATGACCTACCCTCCACAAAACCATGCTGACTATCCCTAATCATATTATTCCTATCTAGATGATTATAAATCGTATCTTTTATAATTCTCTCCAAGACTTTACCCACAACAGACGTGAGGCTCACCGGCCTATAGTTACCGGGGTTATCTCTACTCCCCTTCTTGAACAAAGGGACCACATTTGCTATCCTCCAGTCCTCTGGCACTATTCCTGTAGCCAATGATGACCTAATAATCAAAGCCAAAGGCTCAGCAATCTCTTCCCTGGCTTCCCAGAGAATCCTAGGATAAATCCCATCAGGCCCCGGGGACTTATCTATTTTCACCTTGTCCAGAATTGCCAACACTTCTTCCCTACGCACCTCAATGCCATCTATTCTAATAGCCTGGGTCTCAGCATTCTCCTCCACAACATTATCTTTTTCCTGAGTGAATACTGACGAAAAGTATTCATTTAGTATCTCTCTTATCTCCTCAGCCTCCACACACAACTTCCCACCACTGTCCTTGACTGGCCCTACTCTTACCCTAATCATTCTTTTACTCTTGACATACCTATAGAAAGCTTTTGGGTTTTCCTTGATCCTACCTGCCAAAGACTTCTCATGTCCCCTCCTTGCTCGTCTTAGCTCTCTCTTTAGATCCTTCCTCGCTTCCTTGTAACTATCAAGCGCCCCAACTGAAACTTCACGCCTCATCTTCACATAGGCCTCCTTCTTCCTCTTAACAAGAGATTCCACTTCTTTGGTAAACCACGGTTCCCTCGCTCGACCCCTTCCTCCCTGCCTGACTGGTACATACTTATCAAGAACACGCAATAGCTGTTCCTTGAACAAGCTCCACATATCCAGTGTGCCCAACCCTTGCAGCCTAGACGGTATGTGCTCTACCCGAGCGTAGCTGACCAGAGGGTGGGTCCTCAGGCAGGGCGGGGACCAGTGCTGTTTCTCCACTGCCTGAGCAACCGTCAAGAACGGGTACTAATGTGATCGTCGTGGGGGGTTGCGGTAATGCCTCTTCCGTCGAATCAGAAGAGCAGTTATGAACCGATGTCTGAGCAAGTTCTCAGAGGTTTCTGCGGATAAGCTAGTCAGTTGTCCGTGGACAAACGTGTTCCATTAACTGCCAGAGGGCGTTAAAGGAGTAGTGGCACGGGGCTGGGAAAACGTGCAAATTCTAAACAATCAACACTTAACAAAAACACAAACAACAAACATGCAACAAACATTGTGCAGGTTCCATCAGAAAGGACACCGTATCTCTCTATCGGTTCCTTTTTAACCATCATCTGGACACCTCAGTTTTCAGTAGCGAACAGAGTCACAAAGGGATTCGTAAGGTGGGAGTCAGACTCAATGTCATCATCTTCTCCCGGCTGCCATACTCTCGACTGGAGTAACTTTGCCAAAGCTGCGTGGGGCGAATTGGGGTCCATCTCATCGTTCCAGATGAGTCTGAATGAATTGTCTCGGTGCCAGAATTGTGTATCGATGTTAGCGCTACTGGGGTTCAATCCGTAATCGTCAGGCAGTGGGTCTGGGTCAGGGGCTTTGATGTAGATGATCTCAAAGGGGTCACTTGAATCATGCTCGGAATCGCTGGGAGTGGGGCCTGGTGCAGGGGGATAGTCATAACGTGGTGTGCTGTGGCTGTCGTCAGTGCTGTCGCAATCACTGTCGCTGTCACTGCTGGTTGGGGGCGGGGAGAGGCGGAGTCGTGTGTCTGGGGGCGGGGTTGAAGTTGTGTCTGAGGACGGGCTGGGCTGGCTGGGGGAGGGTAGGAATGCGTGTTCTGTGGGCGGGGCGTGCTTGTCTGCTGCTGCGAGCAGGATGTGGTGTGTGCAGTTATTCTGCGAGCCATAAGCCTTCAGCTGGTTTATGTGAAACCACGCAGACTTTCCATTAGGATATGTGATCTTGTATACAGAGGGTCTTACTTTGTCCGAAATGGAGTACGGACCTGAGAATTTCAGTGAAAGGAATGAACTTAGGTTGTATAGGGAAAGCATCACTTGCTGCCCAACTGCAAACTCAGTGGCGTGCAGTGTTTTATCGAAACAAGCCTTGCTCTGTTTCTTCCGTGTTCCCAGTCTCACAGCTGCTGCGAGTTGGACTGCTTTAACGTTCTCTACTAGCTTCTGTACAGCGTTGTCATGTGTGAGGGCTGTCACTGCGGGGCAGGCCAAATCCAATCCTAATAAATATTCTGTCCCTTTCATGGGGCGTCCGGTCATGAGAGTGTGTATCCTGTGGACGTGGATACCGTGTTTCTTAAAAACATTAATGCAAATGGCAGAACTGAATACCAGGTGCTATTATTCTGCTGAACAATTTTTCTGAGGGTGGCTTTTAATGTCCTATTCATTCGTTCGACGATACCACTTGACTGGGGGTGGTACGCAATATGAAACTTTTGAGGTGTACCGAAAATTGTGAGGACGTTTTTCATAACTCGTCCTGTACAATGAGAGCCTTGATCGGACTCTATACTTGCGGGGGAGTCCCCATCTTGTAAAGATGTGGTGGGTTAGGATTTTTGCGGTTGACTTTGCTGTATTCGTGCGTGATGGAAAAGCTTCCACCCATTTTGTGAAGGTGTCGATGACCACCAACACATACTTATATCCATTTCTGCAAGGGGGTAGGGGACCTATGAAATCTATCTGGAGATTAGTCCAGGGGCATTAACGGGGCGGGTATGACTAAGTTGAGCCTTCTTTGCATATCTGTCCTGATTATTCTGGGCACTGATCAAGCAATTCTCTATGTAGTGTGTCACGTCGGCTTTTGTTTTTCTTGTTGTGCTCAATGAGTGTCCCATGTGGATAATTTGAGTCATTGTCACAGTTATTGGTTCAAGTGTCCTTTGTGGTGTCTGTTATATTGAACGTTTCGTCTAGAGAATGGTGCGAATGATCTGATGTTGCATTGATGCTGGTGACATCAATCATTTGTGGTGGATTTGCTTCCTCTTCCTTGCTTCCTTGGTGCTCCTCTTCTGGAGTAATTTGTGGTGGATTTAATTAATCTCCTTTGCTTTCTTGGTGCTCATCTTCTGCAGTCAAGTTCTTCACGATTTCATTTTCTTGGTGGTCTTGGTGCTCCTCTTCTGGAGCCAAAATCTTCACGATTTCTATTGATGCGGTCTCTCTGGACTCTTGACGCTCCTCTTCTGGAGTCAAAATCATGGTTTCCATTGACGTGGTCTCACTGGACTCTTGGTGCTCCTCTTCTGGAGTCAAAATCTGCATGGTTTCTATTGCCGTGGTCTCTCTGGACTCTTGGGCGGCCCTACTCTGTGCTTCTGTACAGACGAGCTGAGAACTGTCAGTCTCGCTGTGATCCTGCACCTCCTGTATGTCGAGTGTGATCACCTTGTCACTCTTTTCGCATGCAGTGGGTGGATTTACATTGTCTTCTTCTTGATTATGTGAGCTTGGTAGACTTTCATAGTCTGCTTGCGGTTGCTCAGAAACGGCGGGTTGACCTTCATGGTCTTGTTCATGCATGGTGTTCGCCAGGGAGTGTTTGCTTGCTTCCATTTTGGAGTCTTTTAACAAGCTGTCTGTGGAAGCTCGCATCACTCTCTTTGTGGAGTCTTTCATCACTCTCACTGTGGAGCCTGTCATCGCTCTCCCTGTGGAGTCTCTCTGTGCTCTCTGTGTGGCGTTGTCTTCGTCTTGGGTATTGCTGTCATCCAATGTATTGACGATCTGCCATGGCACCATGGTGTTGGATTCATCTACCATGAGTAGATTCGTGTTGAGCTTTGCGACCGTGTCGCTGATGCTGTGATCAGCATATCCGAATAACTCAGCCATGTCTGAGTAGTATTGTTCGAAAAACAAATCATCTTTTTTTGCTTCGGGTTTGCCTCGTTGTCTTCATCATTTTTTGCATATCCGAATAACTCAGCCATGTCTGAGTAGTATTGTTCGAAAAACAAATCATCTTTTTTAGTTTTGGATTTTTTTTTGTTCTCTTCACTTTGGGTGGTGCAGACTGCTTTTTCCAGGGTGTTGTGAGAGTTATTTTCAACTGCTGGTTTAAGTTCAGGCGTTTTTCTGTCTTCTGAGACAAGAAAATTTGGTTTTACAGCTTTAAGTATCTTGTTTTCAATTTTTGGGCATTTCCCTTTTAAGTGGGCGTGGTCAGGATCCTCAGACGTCATGACGCTCGTGACGTCATGCGTAGGAATCGATTGCGCATGCGCAAATCGGCCTTCCTTTAATGTGCGGTTTTGTGTCCACTGCAGAACGCAAAACGGGTGATTGTAACTGCGCATGCGCGGCTTCTGTTTCCTGCGCAGATTTTCGTCCTTTGTCCCCCAGAGACTGTAAAATGTGCTCCGACGCCATTTTACAGCGGATTTCAGCGTTTCTTTTCCCTGAAAAGTGTAAGTTACCTTTTCCTTTCGATCTAGACTGGATTTCAGCGTTTTGCCTTTGTGAAAAATTCAAGTTACTTCTTCCTTTTGATCTCAACTGGATTTCAGCGTTTTGTGTCTGTGAGAAGTTCAAGTTACTGTTTTGTCTTTGTGAAAAATTCAAGTTACTTCTTCCTTTTGATCTCAACTGGATTTCAGCGTTTTGTCTATGTGAGAAGTTCAAGTTACTGTTTCCTTTTGATCAGTACTTTTCACTCGCAATTTCTAGACTGAACCCTTTCTGTTCTGATAGTGATTGTTTGAGTTTTGCATCACTCAGTCTCTGTGCAGTTTGTCCTCTGAGCATACAGTGCTGTTCAATTTTTTTTAGTATTATTTGTAAGTTGTTGCTGTCTTCAGCTTTTGAGTATTTAAAGCCATTATATACTTTTCGAGCTGCATGTCCTGCGATGAGCAGTGCTATTTTCATTTCGTCTGAGGCTGCTGCTAAATCATTAACTACGATATATATATCGAACACTTGTTTAAATCTTTTCCAGACATTACTTTCATTATCGGTTAGGTCCAGCTGAGGTGGGGTTCCAACCCACATCATCGAATAAGCGAGGTCTTCCCAAGCCCAATGCCCGGTAGGAGTTCTTCTTGCCATTCTGGTCTTTCTGTGTCTGCAGCTGAGTTGTCTTGTAGTAAGCATCTGAAGTCACTCCTTGGTACCATGTGTTGTTCCTTGTGTCTTAATAAAGCTCGTAGTCTCAAAGTTGGAGAAGATGCTTTATTGTGAATTTGTTCTGTCTTCAGAGCTTAACTTACAGCTACCTCAAATGCTGCCTGCCTGTCCTGCTGCCAAGTCCCCCTTCTGTGAAGTGTGTCCTCACTTCCTGTCCCTCTGTATTTATAGCTCTCCTGTGCTCCCTCTAGTGCTTGCTCAGTTGTATTACATCTACACTGATACACAATCACCACAGGCTAAAGTGGGTTCAATTTCCTGGTGTCGATGATTGTCATGGAACTGACAAATGAGCTGGTTCCTGTCCTGCTTTGGAACTACATAAACGCTGTCTTTCAGAATCACACCGTCATGTGTGGTTATAGAATTCTTAAACTTGTCATAAGGGGCTGGGAAGGATCCCTTTAAAACTTCCCTGAGTTTCTCATCCTGTTTCTGAGCCTGGGCTAAATCCTGTATGTCGGTCTGTGAGACCTGAACGGCGTGTACTGGGATGCTTTCGGGGGGTTCCAAAAATAACCTTGTAGAAGATAGAACAGTACAGCACAGAACAGGCCCTTCGGCCCTCGATGTTGTGCCGAGCAATGATCACCCTACTGAAGCCAACGTATCCACCCTATACCAGTAAACCCCCCAATTAACCTTATTTTTTCGGACACTAAGGGCAATTTATTACAACCAATCCACCTAACCCGCACATCTTTGGACTGTGGGAGGAAACCGGAGCACCCGGAAGAAACCCACGTACACACGGGGAGGACGTGCAGACTCCGCACAGACAGTGACCCAGCTGGGAACTGAACCTGGGACCCTGGAGCTGTGAAGCATTTATGCTAACCACCATGCTACCGTGCTGCCCACTAGAACCTGCCTTCACTAGGGCGTCTGCTTTAACATTACCAGGGGGAGAAGAACGGCGGTGACTGCGGACTTTAACAATGCCATATTTCCGGTCCTTTGCCTGCTTTAAAATATGGCGGAGTAATGGGGCTGAGGGTAGGGGTTTTCCGTCTGCGGAAAGAAATCCTCTTGTTTCACACAGGGGTAGGAATTCCGTGAGACTATTACAGACATACAAGCTGTCCGAATAGGTGTCTGCTGGGGTGGGGAACGAGTCGGGGTGGTCTATATATGCTTTCGCTGCCAGTTCTGCTGCCTGCGAGCCTAAGTGCCCTGGCAACTTTAGGGAAATCTCTTCTAGGGCGCGTCCCTGCATGTCCACTACATAAATGCCGCAACCTGTTATTCGTTTGCCATTCAAAACTGTGGAGGAGCCATCCGCATAAATTTTCAGGGGTGCGCACGTGTCTGTGGGCTGGGGTCTCTGTGGTGTACTGCCTATTTTCCTGGGAGGTGTCTTCGGAATGAATGGGCCTGTGTTGTGCTGTGTGGAGATAATCTCACATTCATGAGGGGTGCCTGGGTACTATAAATTGTCTGCAAGGAAAGTGTGGGTCTTTGTTCGTTTAACTGTGATGTCCCTTCCCTGCAAAAGAAGGGTTCAATGTGCTGCTCGGATTTGGCTGACTGTGCCATCTTTAAGTCGGCCGTCTAACAAAAGCTGTGTTGGGGTGTGTTCAGTGAGGATGATGATTGAGTCCTGTTATGTATGCAAAGTATTGTACTGCCCAAAAAACTGCGAGCAGGTGCCTTTCACAGGCAGAAAATCCTTGCGCGACAGGGTCTAAAACTCATGAGGCGTATGCCACGGGTCGTAACTGGTCATGGCGTTCCTGGAGAAGCACAGCCGAAAGGGTTTGGTCGGTGCTTGCTACTTCGATAGCGAACGGGGATAGGGGGTCTGGGACCTGTAGTGCGGGAGCTGTGCTGAGTGCTCTTTTTAAGGCATCCACGCCATCTGTATGCTGCGGAAGCCATTTCCAAGGTGCCTTTTTCTTGAGAAGTTCAGATAGGGGCGCTGCTTTCGTGGCAAAATCGTCGATATGGTTTCGGCAGTAGCCAACCAGCCCTAAGAATGACCGGAGGGCTGAGACATTGTGGGGAAGGGGCAATTTGACGATTGAGTCAATTCTCTTTTGCTCGATCTCGCGTTTACCATGCGTGATAACTGTTCCCAAGTATATCACTTTTTCTTCCAAAATCTGGGCCTTTTTTGGATTTACCTTACATCCAACCTCTTTCAGGATTCCTAGGAGTTCTGCGAGAAGTGAAATGTGCTCTGCTTTTGTGTCTGTCTGCAGTAGCAGGTCGTCTACATACTGGACCAGACAATCGGGGCGGGAAAATTTTGCTAATCCATTTGCCAGCTGTCGGTGGACTATGGAGTGGGAGTTGTGGAAGGCACGTCCACGTATACTGTTGTCCTTTAAATGTGAATGCGAATTTGTACTGGTACGCTTTAGCCAATGGAATGGACCAAAAGCCGTTACTAATGTCCAAAACTGAAAAGAAACGTGACTGGAGTCCCTGTTTGAGCATGGTCTCGGGACTCGTGGCTACGGTGGGGGCTGCTGCTGGGGTTACTTTGCTCAGTTCCCGTTAATCAATGGTCAGTCGCCATGATCCATCCGGTTTCCTGACGGGCCAAATCGGGGCATTATTTGTGGAGGCTACTGATCTCAGTACGCCCTGGTCTAATAAACTGTCTATCACTTTTGAGGTTTCTCCCTCTGCTTCCTGGGTAAATCCCTACTGTTTCTGGGATCTGGGGTCAGGACCTGTAATCTGCACAGAGCCAGCCATTCTGCCACAGTCGTGCTTGTGCTGTGCAAATACTGCTTTGTGTTCTTGCAGGACTGCCCTAACCTGCCTATCTGTACTAATGGTTCACGGGTCGAACCAGAAGTCTCCTACGGAGCTCATCCTATTCTCATACTCTCCTACTGTGAGCGTGGCGGGGGCTCGTGCTGCCTTTGCCATTTTCCATACACATTTTTTGACTGGATCAAAGGAAAGGTTGTGGGAGCTCATAAAATCGATCCCTAAAATATGTTCTGCTGTGTGGGGCAGATCAACTAACACTATGGGGTGCTTGGTTGTTATGTTACCGATTTGTATCGCTATGGGGGCTGTGATGTGTCCCTGTTATAAGTGACCTGTAAAGCTGCTGAGTGTAATGGTGTCTGTTGTGGGCCATGTGTCCCTCTGGAACATCGTGGAGGAATTGAGTGTGGTGCGGGACCCTCCTGTGTCCCAAAGAAATTCTACGGGCTGACCCCGGACTTTGCCTGCAACGACCGGTCGACCGGACTTATCCCAAAGGGTGTCGCAGACCCAAGTTGGGGAGCCCGAACACCGTCAGTCTGTGCCGTTCATGTCTCCATTGTTTGAACGGGCGCGAACACTATGAATAGGCTTTGCCTTATTCCTATTTAGGGTGCCTGTCTGTTGGACTCTCTGTTGTTTCTGTGGCGCATTGCACTCTCGTGCAAAGTGTCCTAACTGTCCACAGTTATAACACTCCTGTGATTTGGGTTAGGGTGGGC
The DNA here is from genome assembly GCF_902713615.1 of Scyliorhinus canicula. NCBI lineage: Eukaryota > Metazoa > Chordata > Chondrichthyes > Carcharhiniformes > Scyliorhinidae > Scyliorhinus > Scyliorhinus canicula. The sequence goes on along the minus strand of NC_052168.1, from coordinate 24,252,094 downwards.
TGTTCCTACTCTCATTTACCCATGCTGGGTTCTGGTGCGCTTTAACTGTATGCATGTCTGCATCTGCCTGCTCCTCTTCGGGTTTGTTAAATGTGGTTTTGCTGTGAACGGATAGCTCCCAAGCGCGGGACAACCTTTTCAAAACCCATTTCTCATTGTGGGCCTCATCTGAGGGGTCGTAATTCGCACAAGCTCTCTGCCCTGCCTCTGTTGCATGAGAGACCAGGATTCGAGTCAACTTGGCCATGTTATCTGTGGACAAATGGGCACAGGCTAATTCTCCAAAAACTGCTGTGAAGTGTATCCACAAGCATCCAGCAAACGTTGTGGGGTGCTCAGTTTTCTTTTGCCTACATCTGTTTAGGCCTTTTAACTGGTCTCCTCTGTTGTAGCTGGTCGCATCAAGGATCGTTTTGTGCATCTCTTGGAATGTGCCTCCTCCTACATTCTGTGGGTCGGGAAGGGCTGCCACGACTGAAGGGTCGAGGCTTAAACCTGTGAGCTTTACCTGCTCTCTCTCGTCCAGGCCGTACATGGTGGCCTGCTGTTTAACCTTCGCGAAAAATTGGTGGGGGTCTGAAGTGGGGAGGAACGGTGTAATTTTTCCACACGCGTCCTGTAATTGGGTCACGGTTAAGGGGGTTATGTGTGGTTACCGGGTTAAGGGGGATATGTTCTGCCTGTTCAGTGGGGGGTTGGGGTGCTCTCCTTTTCTGGGGTTTCTCCTGTGTACATGCTCCATGTATGTATCTATGGGCCGTTTCATTTAAATCCTGCCAATCGGGGCCGTTTTCCTGGTCTAATTGGGATCCGAATGTACTCTGAAATCTGTTCTGAACTGAAAGCAGGAATTGCAATTCTGCAATTTGCTTCTGGCACTTTGCGTGGTCTACAGAGCTCTGCTTTTGTTCCGTTGTGGAAGCATGGAGTGCTCGTAGGGCTGCTTTTAAGTCATTGCACCGTTTCTGCAATGTTTCTACCTGCTGCTCGGTTTCCTGTCTTACCAAGACCGCACTTTGTGTGTCCTGGTGGGCCTTATCGTACTGCGTCTGGAAGCTACTTAAGTGCGGAAGACAAGACTGGTGTGCCCTCTTGGCATCATCCACCTCTCTGTCCTTTGCTGCCAGCTTCTCTTTCAACTCTCTGTTCTCCTTCTCTAGCTCACTCACGTCTACCTTACTGGTTCTATCTCTCTCCTCTATCTCTCTACGGAGCATCCAAACGACCTCCTCTGTGCCTCGCAATTGTGCCAGACAGGACACGATTGCCATCGGCTTGCGTGCTTTTCCCAAGCTCTTCTTCTGGATCTCTGTCAGGTTCTCCCACCAAGTATGTCCTATACTCCCGGGACCTGTTTCCTCATTAGCGCAGAATTCACTCCAAAGGAGCCATCCTTTCCCTTTGAGTTATTTCCTAATTTCCTCTTCCCAAACGGGACACTGTCATACTCTACTGGTCGCTGCGACCTCGAATTCCTGGGGGATCATAAGGCGTTCCATTGCCTTCATTGCCATCTTTCCTATCTCTGGGTTCCCTACTGAATTTGGAACAGGGGGTGATAAAGCGGTGATGTAGACACGGGTACGGCTTAAGCTAATTTCTGGCCTACAAAACTCCCGACAGTTTTACGCAATAAAATCTGTCAGGTTTAGCTTATATCCCTGTTAGTACGCATGCATTAACACACTTCCGAATTCTGGAGGCTTGATCAGTATTGCTTAAACACTTGTGGTTTTTCTGTTTCCAATTGGATTTCCAATTCAAATTTTGGGTTCTCTCGGAGTGATGGGGCCAATTCTAAGTCGAGTCCCGTCAGATGTCGCCAGTAAATGTTGCTCGTTATGTTCTCTCCTTAATTTGCTCTGTTTTAATTATGCTTGCTCAAGAGTCGCCAGGTATCCTTTCGATACCGCCACAAGGGTCAAAACCCAATACTGATCAAAGACTCAGTACACCAGTTAGTAAGTTTGAAATCAATGCACATTTATTTACACACACAGTCAATTATACTCATGCACAAACTCTACTCACTAAACTACAACTACTACTAAAAGCCTATACTTAGCTTCGGGTGCCCCCTCAGTCAGAGGAACAATGGCCGTTGTCCGGTTCTGAGGCTGCTGGCATCGAACTTGTATAGAATAGTAGCTAGGAGCGCCTATCTCATAGCGTGCGTTGACTTTAGACTTACTTGGCGGGTCTCTCGTCGCTGAGAGCCAAGGCCAAGATGATGAAGATGAAGAAGAGAACGATCTGTCTTGGGGACTCCTTTTTATACCCCAAAGGTACTCCGCGCTCTTTTGGGTGGTCCTTGAACTTGGCCCCAATTAATTGGACCATGTCCTAATCATCTGTATTGATTTTCTCCAATAAAGGGCTGGTTGCTTGATCGCTGGGCGGGCCCTAGGTGACCGTTGGTGGCCTTTCTTTTAGTCTTCACTGGCGCCGGGGAGTCTGCTCTGGTATCATTTGCTTAAATGTTTCTCTTTTGTCCCCGGAGATAGCTCATTACTATTCTAATGGCTTGTAGTATCGGTCTTGTCTGGGAGCTGCAAACTCCAATCCACAGACAAACCTTGCACCTGCTTGTTTTCTTAGCATTGTCCAATTTTCCCTTTATTCTCTGCAAGTGTCCATTTTCAAATCGGGACGTGTCCACCCCAGGTGGCTATACGTGCAGCATGGTTGGCTCAGGTCTGGAGGGCCGAAGGGCCTATTCCTGTGCTGTACGTTTCTTTTTGCATGGCAGCAAGACTGACAATAGTAAAAGAGATGGAAAAAGCAACAGTTCAAGTGCTGGAGACAAGAAGAAGTCTCCCACAGCTAGCAACCCTGTTGCTAATAAAACACTGCAGCCAACTCAAGGCAAAGCTGCCAGGATTTATGTGAAGCTTTGTGACAGAAACACGCTGTGTTATGTCTTTCTTCGATATACACTTCAATAGGCTCAGTCTAGAGCTCCAAGAAAAAGCTCCCAAGATTCAGACTCTACATCAGACGTTGTTTGACTTTCTTCAGGACCTGCTGCTTCGCTTTGTGAAACCTGCTACAATTGCCAGGGTTACATTGCCAGCTAACTGCATGTACAAGGACAACTGCAATCTGAAGTCCAATGAAGACCTCATCATTGGTGGGCAAGCCAGACAGTTTCTCACAACGGAACACCTCACCTCACACGATAGGAGTAACTTCTACTCATTAGTATGAAAGGTTTATGTTACAGTGTGTGACTATGTCACCACCAGATTTCCCCTCAGAACAAATTGCTGCTACATGCAAGAGTGGCAAATCCAAGAGGGAGGATGGAGGCAAACTTTCCATCAGTTTGTTACTTTGAAAAGCGATTCTGTCGTGGAAGATGTCTGGATGATTTAGAAGCGGAATTTTCATAATTCCAGGTTGACACATTGAAAGGTATTGGATTAGACAGATAATCACAGAAAGTTTGCGTGGATGTCTCCCAGCTGAGGGGACAATCAACCAGTGAGCTGAAGTATCATCACCTTTCAAAAATCATGCTGGCGGACTCGTCAATCACACATAGTAACACCGAAGGTGAATGATCTTCAGTCTGGTCAGGAAGAACTCCAGTGATTTTCAGCCCAGTTCAGCCCAGAAAGTCTCCTCTCAAGCCGAGGGACAGTGCTGTCACAAAATGCAATTCAATGCAAAACTAATGCAAAACAAATACATATACATCCCTGAGCCTGAAGTAAACTCTGAAATTAAGTTGTGGTGTAGCTTGAATGACTATTCCTCATGATTGCAAAACTGTTTGGCAAATGCAACAGAACTGCAACAGTAAGCTGGTTGAAGGCCAATAAAATTACTCATGAAAGCAGGTGATTTCTTTTAGTGTAAGTACATATTCAGATCCACGCAGTCCATTTTGCAGGTACTTTCACATATCTTCTCCCCATCATTCAAGAAGGCCAGCCAAATTGTCAACACAATTGCATATACAGGGCCTACGATAAACTACATGTGGATGTGTCCTTTGAATTGTGAGCAGAGCAGAAATATTGTGTGATAAACTAACTTCCTTTAGCGGGGGGTTCTCTTCTCCGCGCCGGCCCCCAGGCAATATGGCGGAGCCCTATAGGGGTCCAGCACAGAAGGAAGAAGTGCCCCCACGGAACAAGCCTGCCAGCAGATCGGTGGGCCTCAATTGTGGGCCAGGCCACCGTGGCCTGGCCCACAATTGAGACCCACCGATCTGACCAAAAATAGACGGCCGCTTGGCCCATCAGGGCCCGGAGAATCGCCGGGGGGAGGCCGCTGCCAACGGCCCCGACCAGCGTGGCGGGAAACCCGGCCGATAAACGGTGCCGGAGAATACGGCAGCCGGCGTCGGGGCAGGATTCGCGCCTCCCCCCGGGGATTCTCTGACCCGGCGGGGGGTCGGAAAATCCCGCCCAGAATGTATCAAATTTTCCATGTATCATAATGCCAGTTAACCCTAAATTGAGTCGATCCTAAAGTATCACCAATATAAATGTTTATGCTTGTTTGAATAGTCAGATCACCGCAACTTGCCAGTTATTGACATTCGATACCCTATCACTGATAAGCAAATATGCCTGGTCACAGCGTATGTTCAGACAGTCTTCTAAATTTGCGTAGCTTGCACAAGGGTTGTGTACGTTAAAGCTCACGGTGGAAGATCAGTCAATTGACCATGTGTTTGACTGGCATTGTTTGTGTAAACCAGTCACAGGGTTGGGATTCCAATCCAGTGATCTCTAATCAAAGAACAAAGAAACATTCGGCACAGGAACAGGCCCTTCGGCCCTCCACGCCTGCGCAGACCATGCTGCCGGTCTAACCTAAAACCATCTACACATCCGGGGTCCAAATCCCTCTATTACCATCCTATTCATGTATTTGTCAAATGCCCCTTAAACGTTACTATCGTACCTGCTGCCACCACCGCCTCTGGCAGCGAGTTCCAGGCACTCACTACCCTGTGTAAAAAAACTTCCCTCGCACATCTCCTCTAAACTTTGCCCCTCGCACCTTAAACCTATGTCCCTCAGTAATTGACTCTTCTACCTGGGGAAAAAGCTTCTGACTATCCACTCTGTCCATGCCCCTCATAATTAGAAGACTTCACAAAACATTTTAATGCACCGTGCTGACCAGACCATTTTTGTCAAGAATGTCAGACTGAATGAATGACCTTGTCATAATGTTAACTATCTTTAATGGTATTCCTCTTTGAACGTAATATAAAAATGTGAATGCTTTGTTCACATTTTTCATTCTTAGGTTTACCGAATGTTTGAAACTTAATACGAAAACACCCACTCGTGATGATGTACGTGTAAAAGCAGGAGATTTACACTTTCCATTCCTGTTTTAGAAAAGTTGTTTGACCAATGATGTCAATAAGATGTTCAGTGTACAACAGGTTGTTTAATCTTGTTATCATATGCAGGGTGCAAGGGAGCAGATTTGGAATAATTAAAATCATAAAATAAAAAATTTTGCTTCACCATCTCACGCATGGCCGAATATGGGGCAAAATTCTCCGACCCCCAGCAGGGTCGGAGAATCGCCCGGGGCCGACGAAAATCCGGCCCCCGCCATGTCTAGAATTCTCCACCTGCAAAAAGTCGGCGTGCCGCCAATCCCACCGCCCACCTCGGAGAATGGCGGGGGCCGGCGGGAGGCTACGGGTTTCTGTGCTGCTGTTATTCTCCGTGGCCACATCGGCATTAATCACAACAGGTATTAAACGGCGTCAACTAGTGCTGATGGTTGACGCCGTTCATCGTGGAGGTGGGTGACAGGCCGGGGGGGGAGAGAAATCACAGAGTGCGGGTGCCGGTGGGTTGGGGGGGGGGGGGGTAGAGAGAGAGATCACAGAGTGCGGGTGCCGGTGGGTTGGGGGGGGAGGGAGAGAGATCACAGAGTGCGAGTGCCGGTGGGTTGGGGTGGGGGGGAGAGGTCAGAGAGTGCGGGTGCTGGTGGGTTGGGGGGGGCCTTTTGTGTGCTCACGCCAGGAGGCGTTGATTACGTCGCCCGACGTCAGCAGGTGACACCGACGTGAACGGCGTAACGCCGCTGCTGGCCCATTCGGGCCCGGAGAATGTTTCATGGGGCCCGACGCCGCAGTCATCAGCGCCGTTTTTGGCGCCGGGTCCCGGGCATCGCTACGGTCACCGGAGAATTTCGCCCATGATTTGCCACTGATTTGTGCACGAAAGGCATAAAGTTGTACTTCAGATTCGTGGGCATTTTCTCTTTGAAATGAAAGCATGAATTTACTGACAAAACACTGACTTTTTTTGGTATCTGGAATACTGATTTCTGTTGTAAAAGGTTGGCAGCTCTGTAATAAGGAAGGGAAATGAAATTTTGGCATTCATTGCTTATGGAATAGAGTATAAAAGTAGGGAAATGTTGTTGCAACTGTACAGGCATTGTTAAGACTACATATGGAGCACTGCACAGTTTTGGTCCCCTTGCTTCAGGAAGGATGTAAATGCAAGAAAGAAGCTTAAATAGATTGAGAGCAGGAATGAAGGACTTGTCTAATGAAGAGACATTAAACAATTGAGGCCCATTCTCTCTGGAGTTTAGAAGAATGAGAGGATTTCTATTTGAGGTAGATAAGATGCTAAAGGGGATTGACAGGGTAGATGTAGAGCGGATGTTTCTCCTTGGACATTCTAGGACGGGGGCCATAGTTTTAGGCTCAGGGGTGGCACAGTTGTTGGCACTGCTGCCTGACAGCGCCAGGGACCCGGGTTCGATACTGACCTTGGGTGACTGTGTAGAGTCCGCACGTTCTCCCCCTGTCTCCGTGGGTTTCCTCCGGGTGCTCCGGTTTCCACCCACAGTCCAAATATGTGCAATTTAGGTGGATTGGCCATGCTAAATTGCTCCACAATGTTCAAAGCTGTGCAGGTTAATTGGAGTTATAGTAGTAGGGTGGGGGGCGGGGGGGGGGGGGGGGGGGGTGGGGGGCAGGGGGGGGCATGGTAGAGTACTCCTTCAGATGGTCGGTGCAAACTTGATGGACTGAATGGCCTTCAATATGGTCTCTATCTATGGATAAACATAGTAAGGAGAGGAAATATTAACAGGACTCGCATCTTTGAAAGTAGATAATTTGCCAAACCCAGATGCATTATATCCAGTGGGTGTGACACTTCAGGAAATATATGAAGTCATTCATATAGATTCATGAGAATGGTTCCAGGGATGAGGAACGTCACTTACGAAGCTAGATTGGACTTGTTTTCCTTGGAGGAGAAGGTTTAGAGGACATAGACATAGAACAGTACAGCACAGAACAGGCCCTTCGGCCCTCGATGTTTTGCCAAGCAAATGATCACCCTACTCAAACCCACGTATCCACCCTATACCCATAACCCAACAACCCCCCCCCACCTTACTTTTTAGGACACTACGGGCAATTTAGCATGGCCAATCCACCTAACCCGCACATCTTTGACAAGGTGCCACACAAAAGGTTGCTGCATAAGATAAAGATGCATGGCATTAAGGTAAAGTAGTAGCATGGATAGAGGATTGGTTAATTAATAGAAAGCAAAGAGTTGGGATAAATGGGTGTTTCTCTGGTTGGCAATCAGTAGCTAGTGGTGTCCCTCAGGGATCCGTGTTGGGCCCACAATTGTTCACAATTTACATAGATGATTTGGAGTTGGGGACCAAGGGCAATGTGTCCAAGTTTGCAGATGACACTAAGATGAGTGGTAAAGCGAAAAGTGCAGAGGATACTGGAAGTCTGCAGAGGGATTTGGATAGGTTAAGTGAATGGGCTAGGGTCTGGCAGATGGAATACAATGTTGACAAATGTGAGGTTATCCATTTTGGTAGGAATAACAGCAAACGGGATTATTATTTAAACGATAAAATATTAAAGCATGCCGCTGTTCAGAGAGACTTGGGTGTGCTAGTGCATGAGTCACAGAAGGTTGGTTTACAAGTGCAACAGGTGATTAAGAAGGCAAATGGAATTTTGTCCTTCATTGCTAGAGGGATGGAGTTTAAGACTAGGGAGGTTATGTTGCAATTGTATAAGGTGTTAGTGCGGCCACACCTGAAGTATTGTGTTCAGTTTTGGTCTCCTTACTTGAGAAAGGACGTACTGGCGCTGGAGGGAGTGCAGAGGAGATTCACTAGGTTAATCCCAGAGCTGAAGGGGTTGGATTATGAGGAGAGGTTGAGTAGACTGGGACTGTACTCGTTGGAATTTAGAAGGATCTTATAGAAACATTTAAAATTATGAAGGGAATAGATAGGATAGATGCGGGCAGGTTGTTTCCACTGGCGGGTGACAGCAGAACTAGGGGACATAGCCTCAAAATAAGGGGAAGTAGATTTAGGACTGAGTTTAGGAGGAACTTCTTCACCCAAAGGGTTGTGAATCTATGGAATTCCTTGCCCAGTGAAGCAGTCGAGGCTCCTTCATTACATGTTTTTAAGGTAAAGATAGATAGTTTTTTGAAGAATAAAGGGATTAAGGGTTATGGTGTTCGGGCCGGAAAGTGGAGCTGAGTCCACAAAAGATCAGCCATGATCTAATTGAATGGCGGAGCAGGCTCGAGGGGCCAAATGGCCTACTCCTGCTCCTAGTTCTTATGTTCTTATGTTCTTTGGACTGTGGGAGGAAACCGGAGCACCCGGAGGAAACCCACGCACACATGGGGAGGACGTGCAGACTCCGCACAGACAGTGACCCAGCCGGGAACCGAAACTGGGACCCTGGAGCTGTGAAGCATTTATGCTAACCACCATGCTACCGTGCTGCCCAAGGAGGTCAAATAGAGGTATTCAGAACTATGATCTGTTTAGACAGAGTGGATAGGGAAAATTGTTCCCATTGATGGAAGGATAGAGAACAAGAGGGCACAGATTTAATGTCATTGGTAAATTAATCTATGGAGACATAAGGAGGAACCTTTTCTTTTTTTAAATTAATATTGAGAGTACCCAATTTATTTTTTCCAATTAAGAGGCAATTTAGTGCGGCCAATCCACCTACCCTGTACATCTTTGGGTTGTGGGGGCGAAACCCATGCAAATAATGTGGATAATGTGCAAACTCCACACAGACAATGACCCAGAGCCGGGATCAAACCTGGGACCTTGGTGCCGTAGGAGGAACGTCTTCACGCAGCGAGTGATTGGGATCTGGAATGCCCTGCCTGAATGACCTTGTCATAATGTTAACTATCTTTAATAATTAATAGGTAGATTCAACTGAGACATTAAAAATGGAGTTGGATTATTATCTGACATGGAAGGTTCTGCAGGTCTATGATGAAAAGACCAGAGAATGGTGTTGGGTATATTTCTGCTTTGGAGAGTAGGTACAGACATGATAGGCCAAATGGCCTCCTGCGCTGTAACAATTATCTGACCCCAGGCTGCTAAGAGTAGCAAGGAAGGGAATTAAGCTATGTAAAGATAAAAAGATTGACAAAAATGAATGTAGGCCCTTTTCACAGTAACTTCATTGCACTGTTAATGTATGCCTGCTTGTGACCGGCATGTTCATGTGAGGAAGAAGGATAAATATGTCAAATTTCGTGATCCTTGGATAACGAGAGATATTGTAGGCCTCGTCGAAAAGAAAAAGGAGGCATTTGTCAGGGCTAGAAGGCTGGGAACAGACGAAGCCTGTGAGGAATATAAGGATAGTAGGAAGGAAATTAAGCAAGGAGTCAGGAGGGCTAAAAAGGGTAGCGAAAAGTCATTGGCAAATAGGGTGAAGGAAAATCCCAAGACTTTCTACACGTACATAAAAAGCAAGAGGGTAGCCAGGGAAAGGGTTGGCCCATTGAAGGACAGGGGAGGGAATCTATGTGTGGAGCCAGAGGAAATGGGTGAGGTACTAAATGAATAATTTGCATCAGTATTCACCAAAGAGAAGGAATTGGTGGATGTGAGCCTGGAAAAGAGTGTGTAGATAGCCTGGGTCACATTGAGATCCAAAAAGACGAGGTGTTGGGCGTCTTGAAAAATATTAATGTGGATAAGTCCATAGGGCCTGATGGGACCTAGCTCAGAATACTGAAGGAGGCAAGAGAGGAAATTGCCGAGGCCTTGACAGAAATCTTTGGATCCTCACTGTCTTCAGGTGATGTCCCAGAGGACTGAAGAATAGCCAATGTTGTTCCTTTGTTTAAGAAGGGTAGCAAGGATAATTCAGGGAACTACAGGCCGGTAAGCCTTACGTCAGTGGTAGGGAAATTACTGGAGAGAATTCTTCAAGACAGGTTCTACTCCCATTTGGAAGCAAGTGGTCGTATTAGCGAGAGGCAGCATGGTTTTGTGAAGGGGAGGTCCTCTCTCACTAACTTAATAGAGTTTTTCAAGGAGGTCACAAAGATGATTGATGCAGGTAGGGCAGTGGATGTTGTCTATATGGACTTCAGAAAGGCCTTCGACAAGGTCCCTCATGGCATACTGGTACAAAAGGTGAAGTCACACGGGATCAGAGGTTAGCTGGCAAGATGGATACAGAACTGGCTAGGTCATAGAAGACAAAGAGTAACAATAGAAGGGCGCTTTTCTGATTGGAGGGTTGTGACTAGTGGTGTTCTGCAGGGATCAGTGCTGGGACTGTTGCTGTTCATAGTATATATAAAAGATTTGGAGGAAAATGTAACTGGTCTGATTAAGTTTGCGGATGACACAAAGGTTGGTGGAATTGCGTATGGCGATGTGGACTGTCAGGTTTCAGCAGGATTTAGATCGTTTGGAGACTTGGGCGGCGAGATGGCAGATGGAGTTTAATCCAGACAAATGTGAGGTAATGCATTTTGGAAGGTCTAATACAGGTAGGGAATACACAGTGAATGGTAGAACCCTCAAGAGTATTGACAGTCAGAGTGATCTTGGTGTACAGGTCCACAGGATACTGAAAGGGACAACACAGGTGGAGAAGGTAGTCAAGAAGGCATAAGGCATGCTTTCTTTCATTGGCCGGGCATTGAGTATGAAAATTGGCAAGTCATGTTGCAGCTGTACAGAACCTTAGTTAGGCCACACTTGGAGTATAGTGTTCAATTCTGGTCGCCACACTCCCAGAAGGAAGTGGAAGCTTTAGAAAGGGTGCAAAAGAGATTTACCAGGATGTTGCCTGGTTTGGAGGGCATTAGCTATGAGGAGAGGTTGAATAAACTTGGTTTGTTCTCACTGGAACGAAGGAGGTTGAGGGGCTAGCCGATAGAGATCTACAAAATTATGAGGGGCATAGACAGAGTGGATAGTCAGAGACTTTTTCCCAGTGTAGTGGGGTCAATTACTAGGGGGCATAGGTTTAAGGTGCGAGGGGCAAGGTTTAGAGATGTATGAGGCAAGTTTTTTTACATAGAGGGTAGTGGGTGCCTGGAACTCGCTGCCAGAGGAGGTGGTGAAAGCAGGGACGATAGTGACGTTTAAGGGGCATCTTGACAAATACATGAATAGGATGGGAATAGAGGGATACGGACCCCGGAAGTGTAGAAGATTTTAGTTTAGACGGGCAACATGGTTGACCTAGGCTTGGAATGCCGAAGGGCCTGTTCCTGTGCCGTACTTTTCTTTGTTCTTTGTTTTTTCTTTGTGACAATAAAGATTATTATTATTACAGTCCGAAACGGGGGAATTCATAACGGAACAAAGAAATGGCTGAAGAACTAAGGGCGAAATTCTCCGCAACGTCTGACGCTGGAGTGAAACCCGGAGTGTTTCACTCCGGCGTCGGAGGCCGCTCCTCGCCCCCTATTCCCCCCCCCCCCCCCCCCCCCCCCCCCCGGGGGGCTAGGAGCGGCGTTGCGGGAAACTTGGCCGCCAGGCCTTGACACTTGTGTCAAAGCGGCGTGCCGAGAATGACGCGGCCAGCGGCGCCTAAGTGACGGCAGCCGCGCATGCGCAGGTTGGCCGGCTCCAACCCGCGCATGCGCGGTTGCCGTCTTCCCCTCCGCTGCCCTGCAAGACGTGGCGGCTTGACCTTGCAGGGCGGCGGAGGGGAAAGAGTGCATTGTTTACAGACGCTGGCCCGACAATCGGTGGGCACCGATCACGGGCTAGTCACCTCCTGAGCAAGCCCGTGTTGCTCGATCCCCTCTCCGCCCCCCACAGGCCCCACATTTACCTGTTGCACGCTGTTCACGCTGGCAGCGCCCAGGTGTGGTTGCCGCCGGCGTGATCCCGTCGGGGTCGTCAGGCCGCTCGGCCCATCCGGGCCAGAGAATCGCCGGTCGCCGGGAAAAACGGCGACCGGCGATTCTCCGAGCGCCGTGTCGCGTTTTGGGGGGATGGGAGAATCGCGGAGGGTGCCAGAGCGGCCCTCCCGCGATTCTCCCACCCGGCGTGGGGAGCGGAGAATCGCGCCCTAAATTTGTACTTTGCTTCTGTTCACAAAGGAAGACATGAATAATGTACTGGAAGTTCTGGGAAACACAAATTTTAGTGAGGAGTTAAAGGAAATCAATATTAAGGTTTATTAAGGGAGGCCATGTCTGACTAAGTTGATTTAATTTTTGAGGAGCTACAAAGAGTTTTGATGCGTGCAGCACTTTTGATGCAACCTACATGGAGTCTCACAAGGTTTTTGACATAGTCCCACATGGCAGACTGGTGAGAAAAATAAAAGTTATTAGGACCAGAGGGAAAGTGGCAAATTGGATCCAAGCTTGGCTGAGTGACAGGAAAGAAAGGCTAAGGATCTTCGGGGTGTTTTGACTGGAAGGCTATTTCCAATGCAGTTCTATTGGGCTCTGTACTGGTTCTCTTGCATCTGTGATTTAGACTTAAATGGGGAGGGTAAGATTCAGAACTTTAAAGGTGAGAGCGGATTTTAGTAAAATAAGACAGGATCTGGCTACGGTTGACTAGAAAGAGTTACTTGTGGAGAAATCTACAGAAGAGCGGAGGGTGGGGTTTCAAAAAGGAAATGGAAGGGTTCAGGCCCAACATGTTCCCTCTAGGGTAATAGGAAGGAGTACCAAACCCAGAGAACCATGGATGACCAGAGATATGCAGGATATGATGAAAAGGAAGAGAGGCATTCAGAGAGTACAAGAGGAGTAAATTAACGGAGGCATTAGTGAAGTACAGGATGGAGTTTAAGAAGGCAGTTAGGAGAGCAAAGAGGGGATGTGAGAAAGTTCTGGCTGGTAAAAGCCGGGAACATCCCAAGATATTCTATAAGTGTATCAATGGGAAGAGGTTAACCAGGGAAAGAGTAGGGCCGAATAGGGACCAACAGAGAAATCTGTGGGTGGAGCCAGAGGACATTGGCAGGGTGTTGAACAAATTCTTCATGTGCTGGATACTCCAATTTTGAGGCTATGTCCCCACGCCGGTGGGAGACGGTGGTGTTTTACAACAGAAAACATGGCGTAAAATGGCCACTGATCCTCCGTTTGGCTGGGGGCTAGCATCAAGGCAGTCCCGGCTCTAGCTGCCGATACAGCCTGGAGAATTGCCGGGTCCGTGGCTGCATGTGCGCACGGCGGCAGCCTGCAGTGACCGCGCCATGCTACATTGCTCCGGCCGCTCGCAGACCCGGCCTGCAAAATAGCACCCCCCCCCTTTGGCTAGCTTGCGTGCCCTGAACCACCCCCCTCCCCCCCCCCACAGTGCCCCTAGCCCCTGTCAAAGTCCCCCCAGCCCACAGATCGTCCCTCCCCCGACTGTGGCAGTGCTGGACTGAGTCTGCAGCCGCCACGCCAAGTTCCCGACAGATGAGACCATGAGAGACCCACATGGTCAGGAACTCGGCCGGTCGGGGGCAGAGCATCGGGGGTGGGCCTCAGACAACGTCCTGAGGCTGTCGATACGTCGCACGGCATACTCTCCGAGTACGGTGCTTTGGAGGGGCGGAGCATCGCAAAAATGGCGCTGTCCCCAATTTGGTTGTAAACTTTGATTCTCTGGCCGACTGCCGAACACGATTTCGGCATTGGTAACCAGAGAATCCTGCCCCATAACTGTCTTCACCCAAGAGAATGAGGAGGTAGATGTAGAACCCGGGGAGAGAGAGACTGTGAGGTTCTTGAGCAAGTTGTCATAAGGAATGACAAGGTATTGGAGGTGTTGGTGGGCTTAAAAGTGGACAAATCTCCAGGTCAAGATGAATTGTGTCCCAGGATGCTGTGGGGAGCAAGAGAGGAGATTGCAGAGGCTCTGACCGAAATGTTTAATTCCTCTCTGGCCTCAGGGAGGTGCGAGATGTCTGGAGCTAAGGGGCGGTCCCATAATTTAAGAAAGTTTGTCGAGATAACTCAAGGAACTACATACCAGTGAGTTCCACATCAGTGGCAGCACGGTAGCATCGTGGTTAGCATAAATGCTTCACAGCTCCAGGGTCCCAGGTTCGATTCCCGGCTGGGTCACTGTCTGTGCGGAGTCTGCACGTCCTCCCCGTGTGTGCGTGGGTTTCCTCCGGGTGCTCCGGTTTCCTCCCACAGTCCAAAGATGTGCGGGTTAGGTGGATTGGCCATGCTAAATTGCCCGTAGTGTCCTAAAAAAAGTAAGGTTAAGGGGGGGATTGTTGGGTTACGGGTATAGGGTGGATGCGTGGGTTTGAGTGGGGTGATCATGGCTCGGCACAACATCGAGGGCCGAAGGGCCTGTTCTGTGCTGTACTGTTCTATGTTCTATGGTAGGGAAACTATTAGAGAAAATTCGGAAGGAGAGAATCTATCTCTCGGAGAGGCAAGGTTTGATCAGGAATAGTCAGAGGGAGGTCATGCCAAACAAATTTTATTGAATTTTTTGAGCATGTGACGAGGTGTCTAGATGAGGGTAGTGCAGTGGATGTAGTTTACATGGTTTTCACAAAGCCTTTGACAAGGTCTCATATGCAAGACTTGTAAAGAAGGCAAATTCACATGGGATACAGGGTAACTTGAAGCACCAGGATGTTCCCTGGATGGAACATTTAAGTTATGAAGAGAGTTTGATAGGCTTGGATCGTTTTTGCTGGAGCAGAGAAGACTGAGGGCCATGATCGAGGTGTGCAGGATTATGAGAGGCTTGGACAGGATGGATGGGGAGCGGCTGTTTCCCTTAGTTGATGGGTCAGTTATGAGGGGACACATGTCCAAGGTGTAGGGCACAAGGTTTGGGGGGATTTGAGGAAAATCTTTTTTACCCAGAGGATAGTGACAGTCTGGAATGCACTGCCTGGGAGGATGGTAGAGGCGAGTTGACTCATATCTTTAAAAAGACACATGAAAAACACCTGATCTGCCTACCTAATCACATTTTCCAATGAGTACTTGTCACGTCATAACATTCAAGGCTATGGGCCAAGTTGCTGGAAAATGTGATTAGGTAGGCAGATCAGGTGTTTTTCATGCGTCGGTGCCGACGTGATGGGTGGAAGGGCTTCTTCTGTGCTGCATTATTCTGTGATCCTGTGAATTTAGCTGTGTGGTTGACAATGAGGAAGAAAACTAGACTGCAGAGAGATATCAATGGATGGCTCAGGTACTCAGAAGAGTTTCAAATTATGAGTGCATGAAAGTAGAGCTATCTGGAGCAGTGATTTTCAATTTTCTTTTTCCCGGGACCCATTTTTGCCAACCGGCCAACCTTCGTAACACACACCACGTTCGCTTACTTTTAATGAGTAAGAGGAGGCTGCTTGATCCTCATGATCTCACTCCAATCAGGTTCAAAGGAGGAGAGGCCAATCAGGTGCAGAGTTCAGCCAGTTCCTTTGTGCCGTCTTCATCTTTGTGAGAACGGAAAATGTAGGTCGTAGTGAAGGGCAATAGCAGCAAAATGCTTGTTTTACTCAGCACTGGATACTCCTGGGAGATGCTACTCACAGTTCGGGTATAGCATATTCTTTTCATTTGGAGTCAGCTGTAAGTTAATAACTGGCTCTGGGGTCTCAACCTCAAAATTAATTTTTCACCCATCACTTCTCTTTCAAAATCTGAAACTTTTCTCATTTGCCAGTACTTCCCTGCATATAAAACATATGGGCTTTGCATCCTTATTTGCATTGGCACAATTGACAAAACCATAACTCAAGAAATCTTTATATTGCTTTGTTCCCGAGTTAAGTTCCTTCTATGTGAGCTGTTAACCAGAGTGCCTTGGAGCTGTGTACAGAGCTAACATTGGCACTGCTCTGACCTGCCCTCGAACAGCTCTCTCCAGCTGATTCAGTTGTGAAATCCTGTCCAATAGGTAAACTGCCTATTTGTGTCTCTTGTAAGAAAACAATTCATCTTACTTGCAAGCAGCTAGAAAATGGAAGAAGCTCTCCTCTGTGATTTGGCACCAAAAGCACATGCATACAAGGCGCTTGACGTCAAGTGCACATGCAGGTCGCATGACCTGCTCACTGCTGCCACTTCTGGCTGCAAAACTGCACATAGCCTAATTTCTTCTCATTTAAAGCGGGCCAACGGGCACCATTTTCAATAGAAATGTCGGTAGTGACCGTGGGGCCCTCTTCCTGCAATCGGAACCACTGCGGGAAGGCTGCGACTGATTGCTCCTCGACCCTTCCGACACCCGCCTGCGACCCACCCGCAGGTTGCGACCCGCACTTTGAAAAACCCTGGTACAGAGGAACCTTGCATACATCCACAGAAACCTGAAATTGTAGAACAAGCTGAAACGGTGATTAAAAATCCATCCCTGTTGGAACTCAGGTGCTGCATATATTTCTAATCACTGTAATACGGGGAGAGTATTGTTGTACTAGGGAGTGGACAGAGTATATTTAGAGTGTGCGGCACGGTGGCATGGTGGTTAGCACTGCTGCTACCTCACAGCTCCAGAGTCCCAGGTTCAATTCCGGCCTCGGGTGACTGTGTGGAGTTTGCACTTTCGCTCTGTGCCTGTGTGGGTTTCCTCCAGGTGCTCCGGTTTCCTCCCACTGTCCAAAGAAGTGCAGGTTTGGTGGATTGGCCATGGTAAATTGCCCCATGGTGTCCAAAATGTTAGGTAGGTTTACAGGGATAGTGTGGAGGCGTGGGTTTGGGTTGGGTGCTCTTCCCAAGGGTCAGTGCAGACTCAATGGGCCGATGGCCTCCTTCTGCAAAGCAGATTCTATGATGTGACAGTCACCTGGCCGATGAAGAAAGATTGGGTAGGATGTGATTGTTTTCAGGGGGAGATTTAATTGGGGTGTATAAAAAAGTTCTGAGGGACTGGATGGAATGGATAGGAAGGATATGTTTCCCTCAGCAGAGAGGTCAATAAGCAAGGGTATTGATTTAAAGTAATTGCTAAAAGTGTCATATTTCCACCCAGAGGGTGGTAGGAATCTGGAACTCACGACCTGAAAGGGTGATGAGAGGCGAAAACACCCATCGCAATTAAAAGGTACAATCACAATCTGCAGGGTTATAGATAGATCTGGAAAGTAGGATCAAGCAGAATAATACCTTTTTTTGTCTGGCCTATTGGGCCAAATGGCCTCCTTCTATGCAATGATTTTCAACAATCCTATGCTCCTTATAAGAGTGAATGTAGTCTCTTTCCCAACAAGTTTGTAACATACTCCAGCAGACTGCGTCAGTTTTGTTATATTCAAAATTACTGGTTTTATCTTTACTATTTTCTAAGAATGTGCATCATGATTAACTTGCTGTGCTTTATTGTTGCTGTGCAATTATCTTACTTATAAATAAACTTGATTATTAGTTTTAGTCTAAGCAGAGCAATCTGACAGCATGGTATTTGCTGCCTTTCAAAATAGGAGAGTGAGATGAGCATCTTAAGTGGTCTCCAATGCATTATACTGTAATTAAAGGGTAATTATTAGTCTTGTGGCACATTATTCCATTCACAGTGCCGATAAGGGCACAGGTTTTAGTTTAACGGAGGCTTGGTCTGCTGATGGAAACTGCTTTATTGTTCAGAACCATGATAGAAGTACAGGCAGAAAGTTCGAGCTGCAACAATTGTAATTACAATATTTAGAAATTTCTTTTTTTCTTCTTGTGTCTGGAGTAAAGGTCCGTTGTTGCACCACCTGATAAATTTAAGCAAAACAATGTAAAACAAAGGAAAAACAATTGCAATATACCATAACTCACCCTCTGCAAGTGGGAGCTAACTTTCTGAGAACTATTTAACTACATGTTCAGTGATAACGTCAAAACCTGGCCTGAATTTGTCTTGGCAAGGTTGGTATATAAAAGCAAATTACTGCGGGTTCTAGAATCTGAAACAAAAATAGAAAATACTGGACAATCTCAGTAGGTCTGACAGCACCTGTGGAGAAAGAAAGGGGAGCCAACATTCCGAGTCTGGATGACTCTTTATCAAAGCTTATTGAAGATTAGTGTTGAAGATTAGTTTTGATGTAGCCATGTAAGCGAACATAATGTTGTCACAGGACATTCTGGGGCCAAAATTCTTCAATCCTTTTGTGACTAATTGTTTCCTTTCTTTATTAGACGGAGCCTCTGGATGAGGGATTTCAGTTGGAGAGAGATTGGAAAAGATGGAACTGTTGTCCTTAGAGCAGAGAAGGTTAAGGGAGACTTAATAGATGTTATCAACAATGAGCGAGGGCAGCATGGTGGCACAGTGGTTAGCATTGCTGCCAGTGGCGCTGAGGACCCGGGTTCGAATCCCAGCCCTGGGTCACTGTCCGTGTGGAGTTTGCACATTCTCCCGTGTCTGCGTGGGTTTCACCCCCACAACCCAAAGATGTGCAGGATAGGCAGATTGGCCACACTAAATTGCCCCTTAATTGGAAAAAATAATTGGGTACTCTAAAAATTTTTTAAAACTATGTAAGCAATTTTGCTAGAGTAGATCGGGTGAAACTGTTTCCACTGACTCGAGTGCACGTGGCCATTTTTAATATTATTCGCACTAGTAGCAGAGGCAAGATGAGATTGTTTTATTCAGCGAATTGTTCAGATGTGGAATGCATTGCCTGAAAGGATGGTGCAAGTATTACCTTCAAAGAGGTATTGGTAATACTTGAAAAAGAAAACTTGCAAGACTCTGGGTGCAATCTACCCGAATGGGGACCAAGTCCCGTCGCACACGAGATTAGCCGGGTGTTTCCTGATGCTCGGAGTGCTGAGAAACTACCCATAATGGGCAGGATTCACATCATGACGTGTCGCGAGACCGCGTTGGATCTCACGAGGTGTAGCAAGCCGGGTAGATTCTGGGAGCAGGGTCTCCCGGCATCTACCGGCCAGGGTGTGCCACGGCATGCTGACTTTCAGGTGCAATGTGGCCAGTAGATCATGCACTCTATGATAAGACCTGTCAAGTCAGACTAATTGGATAGCTCTTTAACAGAGCTGGCACAAGGACAATGCGCCAAATAGCCTCCCATGCAATCTGATTTTGTGATTGCCAGTGTAGCATACGTTTGGCATAAGACTAGGAAAGTAGATTCTTAACTTATCACAAGATATACCCGGACAGCCTCCCTTGCTAATTCCCTTGTGATCTTCTGGAGGTCAGAGCCTCTGCCCAGACTTTCACAAGGACAGTGACATGTTGGAAGCAGGCCAATGTAGGGAAGTCAACATGTTGGGAGACCCCCACAGCCTCATCCTCGCAGTAAGTGAGTGATCTTTGGAAGTTGCTCCATCCACTAAGACACTGCACACTGGTCTCCTCAGTGGAGGTTGTGAGGCCCATCTAATGAAGCTAGGAAGGAGTTATGGCCTGGGCCCCTGAAGCTCGAAGGGGGATGTTATCCCGAACTTTCAGCCACCTTCCCCTTCCTACCCCACAAGGTCTGGCCTTCAGGACTGCAGTTTAATTAATTATATGTGGCAGGCAGACACGAACAATGCTTTGTAGTGCTGTATGTGCCTGTTTCATATCTTCTGATACTGACTCCACGGGCGCGATTCTCCGCCCCCCACGCCGGGTGGGAGAATAGCGGGAGGGCCTCCCGACATTTTTCACGCCCTCCCGCTATTCTCCCCATGCCACGAATCGCCGCTCGCCGTTTTTTAGGGCGAGCGGCGATTCTCCGAGGCCGATGGGCCTTCACGCCCGTTTCAACACGGCAGCAAACACACCTGTTCGCTGCCGTCGTGAAACGGGCGGCAGATGCCCGTTTGGGGCATCTGGGGGCCCGATTGGCACGGCGGTACCACGGCCGTGCCAAGGAGGAGGCCATTCGGCCCCTCATCCTGCTCCACAATTTAATAAGATCAAGGCTGATCTGAATGTAACCTCAACCCCACATTTCTGCCTACCCCCAATAATTGTCTCCTGGTACAAAACATCCAGCTAACTCTTCCCCCTCCTTAATGCATCGTAGTGTCTGCAGCTCAGCCTCCTCAATGACTCAGAACCAAAGTTCCTCAAGCCACAGGTATGTTTGTCCTGGATCACTGGTATCTAGGAGCTCCCACATCCTGCGGTCATGGCGCATCACCTGTCCTGCTTTCTTTATGTGATTATTTAATTAATTATGTAATTATTTTATTCAATTATTTATTTTATTTTCTGTGGTTTATTAATCTTACCACAAATTCCTGTACTATTTTTAAACTTAGAAATAGAACGGGCACTCACCAAACATCTTAGACGGGATTCTCCGCCTCGCCGCGCCACATTTCTGCCCCGACCGGACCGTCGGGATTCTTGTTACCCCGGCCGGTCAATGGGGTTTCCCATTGTGGGGCTGCTCCACGCCGTCGGGAAACTCCCGGGCGCCGGCATAACGGAGAATCACGCCGGTGGAGAATCCCGCTCCTTTCTCCTGTAGGAGAGCAAGAACCACTTCCAAAGGAACATTGGAAAAAGCAAAGGAGTACTTCCCTCCTCTTCTCTCCTCAACAAACTCCCTCAACATACCAAACTCTTACACCCTGTTGAGATCACATTTAGTGTTCATTTACGTAATTGAACATTCTGTCAAAACTCGCTGTCAATGTTCATTCATGAAGAATAACTGCTGAGGAAAAGCACCAACCACCATGGAACCCCAAGAGTTAGTGTCTTCAAAGAAGGAAATTGAAGGGAAGGGAAAAGAACAAGTGGAAAGAAAGGCACCCCATAACTGCATAGAATGGTTGCGAGAGGTTGACCCTCTCTTTAACCTCCTCCAGCTCTACAATCCTTGCTGACTTACATTTGCCCCGGGTCAAGCAACACCTTGGTTTTAAAATTCTCATCCTTTCTTTCAAATCCCTCCATGACTCCTCACTTTCTGCTTTCCTCCAGACTCACAGCTCTCAGAGATCTTCCTCATGCAACAAGCCAGGGACCCTCTCTGATATCTACCCTCATCTAAATCTGGCCTCTTGTGCATCTGTTGTTTTAATCACTCCACTGTTGATGGCTGTGCCTTCAGTTGCTTGGGATTCAACCTCTGGAATTCATCCTCTACAGCTCGCACCATCTGATTCCTCCTTTGAGACATTCCTTAAAGTCTACTTCACTGACAAAGCTTTTGGTTATCTGAACTAAAAACTCGGAATGTGATTTTGAACCTCGCTTCATTTTATAATTCTCCCGTGGAGTG
Organism: Scyliorhinus canicula; assembly: GCF_902713615.1. Classification (NCBI taxonomy): domain Eukaryota; kingdom Metazoa; phylum Chordata; class Chondrichthyes; order Carcharhiniformes; family Scyliorhinidae; genus Scyliorhinus; species Scyliorhinus canicula. The sequence continues at coordinate 24,230,643 of NC_052168.1, read as the reverse complement.
TCGAAGGATGTTTCATTCTGTTAAAGACGCTGTATAAGCGGAAGTTCTTGATGTTGAAATCGCTCCGACCCTAGCCTCTTGGGCATCCACAATTTTTAATTGCTCTACCATTGGCGACAGTGCCTTCAGCAGCTTAGGGCCAGCCCTAAGCTCTGGAATGGCCCCTGAAATCAACCTGCCTCTTGACTTCTCTCTCTTCCTTTAAGACACTTCTTAAAATCTAGCTCTTTCACCACGCTTTTAGCCCTCTGTCCCTGATATCTCCTTATATGTCTCTTTGTTACAGTTTGTTACCATTCCTGCGCAGTGCGACAAGATGTTTTACTACATTAAATGTGCTATATATACAAGTTGTTGTCACATTTATGGCTTTGTTTTCTCCAGAAAGGATTTAAGACAAGACTTATTTTTAAAGATGATGGGGAAAAACAGCGTCCTGTTTTGGGTGCATTTAACAGTGTCTGCAGCACCAAGATCGACCCTGCTGTCAAGCAGGATTCTGGGGGGATTTTGGAGGACGGCCCGCTAAGGCCAAACTTACCTTCATTTTCTGCACTGACGAGGCATTATTTTAGAATAGTGCCCCGATCTCCATGATCTCTGAGCACCCCCCCACCGCGGCCTCCAGAACCTCGCAACACCCCAACTTATCAGTTAGGGGGTCCTCAAGCCCACCCCTGTCACCCCCACCTCATAAAGGTAGAGCACCCCAAGGCCTGATCCCTGGCAGTGCCAACATGACACCCTGCCAGTGCCAGCCTGGCACCCTGGCAGTGCCCCTGCCTGCCTGGCAGTCTCACCTGAGCACCCTCGCATTGTCATTATGCATGGCTGGCAGTGACAACGGAAGTGTCAGGTGACAACGGAAGTGACAGGGTACCACCCTGCCCAGACCCCAACCACCTGGGCCTCTGATGGTCTGGAAGACCCCCCAGGTGCTGTTACGCCTGATCCACATTTGTGTGAACCAGTACTAAATGACGCCATGGTGAGGTCTCCCAGGCACAGTTATTCAATCCGGGCCTTCGGAGAATCCGGTGCAGACATATTTATCTGCCCATATAAATGTGTAAATCTAGATCCCGCCCATTGAGGGCAAGATCCAGATCATGACATCTCGCGAGATCTTGTTAGATTTAAAGGCTTTGTCGTGTCCCGAGTTGGGTGTGTTGAGGCCATTCAATCGGGCCCGTAACTTTTAAAAACAATGTGCTTTTTCATAAATACTATGAAAAAGAGGTAACTGGATGAAAGGTCTGAAGATAATAAATGGAAATTATTTCTTGCGGAGTCTAAACAATGATCGATTTGCTAGCTCGTGCGGATATTTGGACAGACACCATTCATCATTGTGTTTAAAAAACACTTTGATGTTTACTAGACTCTAAGAGGGAATAAAAGATGAACAGGTTTTTAATACAATGATACGATTTCAAACTAAGTGTTAAAAGGACCTGTTGTATAATCAACCAAAACTTCACATGAATTCGGAACACAGACATAGGCTGGGGTTTTCCAGTCCCACCACAGTGGATTCACCCTCAGCGGATGTGGAGAGCCATTCAAATCTCTGTTGACCTCAGCGGGACCAGGAGATCCACCAACAGGAGAAACTGGAAAATCCCACTCATAAAGACAGGAGGGAAGTAGTGCAAGGGGTTAAAAATTTTACCTACAATTGTGGGGTAGCGAAGATATTAAGTATTTTTCTGTTATTGCATTATAAAAGTATCATAGAATCCCTAGAGTGCAGAAGAAGGCCATTCAGCCCATCGAGTCTGCACCAACCCTCTGAAAGAGCGTCCTACCTATGCCCATCCCTGTAAGCCACCTAACCTAAGGGGAAATTCAGCATGGCCAATCCACTACTGCACATCTTTGGACTATGGGAGGAAACTGGAGAAACCCCACACAGATATGGGGAGAAAATGCAAACTCCACACAGGCAGTCACCCGAGGCCAGAACTGAACCCTGGTTCCTGGCCCTGTGAGGCAGCAGTGCTAATCACTGTGCCATCGTATTGCCCTTGCTGGAACAAATACATGCTTTAGTTAGCAAGGTGGCACCACCAAAGAGATGCAGAGCAGGGTGAGGCATCTGTTTAAAGGAAGGTGCTCAGACTACTTAAGAGAGCACCAGATAGTATTTCCATTTGCAGCAGTTAAGTGTATTTTCTGCAAGTCCTCGTTAATATTTACCTCTCAACCAACACCACTATAAAGCAAAAAAAACTTATCTGGTCATTATCTCATTGCAGCTTGTGGGATCTTGCTGTGTGTAAATTGGCTGCTGTGTTTCCTGTGTTACCACAGTGACTGCACTTCAACAGCATAAAGCATTTTGGGTTGGCCTGAGGTTGTGAAAGAAGTTATCCGATTCAGTAACAGGGTAATTGCAATTTAAAAAAAAACTTATTTAAATGTTTGAACAGGTAAGATATAGAAGTAAGAAACTGAAAGTGCAACAAACACGCCAAAACCATTGACTTGTGCATTCAAAAATTATTGAAGGAATACACAATGACCAGGCAATTCACCAGCACTCCACTTTACAGGAAGTGTGGCAGAAACCCTACTTATTCATACAAAAAGAGATTCTGCCAAATACCCAGTGCAATAAGAGCAAGAAATGTTTTGGTTGCCCCTTTAACAGTGATACATGCCACCAGCATTATTTGATCCAGAAGAGCCATCGGTTCATAAAGGAAGGAAAGGGGGAGATTTTCAACTGCCAGCCCCCTCGTTCTCAGATAAAGAATGATTGGGCAGAGACTAGAAATCAGAGTTGAAGTGGGAATTTGCACAGCTCGGGACTGACACTGATGTCCAAGGTGGGCCTGATGCAGCCAATCAGTTCAAAACCAGCAGGAGGCTGCATAAAGATGCAAATTAGGATCCTCTGCCAGTTGTAGAAACTTGATTGCAGTGTACAGAGACCGATGGGCAGATCATGCACGACACAAACTGTTATGCCCATTTGTACCAGGTATTGAGTGGCCGAACCAATTGACCAACTCTGAAAGGCACTCAAAAGCATTCCAGAACGCATTAAGTTTTTTTTTGTGTTGACCAGGAAGGGCAGGAGTGTCGCTAAAAGTAACTAGCCGAGCTAACATTTCCTGCCAGAATCATTTGTGTGTGCCATGCTAATAAAGTCAAAGCTTCAAAATTGCTTGAGCCCCACACCAGCACCAGTAAGTGGACAGAGCAGCATCTTTGCTAACTTCCAAGGGAATGTGAAGATCGCACTTGGGTGTCTGAAAAGCTATGTTGAGCTCAACCAAATCCCCATGAGGGATTTCTTTTGAAAAGTATGACTTCTCACAAATAACATGACTGCAATTCTGCGGGGAAAAAACTACTCTGAAATACCTCGTGGTTACTGAATTTTTTAAACCTATAAATATAACATCCTGTTTATCTGTAAACAAAGCATTTCCACATTCTTTTCAAATTATCGCACCAGATATCTGGCACAAATTAGATGAAAATCGATCATTTTTCTCAGTGGATGTGCAGAAGAGTTTTCATCAAATTGGCTGAACAGTATTTGGAACAAACTTGAAACTTCTTATTTATTATCCTGCGTCAAATATGAGAATAATTTACCTCATGCACCAGGCACAGCAGATGGAAACAGGAGAAATGTAGACAGACTAACTTTGTGAATAAAACCACAGTGGGTGGGAGTGCCATGTGAAGAAGCATGAAGTCATCCAGTTTGGATGTGCGAGAGACAGATTGAAAAATTTACTTAATGGTGAAGGAGATTAAGAACTATGGAGCTTCACAACTCACTAAAAGCCAATGACATGTACAAGAAGCAACAAAAAAAGTGAATGGAATGTTAACCTTTACCTTGAAGAGGCTAGACTACAAATGACTACAATTTATGCTTCATTTGCATAGACTCGTAGTTAGACCTCATCTGGAGCCCTATGTTCAGTTCCAGACACGACACCTCAGGAAGGATACATTGGTCTTGGAAGGGGTACAGACGTTTATTCATTTTCAGGTTTTGCGAATCACTATTTGAGCCCAACATTAATTGGCCACCCCAAGTTGTCCATGAGAAAATGGTGGTAGGCTTTCTTCTTGAACCACAGAAGTTCCTATGCTGAAACAATGTTGTTAGGTAGGGGTTGTGAGGAAATAAAAAATAATTAAACTAATATGAATATATTAAATGCATTTACAAAAGGGACTAATGAAACTAATATGAATTTATTAAAAGGGATTATAACCAATCTTCATGCACCTGGAGTAAAAGACACCACTAGCTGTATGTTTCTGTAGGCAGTCAACTTTACCATTGAACCTTCACAACACAACAGGCTCATATCAGGGGGTTAGGTCTCCCAGATGACACAGTGGCACAATGGTTAGCACTGCTGCCTCATAGCGCCAGGGACCCAGGTTCAATGCTGGGCGCTGGGGTTTCTGCTGGTGTTCGTCACTGGGGTTCCTGCTTATGCTGGTCACTGAAGTTGCTGCTGGTGCTGGTCGCTGTGGTTTCTGCTGGTTGCAGTCATGGGTTGTTGCTGGTGCTGGTCAGTGTGGTTGCTGCAGGTGCTGGTTAAGGGGGTTACTGCTGGTGTTAGTCGCTGGGGTTGTTGCTAGTGCTAGTGTTGCTATATTTACTCGCTATAAATATCAATAAGGTTGCCCTTTTGTCTAGACATTGATGTTATATTGCTTTCAGAGTCGACAGGTATCAATTGATACCACCACAAGGCTCAACCGGATATCGATCAAAGACCCAACAACCAGTTAGTTAGTTAGAGTTCAATAATACTTTATTTACACACAAGATTAACTTATACATGCAACATAAACACTTCAAGCTAAATTACACCTAACACTATGACAACCTGTACTTAACTTCATGCACCCAGCTTAGGTCAGAGGAACAGTAGCCTTTGTTCGAATCTGGATCTGGAGAAGGAGCTGCAGTTCAGCTAGGCTAATCCGTCTGGTCACGAGCATTGAACTTGGACTTGCTTCTGGTCGTGGTGCTACAGTTGGAGATAGACATTGCCGGAGCGCCAGGTCCAAAAGAGATCAAACACATGGCAGTGATTCTCTATCCTTGGGGGATTTTGTGCTCTTTTGGCATTTGCGGAGAATCTCGCCCGTGGACTTCTGACAAACTTTTCCTTTAACTACCATTTTGGCGTCAAAAGAGTAGTTATGACTGCATCAAGAAATTTAGTATGAAAGAAGAAACTGTATCAAAAAAATTTAGTGAGAGGTCGACAAAGAGTCATACAAAAGACAAAAATTCAGCATTTAAAAATAACAAAGTATAGGAAGAAAAGTCGACAGGCCCGATCAGAAAATAGGACACCTTAAATCTCAATCGGTTCCTTTCTCTCATCATCTGGACACCTCAGGGTTCCATTCCGAAAAGGGCCGTAAAGGGGTTACCATGGTTGGAGTCAGACTCTGAGTCATCACCATCTCCCAGTTGCCAAACTCATGTCAGGCGTTTCTGTGCCATGGCTGCGTGGGCCGTCGTGGGATCCATTTCATCATTTCTTGTCAACCGACAAGAGTTATCGCGGTGCCATTGTTTCTTGGCAAAGGGGGAAGTTGTATCATCGGGCAGTGGGTCTGGTTCTGGTTGAGGCAAATAAATGGTATCTGAGGGGCAAAACATATCTTGGTCGGTGTTACTAGGGCTGTAGTGACTGGGACCTGGTCTGTTTTCGGGGATCTCAAGTAAGTCCGTTGTGCTGTCACTATCGCTATCGGCCGAATCAAGTCTGAGGTGGAAACTCATCCTTGGGGGCGGAGTCAAAGTTGTGTCTGTGGACGTGCTGTCCTGGCTGGGCGAGGGTTGGATTAGCTTGCCAGTGGGTGGGTCGTAGTTGTCTGCTATTGCCAGTGAAATGTGGTGTGAGTGCTGCACTGAGTTCCATAAACCTTAAGTTGGTTGATATGAAACCATCCTGATTTTCCGTTTGGATACATAATTTTATATACTGAGGGGCTTACTTCATCAGAAATCGAGTCGGGTCCTGCAAATTTGGGGGAGAGGAATGAACTCGGATTGTATAGGGAGACCATCACCTGCTATCCGACTATATATTTGACCGGGTGTACTGTTTTACCAAAGCAGGCCTTACTCTGCTTTTTCCTAGCGCCTAGTCGAACAGCTGCAGTGAGCTGTGCTGCTTTAATATTTTCAGTTACTTGTTGGTCTGCTTTTTTGTGGGTAAGGGCGGTGACTGTGCGGCTGGCCAAATCTAGTCCCAACAAATACTCGGTACCCTTCATGGGTCATCTGGTCATGAGGGTGTTGGGGTGTAACCTGTTGAACCGGACACCATGTTTCTAATAAACATCAGTACAAATGGGAGAACTGTGTCCCATGTCGTGTTGTGCTTTTGCACCATGTTCCTAATCGTTTTTAGGGTTCGGTTCATGCGTTCCACAATGCCGCTGGATTGTGGGTGATAGGCAATATGAAACTTTTGTTTAATGCCGAAAATTGTTCGAACACTTTTCATCACTCTTCCTGTAAAATGCGAACCGTGGTCTGATTCAGTACTACGGTGGAGTCCCCATCTTGTTAATATTTGCTGGGTCAGAATTTTTGCTGTTGCTTTAGCCGTGTCTGTCCTGGAAGGAAACGCTTCCACCCATTTTGTGAGGTATCATTCACTACCAACACATATTTAAAACCATTTCTGCAGGGGGGAAGGGGACCAATGTAATCTAGTTGTAAATTCGTCCATGGGCCATTAACAGGGCGGGTGTGTCTTAGCTGACCTTTGCGTATCTGTCTGGATTGTTCTAGGCACAAATTAAACAGTTTTCAATTTAATAGGTGACATCTGTTTTTAAATCGGGCCACCAGCAGAGAGGTCTTAGGTGGGCAAGGGTGGTTTCTATCCCTTGGTGTCCGTCATGAAATTGACAAATAATCTGTCCTGGGTGGGGACCAATAAATACCATTCTTTAATATAATTCCGTCATGAATCGTTAAAGTGTCTTTGAATTTGTCGTAGGGTGCTGGGTAATCACTATTTAAAATTTCCTTAAGCGTGTCGTCTGCTTTTTGCGCCTATGCTAAATCTTGAATATTGGTCTGTGAGACCTGGACTGCGTGTACTGGGGCACTCGCGGGGGGTTGCCAAAAGTGACCATGTTGTGATCCAGTTTTTGCTAGGGCGTCTGATTTTACGTTACCGGGTGGGGAGGAACGATGATGGCTTCTAACTTTTATGATGCCATATTTGTGGTCTTTAGCTTCTTCGAGAATGTGCTTTAGTAATGGCGCTGAGGGTAGAGGTTTACCGTCGGCGGATATAAATCCTCTAGATTCCCACAGGGGCAGGAATTCCGTCAAACTGTTGCAGACATATAGACTGTCAGAATATATATCTGTGGGGGTCAGGAACGACTTTGGATGCTGCACACTGTATGCGATGGCTGCTAACTCGGCTGCCTGCGAACCTAAATGTCCTAGAAACTTTAATGATATCTCCTCTAATGCGCGTCCCTGCGCGTCTTCTACATATATGCCACATCCTGTAATCCTTTTCCCATTATCAATGGTGGAGGAGCCATCTACATAAATGTTTTAATTTGTAGGAGTAGGGTCCAACGCGCTGCTCTAATTTGGCTAACTGTACCATCCTTCAGCTTACCGTCTAACAGTAGCTGTGTTGGGGTGTGCTTGGTCAAAATGGTTACCGGGTTGAGTCCTGTTATGTACGGGAAGTACTGAACAGCCCACAAAACTGCGAGCAAGTGCCTTTGGCAGGTTGAAAATCCTTGCTCTACCGGATCTAAAACTCGTGAGGCATAGGCTACGGGTCCTAAGTCATGCCTTTCCTGGAGAAATACGGCCGAAAGGGTTCGGTCGGTGGTCGCTACCCCTATTGTGTATTGGGAGTGTGGGTCTGGTACCTGCAAAGCGGGAGCTGTACCTAGGGTGCGTTTTAGTGCATCGATGGCATCCGTGTGCTGTGGAGGCCATTTCCACGGGGCCTGTTTCTTAAGGAGCTTGGAAAATGGGGCTGCCTTTGTGGCGAAACCGTCTATATGGTCCCTGCAATAACCAACCACAACTAAAAATGACGGGAGTGCTGTAACGTTATGGGGCAAGGGCAATTTAACAATTGAATCAATACGTTTTTGCTCTATCTCATGTGTACCATGCGTTATAACTGTTCCTAAATAAATGACCTTTTCTTGGAGAATTTGGGCTTTTTTGGGGTTGACTTTACATCCAATTTCTTTTAGGAGACCTAATAGTTCGGATAGAAGCGAAATGTGCTCTTCCTTGGTGTCAGTCTGTAGAAGCAAGTTGTCCACATACTGAATGAGGCATTCGGGTCGGGAAAATTTCGATAATCCATTCGCCAATTGTCTGTGAGAAATGGAGGGGGAGTTGTGGAAACCTTGTGAAAGGCATGTCCACGTGTATTGCTGTCCCTGGAAGGTGAACGCAAATTTATACTGGCAATTTTTATCCAATGGAATGGACCAAAAGACATTGCTAGTATCCAGAACTGCAAAATATTTTGACTGAAGTCTCGGGACTCGTGGCAATGGTGGGGGCTGCTAATGGAGTTACTTTGTTGAGTTCTCTACAGTCAATGGTCAGTCTCCATGAACCATCTAGTTTTCTTACAGGCCAAATCGGGGCATTGTTTGTTGAGGCTACGGGCCGAATTACACCTTGATCCAATAAACTTTGAATTACCTTATCTATTTCTCCCTCGGCTTGCTGTGGAAACCCGTATTGTTTCTGGGGCTTAGGATTGGGACCTGTAATGGTGACCATTCCTGGAATTTTACCGCAATTGTGCTTGCGCTGGGAAAAAGATGCTTTGTGTTTCTTCAAGACTTCCCCAATTGTTTTGTCCATGGTAATGGTTTGTGGATCAAACCAGTAATCTCCCACTGAGCAAATCCTGTGTTCGTAGTCTCCTACTGTGAGCATGGCGGGGGCTCGTGCTGCTCTAGCCATTTTCCACACACACTTATTCATGGGGTCAAAAGAAAGGTTGTATGAGCTCATGAAATCTATCCCCAAAATGTGCTCTGCAGTCTGGGGTAAATCTACTAAAACGACTGAGTGCTTGGTTCTAATGTTACCGATCTGAATATCCACAGGAGCGGTAATGTGTCCCCTGCTGGAGGCGTCCTGTAAATCCACTAAGAGTGATAGTGTCTGTAGTGGGCCATATATCTCGCTGATACATCGTGGAGAAATTTAACATGGTTCGGAACCCTCCTGTGTCCCAAAGGAATTCTATGGGGTGTCCCCGGACTGTGCCTGTGACTACCGGTCTTCCGGACTTGTTCCAGAGTGTGTCGCAGACCCAAGTTGGGGAGTCCAAACACCGTCAATCGGTGCCATTTATGGCCAAATCATCTGAACAGGCGCTAACGCTGTGGATAGGGACTGGCATTGTTCCTATGTGGGGCATTTGCATGCTGATTCCGTTGCTGGTTCGGGGGGGCATTCTCGGGCATAATGCCCCTCCTGTCCACAATTATAGCATCCCTGTGCTTCATTTACTCAGACGGGGTCTTGGTGTTGTCCTTACTGGATTCATGTTTGCTTCTACCTTCTCCTGCTCTGCCTTTTTATGTAGGGATTGTTCCCAAGCTCTAGAGAGTCTCTTCAGAACCCATTCTGCATTGTGTGTGGTGTCTGAGGGGTCATAATTTGCACATGCTCTTTGTCCTGCATCTGTGGCATGGGAGACTAAAATATGGGTCCATTTGGCCATATTGTCTGCTGTTAAATGGGCGCGGGCTAAATCTCCAAATACTGCTGTGAAGTGTATCCAGAGGTGTCCAGCAAATGCTGTTGGATGCTCTCCTTTCTTCTGCCTTCATTGGTTGAGTCCATCTACGGGATCTCCTCGATTGTAGCCAATTGCATCTAGGATGGCTGTCTTCATATCCTGGAGGCTACCGCCTCCTACATTTTGTGGGTCGGGAAGGGCTGAACTAACGGATAGGTCAAGGCTCATTACTATGAGTTTCACTTGCTCCTGTTCGTCCAGACCGTACATGACTGTCTGTTGTCCAACTCCTTTCAAAGAAATGGTGTGGGTCTGATGTTGGGTGAAAGGGTTCTATTTTATCACGGGCATCCCTTAACTGGGTGATGGTTAGTGGGGTGGTGTACACAAAATCGGGTTGGTCTTCTGTCGGTACGCTGCGTTGCGTGGTTACTAGATTAATAGGGTTGTGTGCTGCCTGTGCAGTCAGTGGTGTGGGTGCTTTCCTTTTCGGGGCCTGGGGGAGGGGGGGGGGGGTCTATTCTGAATCTCTGTTCCGTTTACGTGTCGATGGGCAGTTTCATTAAGTTCCTGCCAATCGGGGCCATCTTCCTGGTCTAAATTTGGTCCAAAGGTGTCTCTGAAAACATTTTGCACTGAGAGCAGAGACTGTAACCGTGAAATCTGCTGCCTGCATTTGACGTGGTCTACCGAACTCTGCCTTTGTTCCGTTGTGGAACTGTGGAGTGCTCGTACGGCTGCCTTTAATTCCTCGCATTGCTTCTTTAATTGCTCTACTTGGTGTTCCGTTTCTTCTCTTACCAAAACTGTGCGTTGCGTGTCTTGGTAGGCCTTATCATATTTTGTCTGAAAGCTGCTTAGGTGAGCTAGACAAGATTGGTGTGCCCGTTTGACATCAACCATTTCCTTGTCCTTCGCTGCTAGCTGCTCTCAGAGTTGTTCATTTACTTTTTCGCATTCACTAACATTTCCCTCACTACTCTTCTCTTTCTCTACAAGCTGTCTACGGAGCGTCCTCATGACCTCCTCTGTGCCTCGTAATTGTGCCAAACAAGACACGATTGCCATCGGCTTACGAACTTTACCTCAACTTTTTTTATGGATCGCGGTCAGGTTATCCCACCAAGTTTGCCCTATACTACTAGGACTTGTCTCTTCATTTGCACAAAACTCAGACCATAGGGGCCATCCTTTCCCCTTTCGGTACTTTCTAATTTCCTCTTCCCATATCGGATACCTGAGTACCAGTCCTTTGTCTTCAGGAAATATGTCATTAGAATGCAAATCGGCTGGAGGTTTCAATACTGTCTGGTTCTCTGCTTACAAATATACATTTAGGTTCTGAGTCTGCCTGAATCTTGTATTGGCCATATTTCCCTTGAGTCTTTGCAAATGTCCATGTTTCTTTGTAAGTGGCCATCCCAGATGGCTACACTAGTCAGTGTGGTTGTTGCTGGTGTTGGCCGCTCATGTTATTATTATTCACTTGGGTCAATGCTGGAGTTACTGGTCTCTGGGATGACTGTTGGTTCTGGGGTTCCTGTTGGTGTGACGGTTGCTGCTGGTGACTTGGTTTGCTGCTGGCCACTGGGTTTGCTGCTGGTGCTGGGGTTTCTGCTGGTCTCTGAGGTTACTGTTGGGGCTGGCATTGCTCCTGGTTGCTCAGGTTGCTGGTGGTGATGGGGTTCCTAATGGTTCTGCGGTTGCTGCTGGTCCCTCAGGTTTCTTCTGGTCTTTGGCATTTCTGCTGTTCGCTGGGTTGCTATTGGCGCTGGGGTTGCTGCTGGTGGTGGGATTACTGTTGGTGCTGTGCGCAGGGCGTCCAGCTGGTCCCTCAGGTATCTGCCGGTGCTGGTAGCTGGTGTTGGTGTTGGTCACTGGGGTTGCTGCTGATTGCTGGGATTGTTACCAGAGCTGGTTGCCAAGGTTATGGCTTGTCGCTCACGTTAATGTTGGTTGCTAGGGTGGCTGTTGGTGGGGTCGGTTCCTGCTGGTCGTGGGGGTTGCTGTTGGTGCTGGGGTTGCTGGTGGTCATTCAAGCTGCTGTGGTGGGGATTGCTGTTGGTGCCAGGTGTAGGGGATTTTTGTGAGGGCCACGAAGAATCCAGCACGAATTGAAGGATAGAAAGTGCAGCTTAGCTTTTGGTCAATGATAACCTCCAGGGTCTTGATAGTGGAGGGATTCAGCGATGGTAATGCTATTGAATGCCATGGGGTGATGGTTAGATTCACTCCTGTTGGAGATGGTCATTGCCTGGCACTAATGTGGTGCGAGTGTTACTTCAATCTACTAGACACTGCTGCCGGCAACACCTAGGAGAAAACTCATTCTGAGCCTTAAAAAAATGTTTTTTTTCTCATTTTACCTGAACATTTGTTGAAATGATTGCTGGCAGGCATTTCTAACTGCTCGCTCATCTCTTTCCCACCAGGTTGGCAGGGTTAACACTGACCTTTCAGTGACTCAGATCCATCAATGAGAAAGGATCATTTGGGGTGGCCCGCTGGAATTGATGAAGCTGACAGAAGTCCGTGCCTTCATGGGGGAAACAGAGGAACAGTTTTATGAAGTGAGCCAAAACACCCTCAAAACTAAGATCAGCAAATTCCATTCACACTGAGACACCGGGGCAGCTGAGAGATGAGAATGGATTTTCCCATTAAACTTCAGTTAAAGGATCTTAGCTCCCAGCCTGCGCCGAATTGTAATGATTCCCTTCAAATGCCATGGATACCAGAGTGCCCCTGTGGACTGACCTTAGCATGTGTAATTTCACACCATATCCAATATCCCCCCAGAGATCAGCCTGCAGATCGCGGCTAAGATGAAAAACTGAGGCAGCAGTTTCCACGGCAGCTGAAAATATGGAACAGCCTACACACATTTGGGAACCCTGATGCACACTTGTCAAACCAGAAACACTGATAATAACTGTAAGTAGAATTGCGATTTTGTAAAAAAAACCTTTCAAAGGCAACGTAAAACATTCAAGCTCATTCAAGACTGTTGGAATGTTACTGGAAATTGAATCCATAGGATAAAGGGATGATGGTAATGTGGAGACAAAATTTGCTACAAGACAGAAAACAGGAGCATAAATAGTTATTTTTCAGACTGGAAGGACAGTGGTGGCCCCCAGGGATCAGTAACGAGATCACTTCTTAATTTATGTTTTATATATATGCCGTTTTTAATAATCTTCAGCCATGATTCAGCGATGCTGAGGAGGTCGTGGATAGCACGTTCAGTGAGTTGGTCACACCGCAGATTAGGATTGGTGAGGGAGACAGGGAATGGGTGACCAAAAGGCAGAGAAAGAGCAGGAAGGCAGTGCAGGTGTCCCCTGCGGTCATCTCCCTCCAAAACAGGTATACCGTTTTGGATACTGTTGGGGGAGATGACTCACCAGGGGAAGGCAGTAGTAGCCAGGCTCATGGCACAGTGGCTGGCTCTGCTGCACAGAAGGGCGGGAAAAAGACTGGCAGGGCTATAGTCATAGGGGATTCAATTGTAAGGGGAGTAGACAGGCGTTTCTGTGATCGAAAACGAGACTCCTGAATGGTATGTTGCCTCCCGGGTGCTCGGGTCAGGGATGTCTCCGATCGGCTGCAGGACATACTAAAGGGGGAGGGTGAACAGCCAGTTGTCGTGGTGCATATAGGCACCAACGATATAGGTAAAAAAAAGGATGAGGTCCGACAATCAGAATTTAGGGAGTTAGGAGATAAGTTAAAAAGTAGGACCTCAAAAAGGTAGTAATCTCAGGATTGCTACCAGTGCCACGGGACAGTCAGAGTAGAAATTCAAGAATAGTCAGTATGAATACATGGCTTGAGAGATGGTGCAGGAGGGAGGGGTTCAGATGTTTGGGACATTGAAACCGGTTCTGGGGGCGGTGGGACCATTACAAACCGGATGGTCCACACCTGGGCAGGACTGGAACCAATGTCCTAGGGGGTGCTTTTGCTAACACTGTTGGGGAGGTTTTAAACTAATGTGGCAGGGGGATGGGAACCAGATTAGGAAGTTAGAGGACAGTAAAGAAGCAGCAACTAAAGCCGGTAAGGTACGAGATAATAAACTCCATGTGACTAAGGGGAAGAGTCGACAGGGAAGAGATGATGAACGCAAAGGAACAGGTGGTCTGTCGTGCATTTGTTTTAATGCGAGAAGTGTAGCAGGTAAGGCAGATGAATTTAGGGCTTGGATCAGTACCTGGGAATATGATGTTATTGGTATTACTGAGACTTGGTTGAAGGAAGGACAGGACTGGCAACTGAATATCCCAGGGTATAGATGCTTCAGGAGGGATAGAGAGGGAGGTAGAAGGGGTGGAGGAGTTGCATTACTCGTCAGAGATGATATCACAGCTGTGATTAAGGAGGGCACGATAGAGGATTCGAGCACTGAGGCAATATGGGTGGAGCTAAGAAATAGGAAGGGTGCAGTAACATTGTTGGGACTTTACTACAGGCCTCCCAAAAGTGAGCATGAAGTAGAGGTACAAATATGCAGACAGATTATAGAAAAATGTAGGAGCAATAGGGTGGTTGTGATGGGAGATTTTAACTTCCCCAACATTGAATGGGATTCGTGTAGTGTTGGAGGCGTAGATGGAGCAGAGTTTGTAAGGAGCATCCAGGAGAGTTTTTTAGAGCAGCATGTAAATAGTCCAACTCGGGAAGGGGCCATACTGGACCTGGTATTGGGGAATGATCCCGGCCAGGTGGTTGATGTTTCAGTCGGTGATTACTTTGGGAATAGCGATCACAATTCCGTAAGTTTTAGAATACTCATGGACAAGGACAAAAGTGGTCCGAAAGGAAGAGTGCTAAATTGGGGAAAGGCAGAGTATAACAAAGTTCGGCAGGAGCTAGGGAATGTGGATTGGGAGAAGCTGTTTAAGGGTAAATCCACATTTGAAATGTGGGAGTCTTTTAAGGAAAGGTTGATTAGAGTGCAGGACAGACATGTTCCTGTGAAAATGAGAGATAGAAATGGCAAGATTAGGGAACCATGGATGACGGGTGAAATTGTGAGACTAGCTAAGATGAAAAAGGAAGCATATGTAAGATTGAGGCGACTCAAAACTGATGAAGCTTTGGAGGAATATTGGGAAAGTAGGACGAATCGAAAACCGCAATAAAGAGGGCTAAAGGGGGTCATGAAATATCTTTGGCTAACAGGGTTAAGGAAAATCCCAAAGCCTTTTATTCGTATGTAAGGAGCAAGAGGGTAACTAGGGAAAGGATTGGCCCACTCAAAGACAAGAGAGGGAATTTATGCGTGGACTCAGAGGAAATTGGTGAGATTCTTAATGAGTACTTTGCATCGGTATTCACAAAGGAGAGGGACAAGACGGATGTTGAGGCTAGGGATGGATGTTTAAATACTCTAGGTCAAGTTGTCATACGGAAGGGGGAAGTTTTGGGTATTCTAAAAGACATTAAGGTGGACAAGTCCCCAGGACCGGATGGGATCTATCCCAGGTTACTGAGGGAAGCGAGGATCGAAATAGCTGGGGCCTTAACAGACATCCTTGTAGCATCCTTGAGCACGGGTGAGGTCCCGGAGGACTGGAGAATTGCTAATGTTGTCCCTTTGTTTAAGAAGGGTAGCAGGGGAAATCCAGGGAATTACAGACCTGTGAGCTTGACGTCAGTGGTAGGCAAACTGTTGGAGAAGATACTGAGGGATAGGATCTATTCACATTTGGAAGAAAATAGACTTATCAGTGATAGGCAGCATGGTTTTGTGCAGGGAAGGTCATGTCTCACAAATCTAATAGAATTCTTTGAGGAAGTGACAAAGTTAATTGATGAGGGAAGGGCTGTAGATGTCGTATACTTGGACTTTAGTAAGGCGTTTGATAAGGTTTCCCATGGCATGTTGATGGCAAAAGTGAAGTCGTATGGGGTTCAAGGTGCACTAGCTAGATGGATAAAGAACTGGCTGGGCAACAGGAGACAGAGAGTAGTGGTGGAAGGGAGTGTCTCAAAATGGAGAAGGGTGACTAGTGGTGTTCCACAGGGATCCGTGCTCGGACCACTGTTGTTTGTGATCTACATAAATGACCTGGAGGAAGGTATAGGTGGTCTGATTAGCAAGTTTGCAGATGATACTAAGATTGGTGGAGTTGCAGGTAGCGAGGAGGACTGTCAGAGAATACAACAAAATATAGATAGATTGGAGAGTTGGGCAGAGAAATGGCAGATGGAGTTCAATCCAGGCAAATGCGAGGTGATGCATTTTGGAAGATCAAATTCAAGAGCGGACTATATGGTCAATGGAAGGGTCCTGGGGAAAATTGATGTACAGAGAGATCTGGGAGTTCAGGTCCATTGTACCCTGAAGGTGGCTACGCAGGTTGATAGAGTGGTCAAGAAGGCATACAGCATGCTTGCCTTCATCGGACGGGGTATTGAGTACAAGAGTCGGCAGGTCATGTTACAGTTGTATAGGACTTTGGTTAGGCCACATTTGGAATACTGCGTGCAGTTCTGGTCGCCACATTGCCAGAAGGATGTGGATGCTTTGGAGAGGGTGCAGAGGAGGTTCACCAGGATGTTGCCTGGTATGGAGGGTGCTAGCTATGAAGAAAGGTTGAGTAGATTAGGATTGTTTTCGTTGGAAAGACGGAGGTTGAGGGGGGACCTGATTGAGGTCTGCAAAATTATGAGAGGTATGGACAGGGTGGATAGCAACAAGCTTTTCCCAAGAGTGGGGGTGTCCGTTACAAGGGGTCACGATTTCAAGGTGAGAGGGGGAAAGTTTAAGGGAGGTGTGCGTGGAAAGTTTTTTACGCAGAGGGTGGTGGGTGCCTGGAACGCTTTACCAGCGGAGGTGGTAGAGGCGGGCACGATAGCGTCATTTAAGAGGCATCTAGACAGGTATATGAATGGGCGGGAACAGAGGGAAGTAGACTTTGGAAAATAGGAGACAGGTTGAGATAAAGGATCTGGATCGGCGCAGGCTGGGAGGGCCGAAGGGCCTGTTCCTGTGCTGTAATTTTCTTTGTTGTTTGTTCTTTGAATATCTTGCAGGTTAGCTCTTGGTTTTCAGACATTGCATTCCCATGTGCTTCACCTCTGCAGGCCAAAATCCAGACTCCGTAGGTGCGTGCTGGGGATAAGGGTTATCCTCTAATGAGGTGGCTCAGGAATGGATGAGGAGGTGCTACAACCAAAGTACCGACTGTGGCGCCCTGAAGATGTGATTCTGTTACCTGGACCTATTGGGTGGCAAAGTACAGTACGAGCCAACCAGGGCGTCTCATTTTGTGGCCTTCTCCTGTAGCTATCCTGTAACTGTACAAAAAGGAGGTCTGGTGCTGGATATAGAGGAGAACCTAGTGCGCCACTCAGGCTGGGAGGGCCGAAGGGCCTGTTCCTGTGCTGTAATTTTCTTTGTTCTATTCAAGAGCCGCAAGACACCGGCAACGTTTCAAACACATTTTTATTACTATTGCACACACTTCCATGAGGAAACCTTCAGCTTCTTTCCCTCTAAGCTTCCGGGCTTCCTTAGGCAAAACTCAAATCTGCTTCACTGACACACATCAGAGCTAGCTCATGCTCACGGCTTAACGGACTTAACCAGTCTTGCTTCTCCAATGTGGAATATCATTCGAAAGGTTAAAAAAAAATTGATTTTACTTGGGAAAGAAGCTGTAGCCCACTACTGAAGGACAAATCTGAATCAGAGTTCCTGTGTCCCTTGGGGCGGTACGGTGGCGCAGTGGTTAGCACAGTTGTCTCACGGCACTGAGGATCCGGGTTCGATCCCGGCCCCGGGTCACTATCCGTGTGGAGTTTCCACATTCTCCCCGTGTCTACGTGGGTCTTATACCCACGACCCAAAGATGTGCAGGGCAGGTGGATTGTCCATGCTAAATTGCCCCTTAATTGGAAAAAAAGAATTGGATACTCTAAATTTAAATAAAAAGTTCCTGTATCCCCACAGAAGTAGATTCGCACAATCCTGTTCCGCATTAATCTCCCTTTCCAGAGGGAAATTGGGGGGCCAGCAGCGAGCGGGTGGGTTAGCAAGTCAGGGAAAATTTGTGCCGATGGACACCTGACCTAATGCAGCACCAGTGGGGAAACTGCAAAATAAATTGTGTCATCACAGAATTTACAGTGCAGAAGGGGGCCATTCGGCCCATCGAAAGAGCACCCGACCCAAGCCCACACCTCCGCTCTATCACCGTAACCTAATAACCCCACCCAACCTTATTTTGGACACTAACGGGTTTTGAGCATGGCCAATTCACCTAACCCGCACATCTTTGGACTGTGGGAGGAAACCGGAGCACCCGGAGGAAACCCACACAGACACGGGGAGAACGGGCAGACTCCGCACAGACAGTGACCCAAGCCAGGAATCGAACTTGGGACCCTGGAGCTGTGAACCAATGGTGCTAACCATTGTGCTACATTGCTGCTCCGTCATGGTGCTGGAATGAATTGTTGATCTTGATCCTGTTCCCTCCTTCTTCCCAATGCTGCTGCCTGCTCTCCCGTTCTCCCCTTCTGTGAAGCTGCTTGTGGACAAGGATGTGCCCGAGTGTTTACCGGATTTAACGGGTTTCAGAGCACAAGGATTGTGCTGCACTCTGTTTCAAAGAGCCACATGCGGCTCGTGAACTACACTTTGGCCACCCCTGATAGTGATCACTGGCCTCGACTTCAGTAAAGAGGCATATTTCAAAGTTTGTAGTTGACACCAAGTTTGGAAATGAGGTAAACAGTCAGACTTCAGCCTGGTATAGACAGACTAGTGAAATTGGATTATAAATCAATGAAATGAAACAAGGTGGTGCATTTTAGAAGGGAGCTGGCAAAAGGTAACATAACATAAATGGTACAATTCTAAAAAGGATCCAGGAATGGATATCTGGGCCTGGAATCCGCCCCCCCCCCCCCCACCGTCGGTACTTTGGGGGGGGGGGGGAGAGGGTGAGACGCACTCACACACCCATTCATACACACACACTTTGACACTCAGACACACACACATTAATATGCTCACACACACACTCACTCACACATGCAGTTTCACACACACACAGAGCGCAGTTCTCCAGCCTCGTTACATTCCCGCTCAAGCGAAACAAGGCCAGTGAATAGCAGGAGAGACTGGCAATGAGAACCGCGCCAGGTAGTTTGCAATGCAACTGGCCCGCTCCGTAGGTGAAATCGGGATCTCGCCATAACCCCATTTCCATACAATTAACGAGGGTCACCCCATACCATGCTTCCATCATTCATCAGCTGGGGTCGATTAGTACTCCTTTTGAAAAATGTGAACCTGGCGGAAGAGCTTCTGTGGGGAGGAGTTGAGGTGAGTAGCCACCTTTGCTCGCAGGCAAAGAGCCTGGGGCGCTGGGCATTCCACCCCAGTGCTCGGTGAGAGGTGGGGACCCTTGGCTGGGTGTGGGGGAACCCTCCACAGGGGTGGGCTGCCTTGGGAGGGTGGGATTGGCGGTGGGGAGGCAACTGTAGTGCAACCGTGCATGGCACCACCATGCCAACCTCTGAATCGTGTGTGCCTGCTCCTGGGCAAACTTTGTCCCTGCCCATCTTCCCAATAAGAAGTCTTACAACACCAGGTTAAAGTCCAACAGGTTTGTTTCAAACACGAGCTTTCGGAGCACGGCTCCTTCTTCAGGTGAATCCTGAAGAAGGAGCCGTGCTCCGAAAGCTCGTGTTTGAAACAAACCTGTTGGACTTTAACCTGGTGTTGTAAGACTTCTTACTGTGCTCACCCCAGTCCAACGCCGGCATCTCCACATCACATCTTCCCAATGACCACCCATAACCCCCACCGACTGCTGAGGCCTCTGGCCTTACGGCTGAAGGCTAATGCTAATATGGAATTGGCAATTGTGGTTAAGTGAGCACTTCACACAACCCAAGGGCGGCACGGTAGCACAGTGGTTAGCACCATTGCTTCACAGTGCCATGGACCCTGTTTGATTCCCGGCTTGGGTCACTGTCTGTGCGGAGTCTGCACGTTCTCCCCATGTCTGCGTGGGTTTTCTCCGGGTACTCCGGTTTCCTCCCATAATTCCCGAAAGACGTGCTGTTAGGTAATTTGGGCATTCTGAATTCTCCCTCTGTGTACTCGAATGGGTGCCGGAATGTGGCGACTAGGGGCTTTTCACAGTAACTTCATTGCTGTGTTAATGTAAGCCTACTTGTGACAATAAAGATTACTTTATACTTTTACTTTTTTTACTTTGCACAGTAAATAAAAATAAACTGGTGGCAAGAATGTAAGTAAGCAGAGAGCGCAGATTTAAAGTAATTAAAACAAAGACCAGAGGAAATTTGAATCTTTTTTTTAACATAGCATATTTTTATGATGTGCCTGAAAGGGTGGTGGAAGCACATTCAATGTTAATTGTCCAAAGGGCATTGGGTACATTTTGTAGGGTTAATGGGAAAGAGAACTGCCACAGACACAGTGGGCCGAACAGCCTCTTTTTGTGCTGTATGTTTACCTACATTTTCAAAAAGCTTATTTTCTCACTTTTACCTGATTTTCCTCATGACACAGATTTATAGGAATCAGTAGCTTTCTAGAACCTCAGCAAACCATCCATTCATCATGCACATACCTCGACAGTGGGCCCTCGCATCCATGACAAGTTTAGTGGCTCGGGGATATATAATCGGGCAGGACGTTGGTAGCCATCAAACAATCTGTTCAATCATCAACAGGATGTGTGGCCTTAACAAGGCACTTTGGCTAGTTGCCGATTCAAATTTGTGCAGAATGTGGTGCTTGTAGCTTGGCTGCCCATTTATACACACCATTATATACCCCTACCGTTTATATACACCATTATACACCCCTAGTGTTTATACACACCATTATACACCCCTGTCATTTATACACACCATTATACACCCTTAGTGTTTATACACACCATTATACACCCCTACCATTTATACACATCATTATACACCCCTAGTGTTTATACACATCATTATACACCCCTGTCATTTATACACACCATTATACACCCCTACCATTTATACACATCATTATACACCTCTAGTGTTTATACACATCATTATACACCCCTGTCGTTTATACACACCATTATACACCCCTGTCATTTATACACACCATTATACACCCCTACCATTTATACACATCATTATACACCCCTAGTGTTTATACACACCATTATACACCACTACAGTTTATACACACCATTATACACCCCTAGTGTTTATACACACCATTATACACCCCTGTCATTTATACAGATCATTATACACCCCTACCATTTATACACATCATTATACACCCCTAGTGTTTATACACACCATTATACACCACTACTGTTTATACACATCATTATACACCCCTACCATTTATACACACCATTATAAACCTCTATTGTTTATACACACCATTATACGCCCATCCATTTATACACATCATCCATTATGACCATGAGACATAGGGGCAGAATTAGGCCACTCGGCCCATCGAGTGCTCCGCCATTCAATCACGGCTGATATATTTTTCATCCCCATTCTCCTGCCTTCTCCCCATAACCCCTGATCCCCTTATTAATCAAGAACCGACACATCTCTGTCTTAAAGACACACAGTGATTTGGCCTCCACAGCCTTCTGTGGCATAGAGTTCCACAGATTCACCACTACCATTTATATCCACTATTAATTATATAGCCCGTCCGTTTATACACACCATCAATTATGCACCTGCCTGTTCATACGCACCATCCATTATACACTCCACCTATTTATACATCCCATCCATTATCCGCCCTACCATTTATACACACCAGCAAATATGCACTCGCCCGTTTAAAGGCAGCATCTATTATACACCCGCCCGTTTATACGCAGCAGCCATTATACACCCACCCGTTTATATGCACCATCAATTATACACCTCGTCCAAATTCAGCCGTTATGTAGGGGAATGACATGCACGAGGTGGCTCCTGCTACAGGACTGCACCTTTTGCTCTTTTCTTTTAGTTTAAGGGGTAATTTCTTTTGCAAACACACAGAATTAATGGGATAAGGATCCTATATCAGTGAAATGCTATGAAAGGTCAGTGGAAAAAAGGCAGACATTAGCAGTTCATCATCAGAATCAGAGGCCTCTCAAACCTCGTCGGCAGAAAAGATGGCAGATATGGAATGAGGCACCGCGTAGGGTAAATGGGAACTTCTCTTGTGCAAGGATGAGCCTGGTACAGTTTAAGGTGGTGCACAGGGTGCATATGACTCGGGTGAGAATGGGTGGGTTCTTTCAGGGGGTAGCAGATGGGTGTGGGCGGGGGCCAGCGAATCACGCACACGTGTTTTGGGTTTGTGAAAAATTGTGAAGATTCTGGGTGTGGTATGGATATGAGCACTGCCATTTGTGCAGAGCACTGGCTTCCCATTGGCTCTGGCTGGTCATGTGCCTCTCGTCCGAATGGTTGGGACTAGTCATGTGACTGTTCTCCAATTGGTCGAGAGGCAAGTAGGCCCCGCCTCTGAGGCGGGGTATAAGTACCCAGAGTTCCCGGCGGTCGGCCATTCTCTGTAGTCGACCACCGGGCTAACAACTAGCTGATTAAAGCTACAGTTCAGATCCTAATTGTGCCTTGAGTCGAATCACTGGGCAGGAGTGTTTGCGGTCTTAGCCAGAATAGTAGAGGACGAGGTGGACCCTTTGGTGGTGGTATTTGGTTTCAGAGAAGCCGGAGCTCATGGAGAGGAGGAATGCCGATGTCATGGCCTTCGCCTCTCTGATTGCACGGCCGCGAATTTTACTGGAGTGGCGGTCGTCATCGCCACCGGTGGTAGCGGCTTGGTTGGTAACCTGTACAACTTCCTGCGGTTGGAAAAGATAAAGTATGAGTTAAGGGACCCTGCCAGGGGGGTTTGAGAAAAGGTGGGGGTGTCTGTTACCGTGTTTGAGGAGTTGTTTGTCATGGGGGGGGTCGTTGAAAAAAGGGAAAATTTGTACAGACTGTATAGTTGATTGCTGGGAAGTATGTTTCCCGGGGTGTTTATTTGCTGTAACCTGTTTTGATACAGGTCAAGGTGAATGATTAACAGAATCGGCCAAGTAGGCAAAATGTTCGAATAGTGGGGCTGCCAGAGGGTATGGAAGGCCCAACACCCACAGAGTATTTTGCAGAGATGTTCAGTAAGATGATTGGGGAGGGTGGATTCTCATCCCCTCCTGATTTGGACAGAGGCCACCGTTCACTCTGGCAGAGGCCTCGTCCTGAGGATCCACCACATGCGATAATAGTGATGTTTAAGAGCTTCAAAGAGAAAGAGCGGTTTCCGAGATGGGAAAGGGAGAATCGTGACTTCAAATGGGAAGGCCACGTCATCAGATTTTACCAGATGTGGGAGCGGAGCTGACCAAGAAGAGGGCTGCGTTCAACAAAGCCAAGGCTGCCCTGTACAAAAGTGATGTCTGATTCGGTGTGGTGTGCCTGGTGCAGTTAAGAGTGACCTTCAAGGGAAATGACTTAATTTGATGCGTGGGGAGAGGCGGACTCGTTTGTAATGAAACATGCGTTGGGCACGGTGTGATTGATTATTTTTTTGGATGTTGGGTACAGGTGTGTTGA
Organism: Scyliorhinus canicula; assembly: GCF_902713615.1. Classification (NCBI taxonomy): domain Eukaryota; kingdom Metazoa; phylum Chordata; class Chondrichthyes; order Carcharhiniformes; family Scyliorhinidae; genus Scyliorhinus; species Scyliorhinus canicula. Next base: position 24,207,247 of record NC_052168.1, on the reverse strand, counting down.
ATTGTCGAGTTTCCAGGTTTATTTTTGCATTTTCCAGTTCTTGTTGAGGTTGAATTTCTACAGTTTGGGATTAGGTTTGGAGTTCAGTTTTATGTGGGGTTTTATTTAGGGTTTTATTCTCTCTGCTATAAAAATATATAGCTCTCTCTGGTTTATGGGGTTGTAATATTTTGTAGTGTTCAGGGGGGGGGCAACCGTGAGGGTGCAGCCCCAGTTGGGGGTGGGCCACTGTGTGCCCCACCGATCACTCATAACTCCCACTTATCGCGGAGGCCTCTGGCCTTGCGGCTGAAGGCTATTGCTAATAAGGAATTGGTAATCGGGTGGCACGGTGGCACAGTGGTTAACTGCTACCTCACAGCTCCAGGGACCCAGATTCTATTCCGGCCTCAGGTGACTGTCTGTGTGGAGTTTGCACATTCTCCCCGTGTCTGCATGGATTTCCTCCGGATGCTTCGATTTCCTCCCAAAGATGAGCAGGTTAGGTGGATTGGCCATGCTAAGTTGCCCCTTAGTGTCCAAAAAGAGGTTAGGTCAGTTACAGGGATAGGGTGGAGGCATGGGCTTAAGTAGGGTGCCCTTTCCAAGGCCGGTGCAGACTCGATGGGCCGAATGGCCTCCTTCTGCACTGTAAATTCTACAATTCTATGTGAGCAGTTCACACATCCCAAGTAGATCCCAGTGGGTGGGTGGTTCATGTAGCATGTGGGGCTCATTGCTTATCATCCCAATCACATCTTGATGCATGGGCACTGTGCGTGAACACCGCAGGACGGAGCACCACAGTCGCAGCGGCCAACCTTTGATCACCCAGAGCACACATCCACAGTCGGGTGTGCGTGGGTAAGGCGTGTTGGGTGGGGGGAGGGAGGGGGGGGGGGGGGGAATAGGGCATGGGATTGGTGGTTGGCCTGCATTGCAGAACAAAGAGACAGAGGTGCCATACTTGTTGTGGTGAGGATATTTTAATGTACCCGTACAAGTGTACAGCACTGCCCCACTCTCCAGATGGTTCCGCTCACTATCCCCACCCTCCCTCCCCACCAAAAACACTCCCACAATGCCCCCTCTTCCCCCAAAGCACACTCCACTCCTTACCCACCAATGCCGTCAGTGATCCTCAATGTAATTGGTCTTCCTTGTTCTATTGCTACATCTAGGTGTATCCCCAGGATGCACATTAGAGGTGGAAGCAGCGAGCTGCTTACCTCGTCCCGTGGCCTTTGACGTCCCTGGTGAGTTTCTTCTGAGGGCTCTGGAGCTGAAATGTCCCGGCGCACTTGTCAGCGGCAAATGCACAGCAGTGCCGCCCTGTTCCGGGTGCTGGCTGCGAGATGTGGCCTCATCAGAATGATGGAACTCAGGGGAGAAGGTTGTCACCCTGCGCCCCCTACTCCCGGTTTGTGCCCATAAGGCCCTGGGGTTCACCTCGGGATGACGTGGCAGCTGGATTGAGTCCCGGCTGCCCCTGCATCATCTGACCCTGCCAGCCCTGGTGGCTCCCCATTGCCTGTACCATGATGCTGACGCCCTCGGCGATGCTCATCAGTGATTGGGCCATGCTCTGCAGAGACTCGGCAATACCCACCTGCGACTGGGACAAGCTCCGCAGTGTCTCGGCTATTCCCATCTGAGACCGGGACATGTCTTGCAGCACCTCATCAAGGTCTGCCTGGTATTGGGTGACATCCCGCAGTGAATCGGACTGTCTGCCGAGGCCCTCCGCCATGGCCGTCACTGTCTGTGCAATGCCTTGGACACCTTCACTGATGCTGTCATGCACCAGGCTCTGCACTGCGGTCGCCACCCCAGCAGTGTTGGCCTCAGTGCTACAGATTGCCAATGACATCTTCTGCACCGTAGGCTCTAGAACTCCTCCAATCGGCTATGGACCTGCTGGAGTGTCGCTGACATCTCCCTCTGCATATCCCGGACACTCTCTAACGTCTCCATCAGTTCCGGGTAAACCTGTCCCAGAGACTCAGCCTCTGGCTGGGACCGGGATTCAGCAACCCTCCGACTGCTGACTCGCCTTGGCATTCCTGCTTCCACATGATGTGCATCAGCAATTGTGTGGTGCTCACTAGATTGTGCCCCAGAAGCGTGTCCACTAGCATTGGCCACTCAGGCCCGTGTCTCTATGCTGGTGGAGGGTGGGATGACGCATCAACTGTGGCATCCTCAGAGCTCTCCTCCAAGGTGCTCTCATGTGAGGAAGCGGAGGGGGTCACTCTGGACGGGTCGACAGGTCAATGGGAGGGATGGGTCAGTCTGTATGGCATTAACAACTCACGTGTGACAGTTCATCCAGGTGGGACCCAGTGGATCCTCACCTCTGCAGCATGCGCCAACCTCTGCATTGGTAACCGCTCTGTCCTTGGCCACCCCGTTAACCTCCAGGGCCCGTTCCTCGAAGGTGGAGAGGATTCTTATGTCCAACACCTCTCTGCCAGTCTGAGCTCGCTCCCGAAGATTGTGGGAGAGCTTCTCCTACAGAGACAGAGCATCATTAGCCGCACATGCAGTTTATATTGGTGGAGAGGGGTGGGGGCCAGGGTGGTGTGAGGGGAGGGTTGGGAGTGATGGGAGGGTTGGGTGAAGGGAGGGGCTGAAGGGTTGGTTGTTGGGGGGCAAATGGAAGTTTGGGGGGGCTGGTCGTGTTGGAGGGGCATGGTGTTTTGGGAAAGGGGGTGTCAACTCACCCATGCTGTCCAGTGTAGGTCCTTGACCTTCTTGCAGCACTGGAGGCCATTTCACCTGGTTATGCTTCCCAAGCTGACAACCGCTGCCACTTCATCCCAGATTGCACTGGTTGCCCTGTGGCTCACCCTGCGGGACCCTCGGGGGAACAGGCCATCCCTCTTGGCCTTGACCACATCTAGGAGGCCCCAGGTCAGCGTCTCCAACCCTTGGGACCGGTCATTTCGGCTCCATGGCTGAGAGCTGAGTGGGGTTGGGCTGTTTAAGTGTTGCTTAAATGCTGCTCAACCTTGTTGGCGCGGGGGGGGGGGGGGGGGGGGGGGGGGGTGGCGGTTCCGGTGAATCAGCTGCTGCATGAAGTCTGTGGGGCCTCGTTAAGTGGACCAATTAACATTGAATTGCGACGCCGGCCTCTCTGGGCCAAGAAGCTAACGGAAGATCCCGTTCGCTACCACACTTAGAATTATTTCCGGAGACTCACACCCCCTTTTCGGGGTTAGAGATCAGGGGTGGGATTCTCCGACCCCCCTGCCGGGTCGGAGAATCGGCGGGGGCCAGCGTGAATCCCCCCCCACCCCCGCCGTCTCCCGAAGTCTCCGGCACCAGAAATTCAGCGGGGGCGGGAATCGCGCCGTGCCTGTCGGTGGCAGGTAGGTCCCTGCTGCCGGGGGTAGTGGGGGCAGAGTACTTGGCAATAGTGATTTCTGATCACGCTCAGCATTATGTGGATGTGGTGGTTGGGTCGGGCCCCGCTCAGCGCCGCTGTGGAGGTTTGATACATCGCTGTTGGTGGGTAAGAGCTTTTGCGAGAGGGTCTCCCCCGCCATTGAGGAGTTGGTGGCTACCAGAATTACTGGCCAGTAGGAAGAAGCTACAGTTGGGGTTTGGGCTGCTGTCAACGGATAGGGCAGTGCGCCTTTGTGACGTTCGAGAAGGGGGTTTTATCAGCATGGGGAAAAGGCTAGTCGCTTGTTGGCGCACCAGTTGATGCCATGTACTCGGGAAATTGTATAGGTTTGGGACATGGGGATTGGACTGGTCTCTGCCCTGGCCAAGGTTAATCAGGCATTTGAGGCCTTTACGAGTCAGAGTCCCCAAAGGATGGATCCTCAAGAGATTTTGGACAGTTTGGCTATTCCGATTGTAGAACAGGAGAAAAGGAAATAACTGGAGCCTACTCTGACTTTGGAGAAGGTTATGGAGGGTATGGGTTTAATGAAGCCGGGAAAAGCGCCAGGGCCCGGACGCGTTTCCGATTTAATTTTATGTAATGTTTGCCGGGTTTCTGGCCCCAGTGCTGCTTGAGATGTTTGATGAACTATGACTCGGGGGACGTTGCCGGCCTCATTGTTGCAGGTGACGATTTCCTTGACATTAAAGAAGGATAAGGATTCGACACAGCGTGGGACGTACCACCGATTTCATTACTGAACAGGGCTGCAAAGCTGTTGGCGAAGTTCTTGGCTCGGCGCATGGAAGTCCCAGGGATCATATCAGAGGATTAAAATCAAAATTTTTGACACCTTTGACATCTTGACATTTACAATGGGTTTATGCATTTCCTAGGCAAAATGATGTATACTTTTTAAAATTCCAATGGGTGACTTGCCCAATTCCAAAAGGTGCCGCATCTCCCCCGGAGGTGTCCCAGGTCCATACCCGGTGGGGTACCTTACCTCTCAAAAAGAATAGCCTGCCTTCCAAACAAATCCATCAAGTTCAGAACTGCTCTTACCTGGTCTAATCTGCACAAATCAGGTTTCACACTCCTGGCGTACCGAAGTCTAACTGTAGTGGAGGCAGCTGATGACTTAAATGGCCAGCTGCCTCCGTGAACCATGAATGCGCAAATCCGAGCCTGACTCCAATCTTGCCCCTGCGAAAATGCTTGGGGGGGAGTACTTGGGATTGCCATGCAGGTCCACCATTTTGGCCACAATGGAGAGCCTCTCCATTGTGCTGAAAATCTGGGCATGTCTCTTTAAAATAAGTCACCATAAATTGCCTAACACTAATTACTGAGGTACAACTTCCATGTCAATTGTTCCATATGATTCACACCCTGATCTTCTCAAAAGCAAATGCAATGTCGCATTTATACAAAGTGTAGTGTAAAATTCAGGCTATTAAAAAATGGTAATTAACAATGATTTCAGATTATAACATTTTGTGCGGATGCAGTCATGATACACAAACACTCAAATGTGTGTCTTACGCCTGAATTAACAAATCATCGTAAATAAACATTGCGTTGGGGAACGAGATTCAGGGACTGAACAGCTCAACATAGGTGCAAGTTAAGGAAACATTATAATATTATTTCATGCAATTTATCATGTGAAGTGTTCCAGAATTCAAATCATCAAAAAGCTAATTATTGGAGTACCCAACTGTTAACCCTTCATGATCGTCTTTTGTAACCTACTTCTACAAAGTGTCACCCCGGTGGTTTGAGAAGAGATGGTGTTCGGCTGATCTGTGTTTTCCTTACATTACTGAAGTGCTCACAACTGACACTCTCTGAAACTAGTGAGGATCTTGCTCCTCCTGTGCTGCAGAGACAGCCTGGACCAGGTGGAGTTCCGATATCATCTCAAATATTGGTTGAGCACGTGGCACTGAATAACATACGTTGACATCCTCAGAGGTTTACACGTGCCTCATCCATTACGCCAACCTCCTTCGCCCAGGGTGGCAGGACATCAGTCCTCTAGGCCTGCAGACTGGAAGAGATGTGAAAGTTCCAATCCCAGTTGTCTAAACTGGCATTAACGTAGCGTCCAGAGTTTGCTCAGTGGTGGTATGAGCCAGTAAGATGGCTGTGACAGTTGCATGGTGGCAGTGACTCCTCTTCTGAGCGTCTGGTCACGGATTCATGGAGGTGGCCACATGCTCCATGGTAGGTTCTAGAGTTAAGAACCTCAGCAACATCACTCAAATATGGTGGAGGTAGACTCCTTCACCCTCCCGACCATAATGCACAGAGACCGCCAACAGTTCACATTATGTTCCTTTGGCTCCACAAGTCTACCTTTTTCATTGCTGCACCACCACCCCCCTTCCCCCAGGGTTCTTCATCTCTGGAATCCTGAGCAGAGAACATAGAGGACAGCTCATCATCTCCTTCTCTGTTCCTGACATACTATCTTGCTTCTGCTCACTTGAACATAGAACATACAGCGCAGAAGGAGGCCATTTGGCCCATCAAGTCTGCACTGACCCATTTAAGCCTACACTTCCACCCTATCCCCCTAAACCCTCCTAACCTTTTTGGACACTAAGGGCAATTTTTCATGGCCAATCCACCTAACCTGCACGTCTTTGGACTGTGGGAGGAAACCGGAGCACCCGGAGGAAACATATGTGGACACAGGGAGAACGTGCAGACTTTGCACAGACAGTGACCCAGCGGGGAATCGAATCTGGGACCCTGGAGCTGTGAAGCAACTGTGCAACCACTGTGCTACTTGTGCTGTGCCTCATCAGATACTGGCCCATCTACCTGATTGACACGCCTTCTTATGGTGCTGATACCCTCTTTGGAGCCTGCATCCTCAGGAGTGATGAAGCCCTCCAAGGAATCTTCAACGTCTTTGAGCAGAGGTTCATGCTCTTTCTGTGAGGGCTGCAGAAGAGAGATTTAGCAATAGTACACAGAGGACATGAACGTTCACAAGAAATACTTGATAATACCTAATTTAGTTAGTGTACTGAACTCGACTGAAGGTAAAGTTGGTTTGTGCAGGATGAGAGGTTGAAAGGATGTAGTCACCTTGATCCGCTGGTCTACAGCCTTCGTCATCATCAGTGTTCAGAGTGCTGAAGGTGCCACTAATCTCTAACACCACCCCTCTGCCAGGGTCACCCACCATGTCTGGTGGTTCTCTGCCAGCCCTGGCCCTCTCCCTGGCAATCTGCGCTCTCCTGCAAAGTGGAAAGGACGTTCCTGTAAGTGAACACTGGGGGTGTGCTCTGTATTCAAATGCAAGTGGAAGTGCAACTCAGGAAGAAGAGTAGAGATTTCATGTGATTATGTAAATTAGCTGCAGTATGAATTGATTTTTGCTGGGAGGAGGAACAGGTTGAGCAGATCAGCGGAGATGAGGTATGGATTGGAGTGATTGGCAGCAGTGAAATGTGGAAGTGGGAGGTGAACACATAAGGAGTTCTAAGGCGTATGGGAGTCACAAATCAGCCAGAAAAGATGGTCAAACTCATAAAGTAATTTATTTCGAAGCAACATTTTACATATGATGCATCAGCTAAATAAACAGGAAAAACACATGACTCATGACAGGTAAGAGTGGTTTACCGATCCCAGAAAAATGACGAGTCAATTTCTGCAGCAAGGGGCGACATCTCTTGCCTGTTCTGTTTGCAGCCTTTGAGAGGTGGTGCAGTGTAACATTGTCATTGTGAAAAGTGATGCAGCATAAGGTATGGTGTAAGATGGACAAGAGGTCATAGGAGGAAGTTGGTACGCTCATTGAAATGTTTCCTGTATTGGATCCAGGTCTTGGTGGTATCCTCCTCCTTCCACCTCAATCCAGGCACTCTCGGTTGTCACAGTTGGGTTTATTTCCCCCAATTATGGAGTCCAGCATTTCCCTTCTGACACTTGCAGCACACAACGTCACCTCCATGGATACATTGCTAACCTGGGAACTTTCCTCCTCCTCTTGCCAGATAGCTTTTGTTAGGAATTGGGAAAATTAAAATTAAAAATGAAATTGGGTCAAAATAAAATAAAAAGGGGAATTGATAATGGAAACTGTCTGAAGGTGGTTTTGGAATGTGAATTAGTATATGTGATGAATGTAAGAAATTGTCATATTTTATATTTTTTGCAGTAACGTTATTAAAGCCTGGGTTACGTTGCATACAGTCTGACTGCTGAAGCTGTGATTAAAGGATTGTAAAAGTGAGATAATTATTGGTGCAGTGTAATGCTAATGGATTATTGTTTATATTTAAAGGACAACTGGGGTTTAGATAATTTATGAGGGGTAATGTGTTTGGTCCTGGCTGAACAGGTCATGGGATATCTTGTGAGAGGAGACAGAAAATACATTGGGCGCAATTCTCCTCCCCCACTCCGGGTGGGAGGTAGCGACTATCACAGCCACACCCAGCTGCAGAAAATAGTCTCCCCTGAAAATAAGTTATTGACAAAAGGACAGCCAGATAAAATCAAAAACCCGAACCAAGAAGATTACATCTTCGATGAAATTGAAGACGGTTTCCCAAATGTAGACAAATTACATGGTAATTATCTCTTGGATTTAGCTCACAGCGTTATGTAACACTGGATGCTGTTTGGGATCAAGGAGCGTCTCAGACTCCAAGAAATGTAGGTAGTTTTGAACAAAGGGGTAACTTTGTGTAAAGCCATTGGTGTAGTTAAATGTACTGTTGTAGTGTATTCAGGTGCTTCTTGTGTGTTTTTCTTTTAAGTTAGTAAATATTCTTTATTAATTGATCACAAAATGACTGGCCTATATGCCCCTGGTCTACATATCTTTTCTCACAGTATATCAAATTGAAAATATACACCACTAAGCACCGGTGTTCCAAGTTACCCTGCCGGGGTTTAGGATATCCTTCTATTTTTTTTAATAAACAATTTTATTGAGGTAGTTTTTGGCTTTATAAACAGTTACAGACATCATCAGAAAGAAAGCAAAAAAGGCAAAAATGTGCAAATATCCATGTACTTTCAATACTTCAATCATAACATATTGCACAAGCCCGCTCCCCTCCCACCGGTACTACCTGCCATATTTTCCCTCCTACTGTACTCTACCCCCCCCCCCCCCCCCATCCCCTGCTGACACTCAATATCCTTGTATTTAACATGAGCGTGGTTCTTAAAACTTTCCACTTACTAACGAATGTTTCACCGATTGAAGGTCCTTTCCGTCAAGATGGACTGCGATTTTACAAGTAGATGGCGAATTGCATCATGTGGCTGAACATCAGACCCAGAATTCCGTCAAGGAACTGCAAAGATTTATTTGAATGTTGGCGAATCTCTAAAATCCTAGCAGCTTGTAAATATTTTTCTCTGTTCATTTTCGCACTTTTGTTCATGCCATGCATTGATACAAGTCAGGACTGGGAACTTGCTGGGTGAGATTCTCTGGCCTCCCCACGCCGTGTTTCTCGGCAGCGAGAGGCGGCCCGATGTTGGCTGGCCATGGGAGCTCTAGGTCCCGTCGTTGTCAATGGGATTTCCCATTGAATCCACCCCACGTCTCCGGGAAACCCGTGGTGGGGGTGCGTTGTCGGCGAGACTAGAAGATCCCGCGGCATGAACAAATGGAAAAAATCTCGTCCACTGTGTGATGAAAGCCTTACCAGTTCACAAACTCGTCTCTTTAAGTGACAACAGGCAGAGGCAGAATACTCCCTTCTCCATACTCCCTTCTCCACTTGGTATCTCACAAGGGACAGAAATGCGTGACTGCTCTGTGATGATGTGAGATTGTCATGGAAAAGTATGAGACAGGCAGACCGCAATGAATTTTAATTGCAACAGAAGAGATTAGGAGAGGTTTAATGAGTGTATGTTATTCTTGGAATCTATGAGCTGGGTGGGTTATATATAATCACAAGATAAATATACTTTATCCCTTTCACATACCAACATTATTATGTTTATTCTATTGGGCAGTCATTTATTTTATTATTCAGAGCATGCGTCCAATGAAATTTATATTAGATTATTGAGATCACTTTGCACAAACAATTAGAACTATAACGTTTGCTGTTTGTGTGGATAAAGATATTTCATGTGAGTATGACCATTCCCCCAACCTCAATCCGCTATTCCAAAATTGACAGGACAAGTAGGCCACCCTCTTCACAACCTTCTTCAACATGTAAATCTAAGCAATTAGCAATGTGACTATAGCACAGATGTAGATATTGACTCATTGCACTGGTGTAAAACGAGTGTTGAGAGTCAGAAGCCATTGGAAATAAAAATGAGCAGACGCGTAAAACTGCAGTAACACCATTACAGAAAGTCACAATCTAGCCCACTGACTGAGTATGTAAATTTTTACAATCAATTTTTGCATATAATTTACAACACAGGAACTGCCCATTCAGCCCAAGCTAGACTATTTATGCTCCACATGAGCCTCCTCCCAACCTACTTTGCTGAATCCTCTCACCATATCCTTCTATTCCTTTCTCCCTGATGTGCTTCTCTAGCTTCTCCTTATTTACACCTCTGTCTTTTCTGGAGAAAAGTTCCCCAGCCTACTTATGGTATTTCCTGATAAGTATAAACTCTCAATTCTGGTGTCATTCTTGTAAATCGTTTTTACGGCTTCTCTGCAAAAGTGTTAATTGCATGTTAAATGTATTTGATTTTATACAAGTGGTGGGCACTAACTGTGGTTTTACTTGAGCTCATACATAGAGTAAAACAGGGCAGCACGATGGCACAGTGGGTTAGCCCTGCTGTCTCATAGCGCCGAGGTTCCAGATTCGATCCCGGTTCTGGGTTACTGTCCGTGTGGAGTTTGCACATTCTCCCCGTGTCTGTGTGGGTTTCACCCCCACAACCCAAATATGTGCAGGCTAGTTGGATTGGCCACGCTAAATTGCCCCTTAATTCTTCTCCAGCTGGCTTTCTAGAACTGAGCATTGAGTGAACAAAGAACAATACAGCACAGGAATTGGTCCTTCGGCCCTCCAAGCCACCAGTCATTCTCCGAGTGCCCTTATATCCTTTTTGTTTCCCAGTCAAATTTTGAATTATGGCATTAGGAATAGAGTTGTCTTGAATCAACAATTGCTTTACATAAATTTGTATAAAACACTCATGCAGCCATTCCAACGAAGAAGAATTAAGCACAACACATTGATAAACGGGGCATATGATCCCAAGATACAGCTCCATGGTTTCCTAACAAATTCCACCTCCCCCCTCCCCAACTGACAGGTGTTCCTTATAATTAGAAAGGCCCAAGGATTTTTTTTGTTGCTAACTTACTTTGCCAAAAGTCTGACGGAAACCTTCTTGCAAGGGGGTGATTACATCAGGCAAAGCAATTCCAGCTACTTTCCGGATGAAATCAGTCTGAGACCTAATCAGTGCTCGCAGTTAGATCTTCCACCACACCATCAGTGACTGGAAAGGGTTGAAAATCCAGTGGTGTCAGCATGGAGCCCAGGTGATGCTGGTAAATGAAATATTTTTGAAGTGTAATCACTGCTGTACTGTCGGAAACATAGCAGCTAATTTGCGCTCAGCAAGCTCCCACAGACAGCAGTGTGATAACAACCTGAAAATGTATTTTAGTGATGTTGGTTGAAGAGCTTGTTCGTTGGGTGGCATGGTGGCAGAACTGCTGCCTCACAGCTCCAGGGTCCCGGGTTCAATTCAGGCCTCGGGTGACTGTGTGGAGTTTTCATTTTCTCCGCGTATCTGCTTGGGTTTCCTCCAGATGCTCCGGTTTCCTCCCACAGTCCAAAGATGTACGAGTTAAGTGGATTGACCATGCTAAATTGCCCCTTAGTGTCCAAAAGGTTAGGTGGAGTTACTGGGTTGTGGGGATAGGGTGGAGGCGTGGGCTTAGGTAGGCTGTTCTTTCCAAGGGCCGGTGCAGACTCGATGGGCCAAATGGCATCCTTCTGCACTGTAAATTCTATGATTCTATAAATAAATATTGTTCAAGACACTGTGGGGAACTTCCCCACTCTCCTTCGAAATAATACCAGATGATCTTTTCTATTCAACTGAGGGGACAGGCAAGACCTTGGTTTAACATTTTATTCAAAAGTTGACACCTCCAGTAGTGCAGCACTCTACCAGAATATCAGACTTAATTATGTGCTAATGTCCCAGAAGTGTTTGAAAGATTGTTCACAACCTACAATAGGAGCAGTGCTGTTACTAGGACCGTTGTGGAATGAAGCAATACTCCAGTAGCCCAAGTAGAGAACCAGATATCTGGCCATCTGTTCTGCTAATACAGTTCCCAGCTGGGTTCATTACAAATGCTTGTCTGAGCTCCCAAGACTCACAAGTACATTATCTCAGCAGGGGTCTGTTTGGACAAACTGAAGTGACTGTTTATTTTGCTTGATTGACATCTTTATGAGGTTATAATAAGTTATTCTTTCTGTGCTCTATTTTGTCACTGCATGTATGTTTATTTGGACAAGATGAAGAGGTGTGAAGTGGGCAAAGCTTCCGTTATGTCCCTGTCAGGCAGGGAAGAGATGGTCGAGTGAGGGAACCATGGTTGACAAGAGAGGTTGAATGTCTTGTTAAGAGGAAGAAGGAGACTTATGTAAGGCTGAGGAAACAAGGTTCAGAGAGGGCGCTGGAGGGGTACAAGATAGTCAGGAGGGAACTGAAGAAAGGGATTAGGAGAGCTAAGAGAGAGCATGAAAAATCTTTGGTGGGTAGGATCAAGGAAAGCCCCAAGGCCTTTTACACATATGTGAAAAATATGAGAATGACTAGAGCGAGGGTAGGTCCGATCAAGGACAGTAGTGGGAGATTGTGTATTGAGTCTGAAGAGATAGGAGAGGTCTTGAACGAGTACTTTTCTTCAGTATTTACGAATAAGATGGGCCATCTTGTTGGAGAGGACAGTGTGAAACAGGCTGGTAAGCTCGAGGAGATACTTGTTAGGAAGGAAGATGTGTTGGGCATTTTGAAAAACTTGAGGATAGACAAGTCCCCCGGGCCTGACGGGATATATCCAAGAATTCTATGGGAAGCAAGAGATGAAATTGCCGAGCCATTGGCAATGATCTTTTTGTCCTCACTGTCAACAGAGGTGGTACCAGGGGATTGGAGAGTGGCGAATGTCGTGCCCCTGTTCAAAAAAGGGAATAGGGATAACCCTGGGAATTACAGGGTAGTTCGTCTTACTTTGGTGGTAGGCAAAGTAATGGAAAGGGTACTGTGGGATAGGATTTCTGAGCATCTGGAAAGACACTACTTGATTAGGGATAGTCAGCACGGATTTGTGAGGGGTAGGTCTTGCCTTCCAAGTCTTATTGACTTCTTTGAGGAGGTGACCAAGCATGTGGATGAAGGTAAAGCAGTGGATGTAGTATACATGGATTTTAGTTAGGCATTTGATAAGGTTCCCCATGGTAGGATTTTGCAGAAAGTAAGGAGGCATGGGATAGTGGGAAATTTGGCCAATTGGATAACGAACTGGCTAACCGATAGAAGCCAGAGAGTGGTGGTGGATGGCAAATATTCAGCCTGGAGCCCAGTTGCCAGTGGCGTACCGCAGGGATCAGTTCTGGGTCCTCTGCTGCTTGTGATTTTCATTAACGACTTGGATGAGGGAGTTGAAGGGTGGGTCAGTAAATTTGCAGACGATACGAAGATTGGTGGAGTTGTGGATAGTGAGGAGGGCTGTTGTCGGCTTCAAAGAGACATAGATAGAATGCAGAGCTGGGCTGAGAAGTGGCAGATGGAGTTTAACCCTGAAAAGTGTGAGGTTGTCCATTTTGGAAGGACAAATATGAATGCGGAATACAGGGTTAACGATAGGGGTCTTGGCAATGTGGAGGAGCAGAGAGATCTTCGGGTCCATATTCATAGATCTTTGAAAGTTGCCGCTCAAGTGGATAGAGGTGTGAAGAAGGCCTATGGTGTGCTAAGGTTCATTAGCAGAGGGATTAAATTTAAGAGCCGTGAGGTGATGATGCAGCTGTACAAAACCTTGGTAAGGCCACATTTGAAGTACTGTGTGCAGTTCTGGTCGCCTCATTTTCGGAAGGATGTGGAAGCTTTGGAAAAGGTGCAAAGGCGATTTACCAGGATGTTGCCTGGAATGGAGAGTCGGTTTTATGAGGAAAGGTTGAGGGTGCTCGGCCTTTTCTCATTAGAACGGAGAAAGATGAGGGGCGACTTGATAGAGGTTTATAAGATGATCAGGGGAATAGATAGAGTAGACAGTCAGAGACTTTTTCCCCGGGTGGAACAAACCATTACAAAGGGAGATAAATTTAAGGTGAATGGTGGAAGATATCGGGGGGATGTCAGAGGTAGGTTTTTTTACCCAGAGAGTAGTGGGGGCATGGAATGCACTGCCTGTGGAAGTAGTTGAGTCGGAAACATTAGGGACCTTCAAGCGGCTATTGGATAGGTACATGGATTACGGTAGAATGATGGGGTGTAGATTAATTTGTTCTTAATCTGGGACAAAAGTTCGGCACAACATCGTGGGCCGAAGGGCCTGTTCTGTGCTGTATTTTTCTATGTTCTACTGGTACCGTAACGGCCCTGTCTGACTGATACATTTGTAGGGTTATAGGTCCAGCTGCATTTTCTCAAAGCAGGTTTTTGAATGTGTATTTTTTCTCTCAGTATTACAACACTTGCCAGTGTAATTATGCAGCTCATTGGATGTATACATAGTACATGTACATTAGATGAAAGTGCATGGATGGGGCATGGAGGGAGCATCAAGAATCTGGAAAGGTCATGGGGGAAATGGTTAGGGCCTTTCAACCTTAACATTCAAAAGGTTCCCTCATCTGGACTATGATTCATGATTCCTTTGAGAAACTGTAAGCCATGAGTCATGGAGAAGCTGACCCAACTCTTTGGAAATTGCAGGGAGCAATGAGATGCCTACCCACCGCAATAGAGCTGGTCAGTTCGGGAGTGCAGGGTGCAGGCTCGCTAACTGCACCCTTATCCCGTGCTGGTGAAAATTGGCACTGCTGGGGATGGGGGAAGACAGAACCAGGTCCCAGCCACAATTTTAAAATGGCTTCTGAGTCATAAGACCACAAGACAAAGGAGCAAAATGAGGCCATTCGGCCCATCGAGTCTGCTCTGCCAATCAATCATGGCTGATATGTTTCTCCTGCCTTCTCCCCATAACTACTGATCCACTTATTAATCAAGAACTTATCTGTTTCACAGATTCACCACAATGTGGCTGAAGGAATTCCTCCTCATCTCAGTATTAAAGTATCATCCTTCAGTCTGAGGCTGTGCCCTCGGGTTATAGTTTTTCCTACTGATGGAAAAATCCTCTCCACACCCACTCTATCCAGGCCTTGCAGTATCCTGTAAGTTTCAATAAGATCCCCCTCTCATCCTTCTAAACTCCATGGTGTACAGAACCAGAGTCCTCAAACCGAGGATTATTCTTGTGAACCTCCTCTGGGCCCTCTCCAAGGCCAGCACATCCTTCCTTAGATACGGCGCCCAAAACTGCTCACAATATTCCAAATGCGGTCTGAAGAAACCTTATACAGCCTCAGAAGTACATCCCTGCTCTTGTACTCGAGAGTTGGTCTGAATGTGTGAAAATCTGGTCCTTGATCGATGGAGTGGGGCGCAAACCTATAATTATCTGACTCAGCAACAAGAGTGCTACCCACTGAGCCACAATGTTATTGTCACGGCTATAACTAGTTTCTGTAATAGGTTTTTAACTAACAGAAAGCTTACCATTCACGGCTTGTTTTTTTTTCAACCCTGGGCTGACTCATCAAAATGTTGTGAATTGATCTATTGTCATTTAACAGGGGAATTATCGTTAGCATCTTGCTCTGAGTTCTTACCTCATAACAAAACTGAAAAGTAGTACTGTACCACTCAAAAGTGCTTGTAAATTTATCTAGGTCACGGCCTCCATCTCCTGGCAACGTGTGAGGATTCTGTAAGAGAATAACCACAACAGTCTATTGAAAAGGGGTGAAACACTGCGACCCTTCCAACAACAAACGGTGTTTAATAAGAAGCTAAAAGGAAGTAAAGGAGGCAAATGACATACTTCCTCTTAAGGAAACATTTGCAACCACGTACAATATAATTTTAAATCAGTGAAAGAAAAAGTTCTGCACTTGCTTCAATGTCTCAGGGAGGAGAACCTTCTTCCACTGAACCAAAACATATTCTTTGTTATAAATTGAAGGGTTAAGTGTCTCAGAAAGAAGTACGCAGTCAATTACTTCATTATACCTGCACCCAGACAAGTGCGTTATTATGGTACTTGGTGCAACCTCATCACTGCATCAAAAATAAAGAAAAACTTGCATTTATATAGCAGACCTTTCACAACACCCTAAAGAGCTTTGCAATCAATGAAGTACTTTCTCAGTCCCTGTTGGATTGTGAGAAATGCAGCAGCCAATTTCTGCACATTGTGGTCCCTCATACAGCAGCAGTCATCATGACCAAATAACCTGTTTTAGCAATGTTGGTTGAGGGATAAATGATTGAGCAGGAACAGAGGGATTGCTCCCTTGTTCTTCTTCGCAATGGTGCCAAGGAATCTTCGATATTCATCCGAGAGGTTTGGGTTTAAAACGTCATCCAAAAGCACGATTATACTGTTGTGTCAGCCGAGATTGTATGACCAAAGTCTCTGACTCTGGGGTGAGATTGCTCCACTGATCCATAATTGATAACTTCCTTTGCTCCATTAGTTTGCAAGGAAGAACACGGAATGTTTGGTACTATTGTCCTTACGTGTGGGTCAGGGGCCACATGTGGCTCATCAAGGTTCTGAGTGCGGCCCACAAGACATTTTGTTGACTATTGTCTATGCAAAGAGTTGTCATATTCCATCCACGTAGTTTTTTCCTACCGGTATTGTGATGTTTTCTGTTTTCTTTGTCTGGATGTCTTGAATGCATCAAACTAAGTAAATTAACAAAGTTGATTTATTAACACTACTTAAACTAGATTTTAACAAGGTTGCTAAAATAAACTGTGCTGTGGCTCTACCTGCGGCACTCTCAAATACACAACTACTGTCTCTCACGCCTAAACACCTTCTCCCCTAATCAAAGGTTGTCACATGATATATATGTGACTGCTCTTGATCGCCATCTGGTGATAAGTATTTACATGAAATTGCTAACCCTTTAGGCTGGATTCTCCAATCACCGCTTCCGAAATCGCGTTCGGCGATCGGCCGGAGAATCAATGTTTAAGCTGGAATTGGAAATGCCGTTTTTCCGATGCTCCGCTCCCTCCTAACGGCGTACTCAAGGAGTACACTGCACGCCATTGGGTCGGCCTCAGGACGTCACCTGAGGACCTTCCCTGATGCTCAACCCCCGATAAGCCGAGTCCCCGACGGCGTGAGGTGCATGCCCTCACAACTTCCAGGGACCTCGCGTGGCAGCTGCGGACTGTGTCCAGCTGCTAGCCCCCCACCGAGCAGAGCATCAGTGTGGGAGCAGTGCCAAAGTTTTGGTCTTAAGACCAGACGGATCCTGCGGACATAGCTGCATGATCAGAGAATCCAGCCCTTTATCTCCCATACAATATCCTTATTGTTACATCACCCTTCCTTTGAAAATGTTTGGAGACTCGTACAAACATATTTACATGGTAAGGGTATTGTATGTTCTGTACATGTGAATGATTACTGTCATTGTTAACAAATACGTTTTTTCGCAGCTCACAAGTTGAGTCTGTCCAGCTTCTTTTTGATGTGAATGTCCCTTCTCAATTGTGGTTGTTCAGCAGATGTCTTTGTCTTTTCTGGTGTGACAACATCATGCTGTTGAGTTGTAGAAGTTGACTTGAGTAGCTCAGTGTCAAACTCTAGGTGTGGAAATACAAGTTGAGCTGTCTACACTTCATGTGTGTAGACTATCTCAAAGTCATACCGGTGAAGTTTCATTATTATACGTCTCGGTGACATACCATTCAAATTTTTCTTGATGATTGATACAAGAGGACGGTGATCTGTTTCCACAGTAAAGATAGGTAACCCATAAACATTGTCGTGGAACTTCTCCATTCCAGTGAGAAGACCTAGACATTCTTTTTTTTTTGCACATAGCACTGTTTGATCGGTGTCACCGCTTTTAATGCATAGGCTGTCGGGTGCTATTACCCGTCAGATATTTTCTGAAGTAGCACAGCTCCTTTGCCATTCTTGCTAGCATCTGTTGATATCTTTGTTTCACTCATAGGGTTAAAGAATGACAGAACTGGTGCTGTTGTGAGTGCTGTCTTTAAGTCAGACCACTACTTTTCGTGTTTTTCAGTCCATGTGAATACTGTAGAACATTTTTCCAGCTGTCGTACATGGTGTAGAAAGAAGTCTTATATCAGCTCCTTCATCAGCTGCGCTCCAAAAGCTAGTGATTCCAAATAAACCTGTTGGACTTTAACCTGGTGTTGTAAGACTTCTTACTATGCCCACCCCAGTCCAACACTGGCATCTCCAAATCATGGGTTCCAACATACATGGTGATAGATTCAGAATGAACTTTCTCAGAAGGTTTGCCATGCCTAACAGTCTAAGAACCGCTTTTTTGGCTTTAGGAGAAGGCATCTTGTTGATGGACAACCCTGTCAGTGTTTTACTTGCACACCTTGAGCTAAAATCTGGTCACTTAAATTTGGAGTTTGGATATACCAAATTGACATTTGGTTCGATTGAGTTTTAAACCAAACTTCTTTATTCGTTGCATTACTTGAAGAAGTCTTGCGTCGTGTTCTTGAGTCGCTGACCATATAATGATATTATCAACATATATCTGACACCTTCAATACCTTCTAACATTTGTTCCACAGCTCGATGAAATATCTCTGAGATTGATATTATACTGAAAGACATTTGATTAAAACAGTAACATCCCGATGAAGTGTTGAAAGTACATAATTTTCTGTTGGTTTCATCTAGTTTCAATTGCCAAAACCCTCTAGAGGCATCTAGTCTTGTAAATATTCTGGCATGTGCCATTTCACTTATGGGGCGGAATTCGCCGACCCCCCCGAGGGATCAGAGAATTGCCCAGGGCCAGTGTCAATCCCGCCCCCGCCGTGGCCCGAATTCTCCGGCACCCGGGAATCATCGGGGGCGGGAATCACGCCGCGCCAGTCGGCGGGTCCCCCGCAGCGATTCTCGGGCCCGCGATGGGCCGAAGACCCGCCGCTGACAGGCCTTCCCCGCCGGCGGGAATCAAAGCACATCTGGTGCCGGCGGGATTGGCGGCGAGGGCGGGCGGCGAGGTCCTGGGGGGGCGCGGAGCGATCTGGCCCCGGGGGGTGCCCCCACGTTGGCCTGGCCCGCGATCGGGGCCCACCGATCGGCGGGTGGGCCTGTGCCATGGGGGCACTCTTTTTCTTCCGTCCCCTCATGGCCTTCATCATGGCGGGGGCGGAAGAGACCCCCTCCTCTGTGCATGCGCCGATATGACGTCAGCAGCCGCTGACGCACCGGCGCATGCGCGGACTTCCGCTGGCCGGCGAAGGCCTTTCAACCCCGGCTGGCGGGGCGCCAAAGGCCGTTCGCGCCGGCCGGCGGAGCAGGAGGCACTCCAGCACGGGCCTAACCCCTAAAGGTGCAGAGAAAGGTGCCCCGCCAGGTAGGGGAGAATCCCGGCCATAATCTCTTTATGTTTGGGAATTGGGTAATCTTTACCTCTTTGGTTGAGATCTTTCGGATCAATGCAGATTCTGAGATCTCGATTTGTTTTCTTGACGCATATCATTGAACTCACCCAGTCGGTGGGTTCTATCACTTTTGTGATGATCTCCAGCTGCTGCACGCGGTTAAATTCCAGTTTCAAGCGTTCCCTCAAGAGTGCTGGTACCCTCATTGGTAGATGAATAACTGGCTTGGCATTCTCCTTAAACTGTATTTTGCTTAACCAACTGCAGGAGCTCGCACACCTGTACACCCAATAATGACGAACGCTTTGTCTCAAACTTGATAAGCATCTTCATGTCTTTAACTTGGACTGTGAGATAACATGTTCCCATCGTAGTAATGTCATTGCCACCATAGTCTCTTCACGGACAATCATTGTCATCTATTCGAGGCTGTGTGTGCAATTTGTGTGCAATTTGGCTAAGTCCAATTGATTTATCAAATTAGCACGAGGACCAATTTGAATTGAATGTTGGTTCCATTGATCTTTAATGGAATTTACCACTCATCTTGATCATGAACAATTGCGATTAGTCTTAAATTATCCGCTTTGGAAATTGCCTGTGGTATTTTATCAACTTTTTCAACAATGCCAACAAAGAAAGTGTCTTCTAAGTCGTATTCATGTTGGACAGTGTTAATTCACTTTATTTTCCGATTTATTTAAACATATTTCTTATACAGCTTTGCTTTAGTAACTATTTAAGACTTCTTATATTGATGCTTTGTAGTTCCCGTTTGACACTGAAAAGCAAAATGATTGAGTCTGTGACATTTCGCACAGATTTTGCTGAAGGCTGGGCATTTTTTTACTGGGTGAGCGTGGCCACAACGTTTGCACATCATGACGCTTGTCATATCATGCACAAAATGACCGTTTTCTGGAGCGTGGTATTGTAGCCATCTGGGATGGCCACTTCCAACTAGGTACAGAGCAACTCGCAAAGGCTGACGGATAAAATGGACAAGCCAAGAATCAGGCAGGCTCAGAGCCTGAAATGCATATTTGTCAGCAAAAGTCCAGACGGTATCGAAACTCCGTCCCATTAGCATGATAATCAGGCCGATTAGCAGGTGATGGCCCATCTTCACGAAAACAAAGGACTTGTACTCCAGCAACCGGGACAGTCCTAGACACTTCGGCGCCACTCCCTGTCCAAGGGAAACGCAAACAACAGGGTCAATGACCGCTTGGGACACGCCCAGCAATCCAGATCTCCTCCCACTTATTGGTTAATGAATCGAACGAACCACCCAATTAGTAAGGCCCAAATCGAGAGACCGCCCAAAAGAGCATGAAAACCCCTGAGTATAAGAAGAAGAGTTGGCCATATGTTCGCTCTCTTTTGGCCTTGGTGCTCCGGTCACAGTCATTGCCAATCGTAGCAAAAGAGAGGTTGAGTTCAACACCCACTACCAGACGGATGGGCCCAGCTGAGCAGCGGTTACCACTTCAAACCCGAGAGATCCAGAATTGAACAGCGGCCACTGTTTACTGACCTAAGCCGGGTTCCCGAAGTTAAGTACAGGTTGTCTTAGTTGATAGGTGTAGTTAACTAATAGTGTTTATATTGCATTACTAATTGTGTGTAAATAAAGTCCCCTTGACCTTGAACTAACTAACTTGTGTTTGGCTCTTTGATCGTTAGCCGGTTGAACATTGTGGTGGTATCATTCGATACCTGGCGACTCTGAGCATTCGGACACAGATAGCATAGAAAGAAAGGCAAATTCACTGATTGCCCTAACCGGGCAACAGAAAAGACCAAGTAGAAAAGAAAGCACAACACTGTTTTTTCAAGTCCTTACCAGCGGGACCTGGCTCTGCGGGGAGCCGACGGAGTCCTCGGGTGGGGGGGGGGGGAGGGGGTGCTGGGGGATCTGGCCCCAGGGGGTCCCCCACGGTGGCCTGGCCTGCGATCGGGGCCCACCGATCTGCGGGCGGGCCTGTGCCGTGGGGGCACTCTTTCCCTCCGTGCCGGCCGCTGTAATGGTCCGCATGGCCGTTGAGGAGAAGATCCCCACTGCACATGCGCTGGGATCACACCAAACACGCTGGCGCTCCCGCGCATGCGCCAACTTGCGCCAGCCGGCGGAGGCCCTCCGGCGACGTTTGGCACGGCACCAACCCTGCTGGGAAAAGAGACAAAGACATCTGCTGAACAATCACAATTGAGAAGGTCCACTTGGGTCAAAAAGCCAGACAGACTCAACTTGTGAACTGTAAAAAAAACAAAATTGTTAACAATGACAGTAATCATTCACATGTGCAGACCATGTACTCGCCTCCAAACATCTTCAATGAAGGGGGATGTAACAATATGGATATTGTGATTCGCACCTTCCGGGCGGCCCGACGCCAGAGTAGTTCACGCCACTCCTCGGCGCCGGTACGGCCCGCCCCGCCAGATAGCGGAGAATCCCGGCCTTTATCTCCCATACAATATCCATATTGTTACATCCTCCTTCATTGAAGACGTTTGGAGGTGAGTACAAACATATATACATGGTAAGAGCCTTATATGGTCTGCACATGTGAATGATTACTGTCATTGTTAACAATTTTGGTTTTTTTACAGTTCACAAGTTGAGTCTGTCTGGCTTTTTTTTTATAAATTTAGATTACCCAATTATTTTTTCCAATTTTAGGGGCAATTTAGCGTGGCCAATCCACCTACTCTGCACATTTTTGGGTTGTGGGGGCGAAACCCACGCAGACACGGGGAGAATGTGCAAACTCCACACAGACAGTGACCCAGAGCCGGGATCGAACCTGGGACCTCAGCGCCGTGAGGCGGTTGTGCTAACCACTAGGCCACCGTGCTGCCCTCTGTCTGGCTTTTTGACCCAAGTGGACCTTCTCAATTGTGATTGTTCAGCAGATGTCTTTGTCTTTTCTGGTGTGACAACATCTCGCTGTTGTGCTGTAGAAGTTGTAGAAGTTGACTTGAGTAGCAGGTGAAGTGAGATGCGTGCTGTTTGCTCACAACATTGAATGTGAGAGCTATGTGCTCCCCCTGCATCCAATCAAGCATATATATTTCCTTTGTTTTTACTACTTAAGGTTGATGACAGTTCTATTTACATATGAATGTTTAAGGATTTTCTATAACTCATTGTGAAATAGTCGGTGTATATTAAATGTATTCAATCTTATTCATGGCCTCAGGTTAGTGAACGAGCCCAATTTCAATCTTGCGGCCCACTTCAATGTCTGCGGGACACTCATCGGCCCACTCACCAGCCTGGGTTGCCCATCACTGCCCTACATTTTTATCACCCTAATTAATTCCCAGACTCTCCCAATGTTACTAGCTCATCTTGTGGTATGCCTCTATAGAAACTGGAACAGAATTGAGGTTTAAATTCAGCAAAATACAATGTGCAGCATCACTCAAAGGTGGTCATAATTTAACAGTCTCGGTCTCCTAGCAACAAGTGAAGACTGCATGAGATTAACCCCAAGTTAGTAACCACTAGCATTCTGACAGCCTGGACAAATAATGCAGAAAAACATAGGATCAAATTAAATCACAGTAGTTTGAGAATTTAAATTGAATTTAAAAATAAAGGCAGTAAGAACATTTTTTTTCCACTTAAGGGGCAATTTAGCATGGCCAATCCACCTAACCTGCACATCTTCGGGTTCTGGAGGTGAAAGCCACCCAAACATGGGGAGACAGTGACCCAGGGCCAGGGAAGTAAGAAAAATTGGTGTCAGTGAAAGTGACTATGGATTTTTCAATCTGTGAACCCAACGCTTGGGACATTTCCGGGTCTCGATCTCACATCGCATCGGGATCAGTGCTACCATGTAATTTTTAAATGCAATATGCCTAATTGGCCAGGAGCAAAATTGACACCCAATTAGTGGTGCTGGGAGCAGTCTGGAAGTAGGACATAAATACCAAAGTAAGAAGTCTTACAACACCAGGTTAATGTCCAACAGGTTTGTTTCAAACACTAGCTTTTGGAGCACTGCTCCTTCCTCAAGTGAAGGAGCAGTGCCCATTCATCTGAGGAAGGAGCAGTGCTCCGAAAGCTAGTGTTTGAAACAAACCTGTTGGACATTAACCTGGTGTTGCGAGACTTCTTACTGTGCTCACCCCAGTCCAACGCCGGCTTCTCCACATCATAAATACCAACGGTTAGGTGAATTTGGCCATGTTGAATTGCCCTTTAGTGTCTCGCAATGTGTGGGTTAAATGGGGTTACAGGGCCAGGGCTGGAATCTGGTTAGGGTGCTCTTTCAAAGGGTTAGTGCAGGCTTGATGAGCCAAATGGCCACCTCCTGAACTGTCATAATATTCACAAAGGTATATGATGGTGCACAGACAAGCAGTGATTGACACACAGGATGACCAGTGAACACACAGAACACAGCAGCCAATCACCAGACAGGACACGACCACTATAAAGCAAGAGGGCTGGTTTAGCTCACTGGGCTAAATCGCTGGCTTTTAAAGCAGACCAAGCAGGCAGCAGCATGGTTCGATTCCCGTACCAGCCTCCCAGGACAGGCGCCGGATTGTGGCGACTAGGGGCTTTTCACAGTAACTTCATTGAAGCCTACTCGTGACAATAAGCGATTTTCATTTTTTTCATTTCACTAGTTTTCGCACACTCTCGGGATCCAGCCTCTGAGACAGTCAGAGCCCGTGAGCAGCAACTAGAACATACACCATGGGTAGTAAGATAGTCTGGTCAGGTTAGCCTCAGGTCTCCAGTCAAGTCAGCACAGTGTCAACCCACAGTTAAAAGTATGTATGATAGTTAAGAGTTCAATAAAATCGAGTTGCATTTCTTCAAGTGTTGGAAACCTGTCTCTCTCACTACTGCAGTAAACGCAGTCCTCGCAGACCCAGCTTACCCAACACATCATGCACTATAGTGATTCTAAGATCTCTTGAATGGATGGTGGTGCGCTAGACCTGATCAACCTGACTCCAATTGAAGTGGCGGCACTGGACATTATGAGGATGGAATGTGCAATTCGGCTTCCTCTTCACCCTTCCCTTCCTCCAAGGAAGAGTGGCGCACTAGGTTCTCCTCTTTATCCAGCACCAGACCTCCTTTTTGTACAGTTACAGGATAGCTACAGGAGAAGGCCACAAAATGAGACGCCCTGGTTGGCTCGTACTGTACTTTGCCACCCAATAGGTCCAGGTAACAGAATCACATCTTCAGGGCGCCACAGTCGGTACTTTGGTTGTAGCACCTCCTCATCCATTCCTGAGCCACCTCATTAGAGGATAACCCTTATCCCCAGCACGCACCTACGGAGTCTGGATTTTGGCCTGCAGAGGTGAAGCACATGGGAATGCAATGTCTGAAAACCAAGAGCTAACCTGCAAGATATTCAAAGAACAAACAACAAAGAAAATTACAGCACAGGAACAGGCCCTTCGGCCCTCCCAGCCTGCGCCGATCCAGATCCTTTATCTAAACCTGTCTCCTATTTTCCAAGGTCTACTTCCCTCTGTTCCCACCCATTCATATACCTGTCTAGATGCTTCTTAAATGATGCTATCGTGCCCGCCTCTACCACCTCCGCTGGTAAAGCGTTCCAGGCACCCACCACCCTCTGCGTAAAAAACTTTCCACGCACATCTCCCTTAAACTTTCCCCCTCTCACTTTGAAATCGTGACCCCCTTGTAACTGACACCCCCACTCTTGGGAAAAGCTTGTTGCTATCCACCCTGTCCATACCTCTCAGAATTTTGTAGACCTCAATCAGGTCCCCCCTCAACCTCCGTCTTTCCAACGAAAACAATCCTAATCTACTCAACCTTTCTTCATAGCTAGCACCCTCCATACCAGGCAACATCCTGGTGAACCTCCTCTGCACCCTCTCCAAGGCATTCACATCCTTCTGGTAATGTGACGACTAGAACTGCACGCAGTATTCCAAATGTGGCCGAATCAAAGTCCTATACAACTGTAACATGACCTGCCAACTCTTGTACTCAATACCCCGTCCGATGAAGGCAAGCATGCTGTATGCCTTCTTGACCACTCTATCAACCTGCGTTGCCACCTTCAGGGTACAATGGACCTGACCTCCCAGATCTCTCTGCACATCAATTTTCCCCAAGACCCTTCCATTGACCATATAGTCCGCTCTTGAATTTGATCTTCCAAAATGCATCACCTCGCATTTGCCTGGATTGAACTCCATCTGCCATTTCTCTGCCCAACTCTCCAATCTATCTATATTTTGTTGTATTCTCTGACAGTCCTCCTCGCTATCTGCAACTCCACCAATCTTAGTATCATCTGCAAACTTGCTAATCAGACCACCTATACCTTCCTCCAGGTCATTTATGTAGATCACAAACAACAGTGGTCCGAGCACGGATCCCTGTGGAACACCACTAGTCACCCTTCTCCATTTTGAGACACTCCCTTCCACCACTACTCTCTGTCTCCTGTTGCCCAGCCAGTTCTTTATCCATCTAGCTAGTACACCCTGAACCCCATACAACCTCACTTTTTCCATCAACCTGCCATGGGAAACTTTATCAAACGCCTTACTAAAGTCCATGTATATGACATCTACAGCCCTTCCCTCATCAATTAACTTTGTCACTTCCTCAAAGAATTCTATTAGGTTTGTAAGACATGACCTTCCCTGCACAAAACCATGCTGCCTATCACTGATAAGTCTATTTTCTTCCAGATGTGAATAGATCCTATCCCTCAGTATCTTCTCCAACAGTTTGCCTACCACTGACGTCAAGCTCACAGGTCTATAATTCCCTGGATTATCCCTGCTACCCTTCTTAAACAAAGGGACAACATGGTTAAAGGATGGTCACGACTGGGAGTTAAATATCCGAGGGTATCAAACTATTCGGAAGGAGAGAGTGGATGGTAAGGGAGGTGGTGTGGCTCTATTATTTAAGGATGACATCCGGGCAATAGTAAGGGATGACATCGGTGCTATGGAGGATAAGGTTGAATCCATTTGGGTGGAAATCAGGAATAGGAAGGCGAAAAAGTCACTGATAGTAGTCTATAGGCCACCAAATAGTAACATTATGGTGGGGCAGGCAATAAACAAAGAAATAACTGATGCAAGTAGAAATGGTACAGCAGTTATCATGGGGGATTTTAATCTACATGTCGATTGGTTTAACCAGGCCGGTCAAGGCAGCCTTGAGGCGGAGTTTCGTGAATGTATCCGCGATAGTTTCCTAGAACAGTATGTAATGGAACCTACGAGGGAACAAGCGGTCCTAGATCTGGTCCTGTGTAATGAGACAGGATTGCTTAATGATCTCATAGTTAGGGATCCTTTTGGAAGGAGCGATCACAATATGGTGGAATTTAAAATACAGATGGAGGGTGAGAAGGTAAAATCAAATACTAGTGTTTTGTGTTTAAACAAAGGAGATTACAATGGGATGAGAGAAGAACTAGCTAAGGTAGACTGGGAGCAAAGACTTTATGGTGGAACAGTTGAAGAACAGTGGAGAACCTTCCAAGCGATTTTTCACAGTGCTCAGCAAAGGTTTATACCAACAAAAAAGAAGGACGGTAGAAAGAGGGAAAATCGACCGTGGATATCTAAGGAAATAAGGGAGAGTATCAAATTGAAGGAAAAAGCATACAAAGTGGCAAAGATTAGTGGGAGACTAGAGGACTGGGAAATCTTTCGGGGGCAACAGAAAGCTACTAAAAAAGCTACAAAGAAGAGTAAGATAGAGTATGAGAGTAAACTTGCTCAGAATATAAAAACAGATAGTAAAAGTTTCAACAAATATATAAAACAAAAAAGAGTGGTTAAGGTAAATATTGGACCTTTAGAGGATGAGAAGGGAGTTTTAATAATGGGAGATGCGGTAATGGCTGAGGAACTGAACAGGTTGTTTGGCGCGATCTTCACAGTGGAAGACACAAATAACAAGCTAGTGACTGATAGAAATTAGGCTATGACAGGTGAGGACCTTGAGATGATTGTAAGCACTAAGGAGGTAGTGATGGGCAAGCTAATGGGGCTAAAGGTAAACAGGTCTCCTGGCCCTGATGGAATGCATCCCAGAGTGCTAAAAGCGATGGCTAGGGAAATTGCAAATGCACTAGTGATAATTTACCAAATTCACTAGACTCTGGGGTGGTCCCGGCGGATTGGAAATTAGCAAACGTGACACCACTGTTTAAAAAAGGAGGTAGGCAGAAAGCGGGTAATTGTAGGCCAGTGAGCTTAACTTCGGTAGTAGGGAAGAAATAGCGAGTAATCTGGATGGAAATTGTCCCATTGGGCAGACGCAGCAAGGGTTCATAAAGGGCAGGTCGTGCCTAACAAATATAGTGGAATTTTTTGAGGACATTACCAGAGCGGTAGATAATGGGGAGCCAATGGATGTGGTATATCTGGATTTCGAGAAAGCCTTTGACAAGGTGCCACACAAAAGGTTGCTGCATAAGATAAAGATGCGTGGCATTAAGTAGTAGCATGGATAGAGGATTGGTTAATTAATAGAAAGCAAAGCGTGGGGATTAATGGGTGTTTCTCTGGTTGGCAATCAGTAGCTAGTGGCATCCCTCAGGAATCATTGTTGGGCCCACAATTGTTCACAATTTACATAGATGATTTGGAGTTGGGGACCAAGTGCAATGTGTCCAAGTTTGCAGACGACGCTAAGATGAGTGGTGATGGAAAAAGTGCAGAGGATACCGGAAGTCTGCAGAGGGATTTGGATAGGCTCAGTGAATGGGCTAAGATCTGGCAGATGGAATGCAATGTTGACAAATGTGAGGATATCCGTTTTGGTAGGAATAACAGCAAAACTGATTATTATTTAAATGATAAAATATTAAAACATGTTGCTGTGCAGAGAGACCTGGGTGTGCTCGTGCATGAGTCGCAAAAAGTTGGTTTACAGGTGAAAAATGAAAAATGAAAAAATGAAAATCGCTTATTGTCACGAGTAGGCTTCAATGAAGTTACTGTGAAAAGCCCCTAGTCGCCACATTCCGGCGTCTGTCCGGGGTGGCTGGTACGGGAATCGAACCGTGCTGCTGGCCTGCTTGGTCTGCTTTAAAAGCCAGCGATTTAGCCGAGTGAGCTAAACCAGCCCAGGTGCAACAGGTGATTAAGAAAGCAAATGGAATTTTGTCCTTCATTGCTAGAGGGATGGAGTTTAAGACTAGGGAGGTTATGCTGCAATTGTATAAGGTGGAGTATTGTGTTCAGTTTCGGTCTCCTTACCTGAGAAAGGACGTACTGGCGCTGGAGGGTGTGCAGAGGAGATTCGCTAGGTTAATCCCAGAGCTGAAAGGGTTGGATTGCGAGGAGAGGTTGAGTAGACTGGGATTGTACTCGTTGGAATTTAAAAGGATGAGGGGGGATCTTATAGAAACATATAAAATATAGATACGAGCAGGTTGTTTCCACTGGCGGGTGAAAGCAGAACTAGGGGGCATAGTCTCAAAATAAGGGGAAGTAGATTTAGGACTTTGTTTAGGAGAAACGTCTTCACCCAAAAGGTTGTGAATCTATGGAATTCCTTGCCCAGTGAAGCAGTTGAGGCTCCTTCATTAAATGTTTTTAAGATAAGGATAGATAGTTTTTTGAAGAATAAAGGGATTAATGGTTATGGTGTTCACTCCGGAAAGTGGAGCTGAGTCCACAAAAGATCAGCCATGATCTCATTGAATAGCGGAGCAGGCTCGAGGGGCCAGATGGCCTACTCCTGCTCCTAGTTCTTATGTTCTCATGAAATCTCAGGCTGTAGCAGTGAATTAATGCCTCACTGGACAGAGGAGAGTGCCAATTCTAAATCTGTGCCCTCCATGGCCCTCGTATTCCAGACACACAATGGTGTCCCAATTCTTTGTTGTTTCATAATATATAGAGGCTTGGAGAGCCCAGAAATCCATTACGCTTGTTGAAACACCTGAGCCCCAGAGAAACATTGCTTGTTGCTTGACTGACAATTCTGGTTCTCTGATCTCTGCTGTCAATTTCACAACGTTTATTTGAAATTAAAATCGCTTATTGTCACAAGTAGGCTTCAAATGAAGTTACTGTGTAAGGCTGGTAAGGGAATTGAACCCACGCTGCTGGTCTTGTTCTGCATTACAAGCCAGCTGTTTAGCCCACTGTGCAATAATTCCAAACAATTGGGCTGCATTGTGGTTAGCACAATTGCCTCACAGGTGCAGGGATCTGGATTCAGTTCCGGCCTTGGGTGACTGTGGAATTTGAACGTTCTATTTGTGTCTGTGTGGATTAACTCAAGAATAAGGGCTTGATTGATTGATACTTTAACGGGATTGGATGATTGATATTTTTCTAGCCCTGTAGTGAAATAACTTTTTTTTAACATGGCAAGTAATTAATGAATTACTTTTTTCACAACTTTTTGTTCCACATCCTATGGTCACTATATGGTTCATTGTTTCTTTACAGTGTATGTTGAGTAGAGGGGTAGAATGCGTGCAACATATAGAACATAGAACATAAGAACATAAGAATTAGGAGCAGGAGTAGGCCATCTGGCCCCTCGAGCCTGCTCCGCCATTCAATTAGATCATGGCTGATCTTTTGTGGACTCAGCTCCACTTTCCGGCCCGAACACCATAACCCTTAATCCCTTTATTCTTCAAAAAACTATCTATCTTTACCTTAAAAACATGTAACGAAGGAGCCTCAACTGCTTCACTGGGCAAGGAATTCCATAGATTCACAACCCTTTGGGTGAAGAAGTTCCTCCTAAACTCAGTCCTAAATCTACTTCCCCTTTGAGGCTATGTCCCCTAGTTCTGCTATCACCCGCCAGTGGAAACAACCTGCCCGCATCTATCCTATCTATTCCCTTCATAATTTTAAATGTTTCTATAAGATCCCCCCTCATCCTTCTAAATTCCAACGAGTACAGTCCCAGTCTACTCAACCTCTCCTCATAATCCAACCCCTTCAGCTCTGGGATTAACCTAGTGAATCTCCTCTGCACACCCTCCAGCGCCAGTACGTCCTTTCTCAAGTAAGGAGACCAAAACTGAACACAATACTCCAGGTGTGGCCGCACTAACACCTTATACAATTGCAACATAACCTCCCTAGTCTTAAACTCCATCCCTCTAGCAATGAAGGACAAAATTCCATTTGCCTTCTTAATCACCTGTTGCACTTGTAAACCAACCTTCTGTGACTCATGCACTAGCACACCCAAGTCTCTCTGAACAGCGACATGCTTTAATATTTTATTGTTTAAATAATAATCCCGTTTGCTGTTATTCCTACCAAAATGGATAACCTCACATTTGTCAACATTGTATTCCATCTGCCAGACCCTAGCCCATTCACTTAACCTATCCAAATCCCTCTGCAGACTTCCAGTATCCTCTGCACTTTTCGCTTAACCACTCATCTTAGTGTCATCTGCAAACTTGGACACATTACCCTTGGTCTTCCACTGTGAAGACCGACCCAAAAAACCTGTTCAGTTCCTCAGCCATTTCCTCATTTCCCATTATTAAAACTCCCTTCTCATCCTCTAAAGGACCAATATTTACCTTAGCCACTCTTTTTTGTCTTATATATTTGTAAAAACTTTTACTGTCTGTTTTTATATTGTGAGCAAGTTTACTCTCATACTCTATCTTACTCTTCTTTATAGCTTTTTTAGTAGCTTTCTGTTGCCCCCTAAAGATTTCCCAGTCCTCTAATCTCCCTGCAATCTTTGCCACTTTATACGCTTTTTCCTTCAATTTGATACTCTCCCTTATTTCCTTAGATATCCACGGTTGATTTTCCCTCTTTCTTCCGTCCTTCCTTTTTGTTGGTATAAACCTTTGCTGAGCACTGTGAAAAATCGCTTGGAACATAGAACAGTACAGCACAGAACAGGCCCTTCGGCCCTCAATGTTGTGCCGAGCAATGATCACCCTACTCAAACCCACGTATCCACCCTATACCCGTAACCCAAAAACCCCCCCCACCTTACTTTTTTTAGGACACTACGGGCAATTTAGCATGGCCAATCCACCTAACCCGCACATCTTTGGACTGTGGGAGGAAACCGGAGCACCCGGAGGAAACCCACGCACACACGGGGAGGACGTGCAGACTCCGCACAGACAGTGACCCAGCCGGGAATCAAACCTGGGACCCTGGTGCTGTGAAGCATTTATGCTAACCACCATGCTACCGTGCTGCCTAAATGGGGCATAAATATAATGGGGCCATGGGGGGGGGGGGGGGGGGGGTGGATGGAAGGGCATAGCTTGGCATAGAGGGTATGAGGGTCCATTGGAGGGTAGTTGCAGGTCACGAGGCGGCTGGACAGGGCATGGGGTTGTTTGTGAAGTAAGGAAGGGTGAGGGCTGGGAGGCCTGTTTTTTAAAATTTTAACTGGGACAAAGTCAAGAAGGCATACGGCATGCTTGCTTTCAGCAGCCGGGGCATTGAGTTTAAAAACTGGCAAGTCATGTTGGGGCTTTTTAGGGCGCACTTGGAATATAGGGTGCGGGCGCAAATCTCCGGCCACATTGTGCTCTCGCCTGAGCGCAACGTGGCTGGAGAATGCCGGGAGATGCCTTCAACGAGCTTCCTGAAAGACTCCATGCCTCCCAGGATTCTCTGAAGTCCCGCGAGACATCGGTCAGAACCTCGCCCCAAATGGGTGAAACCAATTGACGTTCGTGGAAGTAGGTCGTAAACCTACTTTCGACCTTCCTGCATGGGATCCAGCGAACTCCCTCGATTCTTCGGCCTCCCCAGGGAGGCTGCAGCCAGGCTGGTACCGATCAGTGCTGGTCCACATAAAGGTGGAACGGCACCCAACGAGTCTCCCGGGCCATGAAGACCCCAGGCTGGTCAGGGTAAGTGCAGGGTGGCTCTCTGGCCCTCCCTCTGGAACGTGGGCACCTTGGTACTGCCCAGATGGCACCTTGGTACTGCCACCCTGGCACTGACAAGGTGCCCAAGATGGCACTGCCAAGCCAGCAGGAGCACTGTCTGGGTACCAGGGTGGCAGTGCAACAGTGCCCGAGTGCCAGGGTGGCATTGCCAAGGGGGTGAGGGAAGCCATGCCTATAAAATGAGGGTGGAGGGGGGGGGGGTTTGAAGAGTGGGGGAGTGCAGAGCAGTTGGAGGTTGGGCTGGTGATGGATGGAGGGCCTGAAAAGGGGGTGTCATAGTGGGGTGTCCTCGCTTGGGCAGTGTGGGGTAGTGTCCATGTGTGTGGGGGGTGGGGGGTGACATTTCCCATGGGTGGGGGTGGACCCACAAGCTCATTAGATATTGCGGTACCCTTTCATAATGGTGGCCCGGTCTCTGAGGTCAGCTCCCCAGTGCTAAAAAAAATTCTAAGTCTGGACTAAACCTGTGAGAAACCCTCCACGGCCCAAAATAAATGACTATGGGCAAAATTCTCCAACCCCACGCAGGGTCGGAGAATCGCCCGGGGGCGCCGATAATCCCGCTCCCGCCATGTTCAAAATTCTCCGACCCGCCATAAAACGGCGTTCTTCAAATCCCGCCGCCCGCCTCGGAGAACGGCTAGCGCCGGCGGGATGCCATTGTTTATTGAGGCCTAATTATTCTCCGGCCCGGATGGGCCGAAGTCCCGCCGACGTGGCCACGGGCGGGGGGGGGGGGGGGGGGGGGGGGGGGATGGCGCTATTTATATCATGTTCGCCGGGCGGCGTTGATGATGTCGCCCGACGTCAACCGACGCGCCACTTCCGCAGCGGGTGAAACTGACGCGTACAGCGTCACTCCGCTGCTGGCCCTTTCGGGACGGGAGATTTCGGGCTGATAAGCGGAACCTGACGCCGGAGTCACCAGCGCCGTTTTTGCCCGCCGGTCAAGGGCGTCACGATGGACTTCGGTGAATTTCGCCCCTGGTGTCATTTAATAGCAGTGCGGAATTCCTGGAAAAACCCACCACATATTGGGCGCGATTATCCGCTGCCCACGACGGGTCGGAGAATAGCGGGAGGGCCTTCCAGACATTTTTCCCGACCTCCCGCTATTCTCCCCCCCCCCCCCCCACGGCCGCCCCATGACATGAATCGCTGCTCGCCGTTTTTTTACGGCGAGCAGCGATTCTCCCCTATCCGATGGGCCGATTTCCCAGGCCTTTACGGCCGTTTTCACGAACTCCAACACACCTGCTCTCACCGTTCGTGAAAACGGCCGCAAAGTGCCGTTCTGGAGAACCAAGGCACCGATTGGCACGGCCGCACCACGGCCGTGCCAACGGTGGCATGGGCCCGCGATCTGTGGGCACCGATCGCGGGCAGCAGGTCCAAACCCCGCGCACTCTTTGTTCCTCCACCGCCCCGCTGGATCAGTCCGCGGGGCGGCTGAGGGGCATGACGGCCCGCGCATGCGCGGGTTTCACGCATATGCGTGATGATATCATCCGCGCATGCGTGGGTTGGAGCCGTCCAATCCGCGCATGCGCGGCTGACGCCATCGTGCGCGTCAGCCGCCGTTACCCTTGGCGCGCGGGCTTGGCGAAGTTCACTAAGCCTGCGATGCCGTGGTTCACGGGGCCACGCTGCTAGCCCCGACCGGGGAGCAGAATCGGGTCCCGGGAGGGGGTGCGGAGGCTGCCGTGAAACACGGCCAGTTTCACGGCAGCCTTCGCGACTCTCCGCATTTGCGGAGAATCGCGCCCAAAATTAAGTTTGAAATTTCTTTGAGAGAATCAGGTCCATAGGGCGGAATTCTCCGCTCCCCACGCCGGGTGGGAGAATCGCGAGAGTGCCGGGCGACTCATGACACGCAGCCCCGGCACCCACTGTGATTCTTCTCCCACCCCGCTCGCAGAATCGCCGCTCGCCGTTTTCCATGGTGACCGGCGATTCTCCGGCCCAGATGGGCCGAGCGGCCTGACGTTTCCGACCTGTTCACGCCGGCGACAACCACACCTGGGGCGGGATTCTCCGTAGCCCTTCGTAACGCGGGTTGCCTGCGAGAAAAATCGGTGTCAATCACTCCGGCGCCGGGGCCTTCTTGAAGGCCGCTATTCTCCGTTCCCGGAGGGGCTAGCAGCTGACTGACGCGATACGCGTCAGTTTCACCAGCTGCGGAAGTGGTGAGACCCGGCGTTTTTTGGAGGATAAGGAGGAGAGAGACAGGGGGGGGTGTGTGTTCCGGCATTTGGGGGAGGGGGTGTGTGTTCCGGCATTTGGGGGGGGGGTGTGTTCCGGCATTTGGGGGGGGGGGTGTGTTCCGGCATTTGGGGGGCGACGGATGCCCGGGGCCAACGCACCGTCGCCCCCCCCCCTGTACGCCGCTGCCCCCTACCCCAACCCCCCCCTCACCACCCCTACCTCAACCCCCCCTACCTCAACCCCCCCTCACCACCCCTACCTCAACCCCCCCTCACCACCCCTACCTCAACCCCCCCTCACCACCCCTACCTCAACAACCCCTCACCACCCCTACCTCAACCCCCCCTCACCACCCCTACCTCAACCCCCCCTCACCACCCCTACCTCAACCCCCCCTCACCACCCCTACCTCAACCCCCCTCACCACCCCTACCTCAACCCCTCCTCACCACCCCTACCTCCCTCCTCACCACCCCTACCTCCCTCCCCGCCACCCCTACCCCCCTCCCCGCCACCCCTACCCCCCTCCCCGCCACCCCTACCCCCCTCCCCGCCACCCCTACCCCCCTCCCCGCCACCCCTACCCCCCTCCCCACCACCCCTACCCCCCTCCCCACCACCCCTACCCCCCTCCAACGCCGGGTCTCCCCCCCCCCCCTCACCGCCGGGTCCCCCCCCCTCACCGCCGGGTCCCCCCCCCCCTCAACGCCGCCCCCCCCCCCTCAACGCCGGGTCCCCCCCCCCTCAACGCCGGGTCCCCCCCCCTCAACGCCGGGTCCCCCCCCTCAATGCCGGTCCCCCCCCCCCCCCCAATGCCGGTACCCACACCCCGTCCCCCTCCCTCTGAAGGCCGGTACCCACACCCCCCCCCTCTCTCCTCCTCCCCCCCCTCTCTCCTCCTCCCCCCCCTCTCTCCTCCTCCCCCCCTCTCTCCTCCTCCCCCCCCCCTCTCTCCTCCTCCCCCCCCCCTCTATCCTCCTCCCCCCCCCTCTCTCCTCCTCCCCCCCCTCTCTCCTCCTCCCCCCCCCTCTCCTCCCCCCCCTCTCCTCCCCCCCCCTCCCCCCCTCTCTCCTCCCCCCCCCTCCCCCCCTCTCTCCTCCCCCCCTCTCTCCTCCTTCCTCTGTTAGTGGGGGGGGGGGGGGTGCGGCGTTAGTGGGGGTGTGGGGGTGCGGCGTTGGAGGGGGGTAGGGGTGGTGAAGGGGGTAGGGGTGGTGAAGGGAGGGGGTTGGGGTAGGGGCAGCTGCGTGCAGAGGGGGGGCGACGGTGCATTGGCCCCGGGCATCCGTCGCCCCCCTCCTCTGCACGCCGCTGCCCCTACCCCAACCCCCTCCCCTCACCACCCCTACCCCCTTCACCACCCCTACCCCACTCCAACGCCGCACCCACCCCCCCCCCCCCCCCAACTAACGGAGGAAGGAAGGGGGGAAGGAGGAAGGAAGGGGGGGAGGAGGGGGGAGGAGGAAGGAAAGGGGGGAGGAGGAAGGAAGGGGGGGAGGAGGAGAGGGGGGGGGGTGTGGGTACCGGCCTTCAGAGGGAGGGGGACGGGGTGTGGGTTGCGGCGTTGAGGGTGGGGGGTTGCGGCGTTGAGGAGGGGGGGGGGGGAACCCGGCGTTGAGGGGGGGGGAACCCGGCGTTGAGGGGGGGGGGGAACCCGGCGTTGAGGGGGGGGGCGGTTGCGGCGTTGCGAGAGATGGGGGGCGGCGTTGGAGGGGGGTAGGGGTGGTGGGGAGGGGGGTAGGGGCGTTGGAGGGAGGTAGGGGTGGTGAGGGTAGGGGGCAGCGGCGTACAGAGGGGGGGGGGGGCGTTGGCCCCGGGCATCCGTCGCCCCCCCCTCTCTGCCCGCCGCTGCCCCCAAACCCCCCCCGATGCCGCAACCCACCCCCCCCCCCGATGGCCGCAACCCACCCCCCCCCATGGCCGCAACCCACCCCCCCGATGGCCGCAACGCAACCCCCCGATGGCCGCAACCCACCCCCCCCCCCCCCGATGGCCGCAACCCCCCCGATGGCCGCAACCCCCCGATGGCCGCAACGCAACCCCCCGATGGCCGCAACCCACCCCCCCGATGCCGCAACCCACTCCCCCGATGGCCGCAACCCCCCCCCCCCATGGCCGCAACCCACCCCCCCCCCCCATGGCCGCAACCCACCCCCGACACTGAACGGCGTCAGCCATCATCAATGGTTGACGCCGTTTTAAACCAACTCTGATTTGCGCCGACGTGACCCGTGGCCACGTCGGCGGGACTTCGGCCCATCCGGGCCGGAGATTTCAGGTCAGTGCAAATAAAATGAAATCCCGCCGGCGCCAGCTGTTTTCACAGGCCGCCGACGGGATTTGCACAACGCCGGTTTTTTTCCGGCGGGAGAATTACGAAACCTGCGGGAGCGGAAATGACGCCGCTTCCCGCCAATTCTCCGACCCTGCGTGGGGTCGGAGAATCCCGCCCCTGGTCACTGCCGTCGTGAACATGGCGTCAATCTTCGTTTGTGGCTTATGGGGGGCGGAGAGGGGAGTGAGCACCACGGCCGTGCTTGGGAGGGGACTGGCCCGCGATCGGTGCCCACCGATCGTCGGGCCGGCATCTCCAAGCGACGCACTCTTTCCCCTCCGCCACCCCGCAAGATCAAGCCATCATGTCTTGCGGGGCAGCGGAGGGGAAGACGGCAACCGCGCATGCGGGGGTTGGAGCCGGCAGCTGTCATGACGTCAGCCGCGCATGCGCGGGTTGGAGCGGCCAACCTGCGCATGCGCGGCTGACGTCACTGAGGCGCCACTGTCGCCTCATTCTCGGCACGCCGCCTTGACGCAAGCGTCAAGGCCCGGCGGCCGAGATTTATGGAGCGCCGCTCCTAGCCCCCTGGGGGGGGTGAATAGGGTGAGAGGAGCGGCCTCTGAGGCCGTCGTGAAACTTGGCCGAGTTCACGACGGCCTCCCCGATGCGGCGTGGGAGCGGAGAACTCCGCCCATAGTATTCAATTCTGGTCGCCAAACAAGCGGAAGGATGTGGAGGCTTTGGAGAGAGTACAGAAGAGTTTTACCAGGATGTTGCCTGGTATGAAGAGCATTTGCTATGAGGAGAGGTTGGATAAACTGTTTGTTCTCACTGGAACGACGGAGGTTGAGGGGCAACCTGATAGAGGTCAGCAAGATTATGATGGGCATGGACAGAATAGATAGTCAGAAGCTTTTTCCCAGGGTGGAAGAGTCAATTACTTGGGAACATAGGTTTAAGGTGTGAGGGGCAAAGTTTAGAGGAAATGTGTGAGGGAAGCTTTTTACACAGAGGGTGGTGGGAGCCTGGAACTCGCTGCCGGAGGAGGTGATGGAAGCAGGTAGGATAGTGACGTTTAAGGGGCATCTTGACAAATACAAATACATAGAATTGAACACTATACTCCAAGTGTGGCCTAAGTGGATGTTCAGCCCCTAAGCATATTCAAGTCAGAGATTGACAGATTGTTGAATGCTGAAGGAATTAGGGATAATGCAGAGGTGGATCAGCAATGATCTTATTGAACAGCGGAGCAAGTTCAAGGGGCTGAATGGCCAGATCCTGCTGCTTTTAGGTTAGACGGACCTGGTTGGTGCAGGCTTGGAGGGCCGAAGGGCCTATTCCTGTGCTGTACTTTTCTCTATCCTTTGTTCTATTCCCCAGTCCTTCTCTGAGATGACTCCACTGTACAAGTTTAGAAATGTGAGAAAAACCAGAATGAGTCAGGCTTCATGAGAATTGGGACAGTGCAGCATGTGCCGTCAACATTTTATCATTATTATTTGGGATTGTTAAATTGTCACAATTGCCCTTGGTGGCCCATATGCATCAGCTCAAC
This sequence comes from Scyliorhinus canicula, assembly GCF_902713615.1. Lineage (NCBI taxonomy): Eukaryota > Metazoa > Chordata > Chondrichthyes > Carcharhiniformes > Scyliorhinidae > Scyliorhinus > Scyliorhinus canicula. The sequence goes on along the minus strand of NC_052168.1, from coordinate 24,169,238 downwards.
ATGATACCCATTTTACCAAAAAGTGTCCACAATTTCAAATTGACACTGAACTGGCAAATGTAGTTTTACATCTCCACCAGATCCATCACTGTGTTGCCAAAAGAATAATATGGTTTAATAAACACTGCCAAATTGATTTGGATTTGATTTATTGTCACATGTACAGTGAAAAGTATTGTTCTGCGTACAGTCCAGACAGATTGTTCCATACATGAAAAACAGAGGACATATGATAGATACACAATGTAAATACACAGACATAGACTGGAAGACAATTAGGCTGACCTTGTATGGTTACTAGCCTTGTGGGGACAAAAGTAATTGTTTATTTTAGAATTCAAACTTCCTCTCTAACATAACATGCCTTTTCACTGATTTAGTCAGTGTTTAGTATGTGGCCTCCTACGTAATTCTACACTTTTTGCGATAAGCTTGCAGGCTTCCTGCTTCAACCCCCCTCTGCTTCACTGAAAGCAGGAAACTGTACTTTACTGTGACGCTGTTGGCTCTACTCGGGGTTGTGTTGCTCACCTGTCAGGCTCCACATTTCAAACTGGTCTGCTGGAAGTAACTCTGAATGGCAGAAAACCGGTAGGTCCTCCGTTCTGTGGATGGAGTATTCCTTCTGATTTTATTTCCTTTTAAAGTTAGCATTTGTTCTAGCATCGTTGCGTGATAGCCGTTCAAGCACAATAGCAAACACCCAGTACTAAATTGAAAATGTGAAGTGCTACAACGATTCAGCTGGCTCCCAGTTCTGTCGGCTCCATAAAGCTGTTCGGGGTGGGCAAATGTGCAGGGTGCGAGAAAGAGAGTGGCATATTTGGTTTTGTATTTGAGAAGCAGCAATATACTGAATGTTGTACGTGACTGTGCTGTCGGAGTAGACAGTCAGAGGCATTTTTATACATTTCCTATGCAAGCACCTAATTATCTGACAGACCTTGATGAATATATAGATGTACATGAAATATTTTCTACATTCTGCTAACCAGGTTATGTGCCACGGTTGTATAGATACTGACTCCTCAGAGTGAGGTGCTAACGTCAAACAATGACATTTAGGAAAGCTACAAAAGTCAGTGCACTCTAATAGAAGTAACTGGTGGAAGATATAGGGCGGCTCTTACTCTTTTCTTAGGGAAATGGTCAAGAGGGAGAGCAAATTTTCTTGTTAAAATCATTCCAGGAGAGGCTCAGTGGTTCATAATCACTGTGCTTTACGAATTATGCAATCATGTACAGTACAGAAGGCGGCTGGCTATTCAGTGCTTGAAACAATGCCAGTTCTTTCAAAGAGCCATTCAATTAATCCCACTCCCCTGGTCTTTTCCGATGGAAAGTTCCTTTTCAAGTATTTATCCAATTCCCTTTTGAAAAGTACGATTGAATCTGCTTCCATTGCCCTCTCAGACAGTGTATTTTAGATCATAATAGCTCACAGGGGGGAAAAGATTCTATTAATCTCCCATCAGGATATATTTTTTAATTACCTTAATACTGTATTCTCTGGTTACCAGTCCTTCTTCCAGTGGAAACAGTTTCTCCCTCTCTACTCAATAAAAACCTTTCATAATTGGGGCAGCAGGGTAGCATGGTGGTTAGCATAAATGCTTCACAGCTCCAGGGTCCCAGGTTCGATTCCCGGCTGGGTCACTGTCTGTGTGGAGTCTGCACGTCCTCCCCCTGTGTGCGTGGGTTTCCTCCGGGTGCTCCGGTTTCCTCCCACAGTCCAAAGATGTGCGGGTTAGGTGGATTGGTCATGCTAAATTGCCCGTAGTGTCCTAATAAAAGTAAGGTTAAGGGGGGGTTGTTGGGTTACAGGTATAGGGTGGATACGTGGGTTTGAGTAGGGTGATCATGGCTCGGCACAACATTGAGGGCCGAAGGGCCTGTTCTGTGCTGTACTGTTCTATGTTCTATAATTTAGAATCCCTCTATTCCACTTTGCCTTTCCTGTTTTAAGGACAATAACCCCACCTGTGTTTAGACACAGACTGAGAGGATGATTTTCCTCTGTAGAGTCACCTGGGTGAAATATAAAAAATGTGCACCAAGATCGCATGAGTGCAGTGGGATCTGTCTGATTGTGCATCCATTCTGAATGTAAGTCAGGCTAAAGGATACTCTCCCACTCAAATTTTGTTCTGCTCAGGGATGCTTAATATGGTAAAGAGCGAAGCCATCTACTTAGAGATGCAGCATGAGATTGGGAAAATGCTCCCATACTCTCAACATGGTCTCCCCCTGTCTGCACTTGACATCCAGTTCTCATCAGGTGCTGGACTCAAGGGAAATTTTGCAGCAGACGGCAAGTCCCCATGGAGTAAGGTCAGTTATATAATTCATGGGCAGGATGTTCCTCATCTGTACTGCCATCTTTCTGGGATAATAAGAGGTGCAAAAGGAACATTAGAATGGGAGTTGTGTAACCAGATCCCTGCATGTTTCTGTGGCAGGAGCAATCTTTTGTGTCACTTAGGCCAAGAGTTGGAGATAGAACAAAGAACATTACAGCACAGGAACAGGCCCTTCGGCCCACCAATCATGCGCCGATCCAGATTCCTTATTTAGACCTGCTATTTATTGCCCAAAGGATCTGTATCCCTCCACTCTCTGCCCGTTCATGTGT